>NC_136262.1:151216378-151263962 GCF_964187855.1 Myxine glutinosa
ATAACACTGTGTGACATCACATCCCATGACGTGTATCCGCGCATCAAGTATACTTGCATTATATCACACTGCCTTGCTATCCTATGTGCGACAAACTGAGCTCACATTGAAGTGTATTGATGATGTGCAACAAACTTTATGAGTTTCTGCATCATATAAACCAAAGCATATTGTTGTATCATTTGTGGTTCTAAATATATTGTTACGGATCCGGGGGACGGCACTCCCGTTAGCAAGGGGGGGTTAATCCCCTTGTCCTGTTAAACTGGCCGTCCGACCGGTCCTGGAACTATCTCGCCACTTCCGGTCAGCGCTGAATAGGGTAGTAGGCCAATTATTCATATGACCTAAGTACCAGCGCCTTCCGGTAAGCGAGGAAATGAGCCCCGCCCGAGCCGCGACTGTAATGGACACGCCGAGCAAAGCGAGCCACGACTCAGGCCGTTAGCAAAAGACTAACCCGATTATAAAGCGTTTGGCCAAAATCGCGCCACAGGTACTCAATCGAAAGAAGGGACTAAAGCGATCGGATGAGAATGAAACCAAAGAATAAGGAGGAACAGGTATTTATTAATTTTATTTACACAAAACCAAAGGAAGAGAACAAAAGTAATTTACAGAAGAGAAAGCAGATACACAGGGCAAGTCTTAAACAGTCCTAATTATGGAACCCCAGACAACACAAAGGACAGACCACGGACTTACACGAGAAAGGGATATTGCAGGCAGGAATGGCTGGACGAAGGAGAAGGGTCCGTGCAGAACAGCAGGGCTGGAAGGTTCGGGCGGGAAAGCGCAGCAAAGAGGTCCACTCCAGCTCCACGCTCTGGGCTGGAAGCGAGCAGCCGGCGGCTCCACGTATTCGGTTTCACACGGCAGGGGCTTTCTGAAGCAGCTCCGCGCAGCTCGTCTCTCCTGCCTTCTCACCGGCTCTCGTACCTTGTTCGTCCCACTCACTCAACTGGCCCTCCACCGACTCTCCTTCTCACCGACTCTCATGCTCCCTCACTCCTCTGCGTAAGCAGTCCCTCGCAGTCGCTTTTATTGCTCGTCACCGTATCAAGCCGCGGGCTGCGAGGGCACGCCTACCGGTTCGCTCACCGCGGTGCTGGTTGGTGGTTAGGGCTGGCTGACTCCACCTCCGATGATGACGACATGCCATGCCCGTGATTTGGCGGCTCCTCCCCCCTTCTTCTCCGAGATGGAGCACATGGGCAATGGCGTATTGCGGGATAGAAAACCATTCGTACTGCTTTTGAAGGGAACGAAAGGGACCTATCTTATTTGATTAATGCAACGTAGAGTCAAACTATTGGAAACACAGCCTTACCTGAAACACATACTAATGAAATAACTATGAAGAGGGCCTATGGTTCGCTACGTGTTGTTCATGGACTAATTAGGGGACTGAAGTGCGGTGCTACGCGCGCTACTTGCTTACCAAGGAGGAAGCGGACAACGCGGTAAATTGAAAGAGTCTTTATTGAAAGAGCTCTACTGTAGCACTGAGGAGCTCGGGGCTGCGAGCCCCGTGTATATCCCGAGGCCACGCCTACCCCTCGGGCGTGGCTGACGCCCACTTGGTGCGCGGAATGATGCCATCACGCCAGTGAGCGTCCGTGTCCGCCAAACGCGCCCCCCCAGAATTCCCGCGCACCTGGAGGGCCAGTTTGCGGGGCAAATGGATGACCCGGCCGAAGCGCCCTCTGGCTACTGGCGGCGTCTGGGGTGCAGGGATGCCAGCTGGGATGCCTCCGGCTGCACCCAGGTTGGGTGCAGGACCGGGGGGCGGCGGGGCTGGGCGGTGCCGGGGGTCCGCCCGCAGGGGGGCGGCCCCGACGCGGGGGCCGAGCCACCGGCGGTGGGTGGTCCACATCGAGGTGGGCCGGCTTGAGGCGATCCACTGAGACGCGGTCGGGAGTACCGCCGATGTCCAAGGTGAAATGTTTCACCCCGGTCTCCAGCACGCGGAAAGGCCCGTCGTACGGGGGCCGCAGTGGTGTCCAGTGGGCGTCGTGCCGGACGAAGATGTACTCCGCGTTGCGAAGCTCCGGGGCGACGTGCGTACGTGGGTGCCCGTGGTGCGCCGTCGGCACCGGGGCGAACCTCCGGGCGGTCTCCTGCAGCGCGGAGCGCTCCTGCGCCACGGACCATGGTGCCGTGGGGTCGGGGAGGAACTCGCCCGGCACCCGCAGTGGTTGTCCGTAGACCAACTCCGCCGCGGATGCGCGCAGGTCGTCCTTGGGCGCCGTCCGGAGGCCCAGCAGGACCCAGGGGAGCCTGTCGACCCAGCCGCCATCGCGGAGGGTGGCCCGGAGCGCGGCCTTCAACGAGCGGTGGAACCGCTCCCACAGGCCGTTGGCCTGGGGGTGGTAGACCGTGGTTCGGTGCAGCTGGACCCCGAGCCCCGCGCGGCCACCCCCCAGAGCTCCGAGGTGAACTGGGGGCCGCGGTCGGACGAGATGTCCGAGGGGGCGCCGAACCGGGCAACCCAGGTGGCGATGAACGCCTGCGCGACGTCCGCCGCCGTCGTCGCCGCCAAAGGCACGGCCTCCGGCCACCGGGTGGTGCGGTCCACCATTGTGAGGACATGGGTGAAACCCCGCGAGGGGGGCAGAGGTCCCACCAGGTCCACGTGAACGTGGTCGAACCTACGTTCCGGCACCGTAAACGGGGCCAATGGGGCCTGGGTGTGTCGGTGCACCTTCGCGCGCTGGCACGCGAGGCATGTCCTGGTCCAGCCGCGGACGGCCTTCCGGAGGCCATGCCAGACAAACTTGTCGGCGACCAACCTCTGGGAGGTCTTCGTGCCCGGGTGGGACAGGCCGTGGATGGCGTCAAAAACCTGGCGCTGCCAGCCCGCGGGCACGATGGGGCGAGGCCGCCCGAGGGAGACGTCGCACAAGAGGGCCGTGCCCGCGCCGTCGAACGGCACCTTGGTGACGCAGAGGCCCGTGACGGCGGTCCGCAAGGCCTGGACGCCGGGGTCGGCGGCCTGGTCCGCCGCCATCCGGGCATAGTTGATACCGAGGTGGACTGCGTGGGCGACGGACCGGGAAATGCAATCCGCCACCGGGTTGTCCTTCCCCGCGATGTGCCGGATGTCCGTCGTATATTCGGACACGGCCGAGAGGTGACGATGCTGCCGGGCCGACCACGGCTTGGTGACCTTGCCCATCGCGAAGACCAGTGGCTTTTGGTCGACGAAGGCCGTGAACACACGGCCCTCGAGCAGATGGCGGAAGTGCCTGACCGCCAGGTGAAGCCCGAGCAACTCGCGGTCGAAGGTACTATAACGGCGTTCGGGCGGGCAAAGCTGCCGGCTGAAGAACGCCAGCGGTTGCCAGGCACCACGCACCCATTGCTCGTTCACCGCGCCCACCGCGTAGTCCGAGGCGTCGGTGGTGAGGGCGATCGGTGTATCGGGCACCGGGTGCGCGAGCATGGTGGCGTTAGCCAAGGCGAGCTTCGCGCCCGCGAACGCCGCGTCCATCTGCTCGGTCCAGGTAACGTCACCTTTGCCCGGCTTCCCTCGGAGGGCCTCGTGCAGGGGGCTCAGGAGCTGGGCGATGCGGGACAGGAACCGATGGTAAAAGTTTACCATGCCCAGGAACTCCTGGAGCCCCTTGATCGTGCGGGGGCGCGGAAACCCCTTCACCGCCTCCACCTTGGCCGGTAGGGGGACGGCCCCATGCCTGGTGACGCGGTGCCCCAAAAAGTCGATGTCGGCGATGCCGAACCGGCACTTGGCGGGGTTCACGATGAGGCCATGCTGGCCCAGGCGTTCGAAGAGCGTGCAGAGATGGTGGAGGTGCTCTTCGCGGGACGCACTGGCGACGAGGATGTCGTCCAGGTAGACGTACACGAAATCCAAGTTGCGCAAGACGCTGTCCGTTAGTCGCTGGAACGCCTGAGCCGCATTTTTCAACCCGAAGGGCATCCGAAGAAATTCGAAAAGTCCGAATGGCGTGATGACGGCCATCTTCGGGATGTCCTCCGGCCTGACGGGGACCTGATGGTAGCCGCGGATGAGGTCCACCTTTGAAAAGAAGGACATGCCCGCCAACCGGGCGGAGAAGTCCTGAATGTGGGGGACGGGGTAGCGGTCGGGGGTGGTGGCGTCATTGAGGCGCCGGTAGTCCCCGCACGGTCGCCATCCCCCGCCGGGCTTTGGCACGATGTGGAGCGGCGACGCGCAAGCACTCTCGGAGCGCCGCACGATGCCGAGCCGCTCCAGCGTAGCGAACTCCGCTTTAGCTACCGCGAGCTTCGTCGGCTCGAGGCGGCGTGCCCGGGCGTAGACCGGTGGCCCGGCGGTGGGGATGTGGTGTTCCACCCTGTGCTTGATGGCCCCCGCCGAGAAGGTGGGCCGCGTGAGGGCCGGGAAGCCGGCGAGGAGGCGGATGAATTTGTCCGCTGCCGGAAGCGTACAGATCAACCTGGCCGGAACCGAACCGCTCAGCAAGCCGCTCGGCGAGCTGCTCGATGAGATGCTCCGGGAGCTGCTCAACGAGCCAGGCAGCGCGCAAGCGAGTGAGCTGAACGTCTCGGCTTGGACGAGCCTTCTGTGCTTTACGTCCACCAACAGTCCATTTGCACACAGGAAGTCCGCGCCAAACAATGCCATGGGCACGTCGGCAGTGACGAACGACCACCGGAAAACCTGCCCTCCGAACCGCAGAGAGAGGCAGCGTTTTCTGTATGTGTGAATGGACGTACCGTTGGCAGCAAGCAGCGCGGGGCCCCGGCCCGCGGTTGGCTTGTCGGACGTACCGGCGGGAACGACACTCACCTGCGCTCCCGTGTCGCACAGGTAACGGCGCCCGGACAAGGTGTCCGTTATGAACAGTAGGCTGTTTGAACGGCCGGCGCTCAGTGCCACTACCGAGGGCCGGCCCGGGCGTTTCCCGACCTGCCGAATGAGCACAGCGGGCGACACTGCCGAGCCTCGTGGCCGAACTTGGTGTGAAACCGGCACCAGGGTTGCAGTTTTTTCCGTGGCGGCGGAGGTGGGCGTGGCGTGGCGGCCGCCATGAGGCGCCCCTCGGAGTAGGGGTGGTCACCCGCAGGAGGTTCAGCGGCCACGCGGTGCGTCGCGTGGTAGGGGTGGTCACCCACAGGAGGTTCAGCGGCCACACGGTGCGTCGCGTGGTAGGGGTGGTCACCCGCAGCAGTTCCGGGCTCGGAGTAGGGGCGTGCAGCCGCAGCCGCCGGGAGCCGCGACGGCCGCACCGAAACTCACCCGCGTGTCTAAAGCCGCAAAGAACTTGTTGGCCTCGGCAGCGAGAGCTCGGGGTTCCGTTATCATGGAACCGGCCAACTCGAGGCGTACTCGTGCCGGCAGCTGGCGTCGAAATAGCGCTCGGAATATAAAATCCGGGGTTTCGTCGCCCAGCAGTGACGGCATATGGTCCATTCGGACCGACGGTCGCGTGTCGCCGAGCTCGGGGAGGTCCAGGAGGCGGTCGGCCCGTGCGTCCACCGTGAGGCCGAACGTGGCGAGGAGGAGACGCTTGATCGCCTCATACCTGTGGTCGTCCGGCGGGTTCCTCAGGACAGACACGACCCGGGCGGCTGTGCCGGGCCTGAGGGTGGCGACGACGTGGTAGTATCGCGTCGCGTCGCCCGTGATGCAACGAAGCTGAAACTGGGCTTCGGCCTGCACGAACCAGAGCTCGGCTTGGGCCTCCCAGAACTCAGGGAGCTTGACCGCGTTCATTGCCATTGCTATAGCATGTTTGGATGGTCAGCGACGGCTGATCCAACGTCAAGGTCACCAAATGAAGCGCGGTGCTACGCACGCTACTTGCTTACCAAGGAGGAAGCGGACAACGCTGTAAATTGAAAGTCTTTATTGAAAGAGCCCTACTGTTGCACTGAGGAGCTCGGGGCTACGAGCCCCGTGTATATCCCGAGGCCACGCCTACCCCTCGGGCGTGGCCGACGCCCACTTGGTGCGCGGAATGATGCCATCACGCCAGTGAGCTTTCGTGTCCGCCACAGGACGACCTTTGATCTTAACAATGAAATGGAGGTATTTACAGAGAATTATTTACAAAGGGTATATTTACAACAATTTACAAAGTGCAGGGTTCTCAAAACCCCAACAATATTAACAATCACAGTTGTCCGGGTTTTTTTGGACCACCCTATACTTATACAGAAATATTGCAAGAAAGGCATAATCTTGCGAGATATGCGGATTAAACATGTGACAATAAAGCACAAAAAACAATTGTCTTCTTCCTGATGCATGCATATATATATACATATCTCTATATATTTTAGGAGTCGCGGAAGGCGAGAGAACGAGGCCATTCGTAGGGTTCGAAGATGGTTTATTGTAACAGCAAGATCCAGCACACTAAACTCGAACGCATGCTTATATAAAGCCAAAAGCCCTCTTTGGAGGGCGTGGCTCCAGCAACCGCGCGTGCGTCACGTCCGCACAACCACAAGTCCAACAGGCCCGTGCACGTGTATTATGCCCAAATAAGGTTATCACATAAGGTAACCGCCACATGCGGTTACCTGCACATAAGGTAACTGCCACATACGTCCCCCCAGAATGCACTCCACGGGCCTATGCGTAGGCCGAGGCGCCCGAGGGGCTGGGCAAGTCCTCGGGGGAGGCTGCCGAGGTTCCTCGCGGGCCTCCCGAGGTTGCAGGTCGCGGGTGGTGCCGAGAAGGCTCGAGCGGTGCACGCGAAAAGCGGGTGAGCCAACCGAGGGGCTGGTCAAGGCCTCGGGGGAGGCTGCCGAGGTTCCTCGCGGGCCTCCCGAGGATGCAGGGTCGGAGAAGTAGTTGCGGTTGTAGTTGCGCGAGGGTGACGAAGCGGCCGTGCCTTCGGAGGGTCTTGGAATAGGTTCGCCCCTCCGGTCATAGAGGAGCCGAGCGCGGTGCGCGAACCTCATCGTCATGGCCGTCGTCGTTACCAAAACTCCGGCATTTCGAAACCGCATTCGAAACTGCGCCCGAAGCCGTGCGGGAGAAGCCGGCGTCACCAGCTTAGGTGGCTTCCCTGGCCAGAGCGTGCTTGCCGTGTTCGTTCGCAGCCCCCGAATCCGTTCGGGGGCAGTCGGAGGTCACCAGTTTAGGAGTCGCGGAAGGCGAGAGAACGAGGCCATTCGTAGGGTTCGAAGATGGTTTATTGTAACAACAAGATCCAGCACACTAAACTCGAACGGAAGTCAGCATGCTTATATAAAGCCAAAAGCCCTCTTCGGAGGGCGACGGGCGTGGCTCCGGCAACCGCGCGTGCATCACGTCCGCACAACCACAAGTCCAACAGGCCCGTGCACGTGTATTATGCCCAAATAAGGTAATCACATAAGGTAACCGCCACAATATATATATATGTACATTGTTAAAAGTAAATAATGACCTCGGCCAGCGACTTTTTATAATGATATGGGTTTCGGCCTTTCTTGATAGAATGCCACATAGTTATTTGGGTGGTGTATAAGTCAACAGACCGCTGCCATCATCGCTGAGGCTGATTTTCCCAACTACTACTTGTAAACACTTTACGAAGATGGCAGGTGTGACCACATGAGTTTTTTCCCCCCACATATAAATTGTGGGTGGAGTCAGGCGAATTGTTCAATCAATGGGTGGAACGGAATGGTGTAGAGTGTAGACGGACGGACGCACGAACAAGCGCATTATTATTAACTTAATTAATTCAAATGTAACGATATTAACATATGAATTCTGCGCCAAACAGAAAAACTCGTTAATGAGTGCACCACGTGATGCACGTTTCTGTGGTGTATCAGGTAAATCGGGAATCGACTCAGAGAACTAACGAAGACCGAAATATTTCGCTTCGACATTGACAGGTGCTCGGGAAGATGAGGAAACTTTCTGTTTATATGACTCTAACATTGCCATGAACAAGAAATAGCTTTGCCTGACTGGGCCGAGGCAGGACCAGGGGGCAGACATGATTGTTTCGGAATGGTGAGGTTCCCACGGCACGTTCACCACAGGCTCGAGTGCTTTGGAGAATTTCCCCCCGATCATCTACTGACGTTTTTCCCCCATGGTACACCTTACTTTCCTGATACCTAACACCATCAACCCTGATCTCATTCACCCCACTTTTCTCATTCACCCCAATCCAGATCTCATTCACACTCTCATTCCCCCCACCTTTCTCATTCATCCAAATCCTGATCTCATTCACACTCTCATTCCCCCCACCTTTCTCATTCACCCAAATCCAGATCTCATTCACACTCTCATTCACCCCACCTTTCTCATTCATTCCAATTCCTGATCTCATTCACCCCACTTTTCTCATTCATTCCAATCCTGATCTCATTCACCCCACTTTTCTCATTCATTCCAATCCTGATCTCATTCACCCCACTTTTCTCATTCATTCCAATCCTGATCTCATTCACCCCACTTTTCTCATTCATTCCAATCCTGATCTCATTCACCCCACTTTTCTCATTCACTCTCTCATTCACCCCACCTTTCTCATTCATTCCAATCCTGATCTCATTCACCCCACCTTTCTCATTCATCCAAATCCTGATCTCATTCACCCTCTCATTCACCCCACCTTTCTCATTCATTCCAATCCTCATCTCAATCACTCTCTCATTCACCCCACCTTTCTCATTCACCCCAATCCTGATCTCATTCACCCTCTCATTCACCCCACCTTTCTCATTCATCCAAATCCTGATCTCATTCACCCTCTCATTCACCCCACCTTTCTCATTCATCCAAATCCTGATCTCATTCACTCTCCCATTCACCCCACTTTTCTCATTCATCAAAATCCTGATCTCATTCACTCTCTCATTCACCCCACCTTTCTCATTCACCCCACCTTTCTCATTCATCCCAATCCTGATGTCATTCAGCCTCTCATTCACCCCACCTTTCTCATTCATTCTCTCATTCACCCCACCTTTCTCATTCATCCCAATCCGGATCTCATTCAGTCTCTCATTCACCCCACCTTTCTCATTCATCCCAATCCTGATCTCATTCACCCTCTCATTCACCCCACCTTTCTCATTCACCCCAATCCTGATCTCATTCACCCCAATCCTGATGTCATTCACACTCCCATTCTCATTCACCCCAATCCTGATCTCATTCAGCCTCTCATTCACCCCAATCCTGATCTCATTCACCCTCTCATTCACCCCAATCCTGACCTCATTCACCCCAATCCTGATGTCATTCACACTCCCATTCTCATTCATCACAATCCTGATCTCATTCAGCCTCTCATTCACCCCACCTTTCTCATTCACCCCAATCCTGATCTCATTCAGCCCGACGTGGAGATCGGTTTCTGAGGTTTGGGACATGGAATGTAGGGACAATGACAGGGAGATCAGGAGAAGTGGTGGAAGTATTGGTCAGAAGAAGAGTGGACATATGTTGTGTGCAAGAGACGAGATGGAAGGGAAGTGGTGTGAGAATGGTGTAGGGTAGGCAGGGACAGAAACACATGTTTGTGTGGCAACGGTGCCCGGAGGGCGTGAATGGTGTTGATGTCCTGTTTTCTGAGGAGTTTGTAAACAGTGTGGTGAGTGTGACTAGAGTGAGTGATAGGTTGATGATGGTGAAAATGATGATTGGAAAGCTCTTTGTGAACGTCATCTCGGGATATGCTCCACAGGTCGGTCGGAGCAATGAAGAGAAGGACAAGTTCTGGTGTGCGACAGAGAAGCTGATGGAAAACGTGAAAGATGAGGAAGTTGTTGTGGCAGGAGGAGACCTAAATGGACTTGTGGGAAGGAGTATGGATGGTTTTGAGGGAGTTCATGGGGGTTACGGATATGGTGTGAGAAATGGAAAAGGTGAAAGGATTTTGGAGTTTGCTGATGGAGCTGATTTGTTGATTTGTAATACTCAGTTCCAGAAAGAGGATAATAAGCTTGTTACATACACGTCAGGTGGGTCGACGACAACCGTTGACTACCTGATGGTTTGTAGGTGAGATAGGGGGCACCTCCGGGATACAAAGGTGATCCCGGGGGAGGAGGCTGTTTCACAGCACCACTTGGTTGTCTGCGACATAAGGGTGAAAGGTGCGAGGAGAGCTCGGCGGGTGAAGTACCAACCGAGAATGAAGGTGTGGAGGTTGAAAGAGGTGACAGTAAGGGAGGCATTAAAAGAGAGGCTGAGTAGGGTCGAGGATGATGTGGTTGAGCTTGAAAGTGGTTGGATGTCAATGAAAGATAGTCTGTTGGGAGCCGTTGGTGAGGTATGTGGATGGACAAAAGGACCACCGAGGCACTCGGAAACATGGTGGTGGGATGATGAAGTTGGAAAGAAGATTGACGAGAAGAGGAAGAAGTTCAAGGAGTGGCAGAAGGCGAAGGGTACGGGAGCAGAAAAAGCAGAGCATGAAAGTTATAAGGCAGCCAAGAAGGCTGCAAAGAAAGAGGTAGCAAAGGCGCAGGAGACATGTAGGAAAATGTTCGGAGAACGCTTGGATTCGGAAGAGGGTCAGAGAGCGGTATTCAGGATTGCAAAGCACATAGCGAAAGAGAGGTGTGATGTGATGGGGGTGAGTTGCTTGAAGGATGAAGTGGGACAAATCGTTGTGGACCCAGATGGAATTAAAGGAAGATGGAAAAGATATATGGAAATACTGTTGAATGCAGAGAATGAATGGAATGGCAACATAGAGAGTAACCCAGTTTTAGGACCGGCAGAGACGATAACCGAGAAGGACGTTGAGGAAGCGATAAAAGCAATGAAGAGTAGAAAAGCGGGAGGGCCAACGGGAGTTGTGGGAGATATGTTTAAGGCAGCAGGAAGTTGGGGTGTGAAGAGAATGACAGAGATCTGCAATCTGGTGGTGAAAGAAGGCCGCATTCCAGTGGATTGGGAACTGCGTACCCTCGTCCCTCTATACAAGGGGAAAGGTGACCCTCTGGACTGTGGCTCGTATCGAGCGATAAAGTTATTGGAGCATGGAATGAAGGTATTGGAAAGGGTGTTGGAGAAGAGGATAAGGAAGAAAGTGAAGATTGACGAAATGCAGTTTGGATTTATGCCATGAAGAGGAACGACAGACGTGCTTTTTATTGTGAGGCAGTTGCAGGAGAAGTATATGGAGAAGAGGAAGAAGTTGTTTCTTGGGTTTGTTGATCTGGAGAAAGCATTCGATAGGGTTCCACGTGAAGCAGTGACATGGGCATTGAGGAAGTTAGGAGTGGAGGAATGGTTGATCAGAGTAGTGATGGCAATGTACAAAAGAGCGCACACAGCTGTAAGGACGAAGGACGGGAACAGTGGTGAGTTTGAGGTGAAGGTGGGAGTGCATCAGGGGTCGGTACTAAGTCCACTACTATTTGTAGCTGTCATGGAGGTGCGGCTCAGAACGTAAAGGAGGGTTTACCATGGGAGTTGTTGTATGCAGATGATCTGGTGTTGATTGCGGAAAGTATGGATGGTTTGAAGGAGAAGATGAACAAGTGGAAGGAATGTATGGAGATAAAAGGTCTGAAGGTGAATATCGGAAAAACGAAGGTGATGGCAAGTGGTAAAGCATGTGGTGAGGTGGAAAGAACTGGGAAGTGGCCGTGTGCTGTGTGCAGGAAGGGTGTCGGAGTGAATTCCATTCAATGTCCAATGTGCGCTGAGTGGGTTCATCAAAAATGTAGTGGTCTGAGAGGGTCATTAACCAGTGTGGCAGCTACATTCAAGTGTAAGGTGTGCACAGAGGGAGCTGCAGATGGAGGAAATGTTGAGTTGGATCTTGGAGACGGCGTGAAGCTGGAAGGTGTGAAAACATTTTGTTACCTAGGAGACATGCTGAATGGAGAAGGTGGATCAGACTCGGCAACGGTTGCTCGAGTGAGATGTGCATGGAAGAAGTTTCGGGAACTGAGTGGCGTGCTGACGAGGAGGGGAGTGTCGTTGAAGCTGAAGGGAAAGGTGTATGCTGCATGTGTGAGAAGTGTTATGATTTATGGGAGTGAGGCATGGGTAATGAACGTAGAGCAGCAACGAAGGTTGGAAAGGGTGGAAATGCGAATGGTTCGGTGGATGTGTGGAGTGTCGTTGAGAGAGAGGAAGACAAATGATGAATTGCGAAAGATGATGGGAATAGAGCCTGTGATGGATGTTGTGAAGAGGAACAGGTTGAGATGGTTTGGTCATGTGTTGAGGAAAGATGAAAGTGACTGGTTGAGAAGAGTGATGTGAATGAATGTAGAAGGAAGTAGAGGACGGGGAAGACCGAGAAAGACTTGGCTAAAGATGGTCGAAGAAGAAATGCGGGCAAGGGGGTTAACAAGGAGAGATGCAGAAAATAGGGCAAAATGGACAACATTGTCATGGGGACCGCAAGGCTAACCCCCGCTCTTGCAGGGAAAATGGCCTTAAAATGCATGTTGTTGTTGTATTCAGCCTCTCATTCTCATTCATCCCAATCCTGATGTCATCCACCCTCCCATTCTCGTTCATCCCAATCCTGATGTCATCCACCCTCCCATTCTCATTCATCCCAATCCTGATCTCATTCAGTATCTCATTCACTCCAATCCTGATCTCATTCACCCTCCCATTCTCATTCATCCCAATCCTGATCTCATTCACCCTCTCATTCACCACACAATTCTCATTCAGCCTCTCATTCACCACACAATTCTCATTCATCCCAATCCTGATCTCATTCACCCTCTCATTCACCCCAATCCTGATCTCATTCACCCTCCCATTCCCATTAATCCCAATCCTGATGTCATTCACCCTCCCATTCTCATTCATCCCAATCCTGATGTCATTCACCCTCTCATTCACCACACAATTCTCATTCAGCCTCTCATTCACCACACAATTCTCATTCATCCCAATCCTGATCTCATTCATTCTCCCATTCTCATTCACCCCAATCCTGATGTCATTCCCCCTCCCATTCTCATTCATCCCAATCCTGATCTCATTTACCCTCTCATTCACTACACAATTCGCATTCAGCCTCTCATTCACCACACAATTCTCATTCACCCCAATCCTGATCTCATTCACCCTCTCATTCACCACACAATTCTCATTCATCCCAATCCTGATCTCATTCATTCTCTCATTCACCCCACCTTTCTCATTCACCCCAATCCTGATCTCATTCACCCTCCCATTCGGGTTGAATGAGATTCACCTCATTCCTCTCATCTTCCCGAACACAATTCAGGGTGAATTCACCATTAAAAAAGGCTTCGCCATAAAATCGGCGACGGTTCTACCCGCCGACCTCGCCGAATCATAGCGGATTCTCTCAGCGCTCCACAACCGAAGCTGCAACATGAATAGTCAGAAATGAACTCGTTTGTATAACTTGGTTTTGTTTTATTCAGTGGATTATTTGCATATTATTAAGGGTAGATTTAGCTTAACACTCCCAGCCCTGTGGAATACGTTGTCCACAATATAAAAGACATGTTGGTGTAGTTAGCACCAGTGCATGTACCCGTTAATTATTTGCGAGCATTTTTATCCGGATTGTAAAACGTATTATGTTACCATTTGTGATTATTACTATGAGTTCATTGCCGACAGCGGTATTTTGTGGGTGCCACGTGCTATTTACGTATCACGTGGTTCGGCGGTTGAAATAACCGTGTGTGACTCGCTACGTGTTCCACATTTTCGGTGTTTTATGTGTGGTTAGGCAAGTACAAATCACAAGAATTCAATAATTACGGGATGAAGATGTCAGACTCGATTTGCAGCCGTTGGACATGAAGTGTGTGCCGTGCTGTTTAAACCTGGTCTAGGACTAGGTACAGTGAGTGCACCTCTGCCACACTGTACCGGTGCTCGTTTGAAAGTATTCCGCTTGCTTGGTAATCGCTTTAAGTTTTCCAAAAAATATTTTCTCAATTGTTTAAAATCTACCACTTGTAAAACGACTGTTTCTCCATCATAAACATTTGTGTTGCCGTCGTTTTTAATTTGAAATTTTTACGTTGATTACCTGTTGGTGACTATATACCTGTCGTCGTTACCCCTCACGGTCTGCAGGACATTCGGGAGTGCTACCATTGGTCCTTATCGAGCACGATGCTTACGTAGACACCATTTCAGCATTTGTGGGTTCAGTTAAGTTTGTTGTATAGCGCTCGCCAAGCGGCTTAAGCATTCAAACAAGCACTCTATTTCAAACCGTTGATAAGGAACGACTGGCTTGGCAAGCGCTAGCTAGCTGCTTGGTAACTGAACACACCCCGGACAAAGACCCCATTAAAGACCAAAGGCGGATGGAGTTTGTTTTCACTCCTGGCTCTTTGTGAACAAAATATCTCAAAAAGTTGTGGACGGATTCGGACGAAATTTGGCAGAGATGTATCGTATGTGACAAGGACAAAATGATTAGATTTTGGTGAAGATCCGGATCCGGCTACTAGAATTTTTAAGCGATTCTTCACCATTGGGAGATGGGGCCAAAAACGATACATAGCAGGATATCTCAAAAAGTTGTTGACGGATTTGGACGAAGTTTGGTGGACCGGTTGAGTGTCTGACGAGGACGATTTGATTCGATTTTGGTGAAGATCTGAATATGGATTCGGATATGAGAATTATTTAATTTTTAAAGTGATTCTTCACCATTGGGAGATCGGGCCAAAACGATACATAGCAGGATATCTCAAAAAGTTGTGGATGGATATGGACGAAACTTGTTGGTTGTGTGTTTGACAAGGAAGAATCGATTCAATTTTAGTGAAGATCCGGATTTGGGTCCAGCTGTTAGAATAGTGCAAAGGGGGGCATTAAGCTCCAGGGGGCATTAAGCTCCACTACATTGTAAATCTTGAAGGTAAATATAATGCATTTACAATGTAGTGGGGCCTAATGCCCCCTGGAGCTTAATGCCCCCCTTTGCCCTATTTAAAGTGATTCTTCACCATTGAGTGATATGGTCAACCAGGTGGAGGTATCCTCTACTGAGTGGCGTTCTAGTTAAATAATCATGCCTTAGTCGGCTGAAGTCGAAATTAATTTTGGGTGCTTCTCCATGGCTTGCTCTCCACCTGCATTTGAAAGTGGCAGATATCCTATCAAACCTCAAAAATCTTATTCGTCAAATATCCTAGATGTCCATTCTCTTACATATCATGAGAAAAGGTGAAGAGTAATTTCAAATGAGATGAAAAATCATTCTTGTGTACCAACTTGCTCATGAACAAGCCACAACCACACTGCCAATACAGTATACTAAAACCAAATACTTTAGTCCGTGGGCTGAGTAGGGTTTACATGCACCCCCCCCCCCACAACTTAACTTCCCGGGTATGTCCATGTACCCCCCACCCTAGGGGTTAGGAAAAACCATGTTAACAGAAAAAAAAAACTCATTCCCAAGGTGCCTCCCACGCATATTTTGATGTTACCCCCCCCTGTGTCAGTGATTTCCGAAAATTAGGGGTAGGCGAAATTCAAATGGCCATAACTTTTTACCTAGTCATCCTATGGTTGCATATGACCTCTCAAAATGTTTGTCCTGGGACACTCTTTACAATGATGTGTTATATGCAAATGAGGTCACCAGAGGTCAAACTATGAGGGAATGAGTTTTTTTTCTGTTAACATGGTTTTTCCTAACCCCTAGGGTGGGAGGTACATGGACATACCCGGGAAGTTAAGTTGTGGGGGGGGGGTGCATGTAAACCCTACTCAGCCCATGGACTACTTGTTCGGATGGTGTTTGTTTGTCATCAACCGTGGTGTACCACATAGCGCCATCTTGTGGTGGGAGAGGCTATTGCAAGTTGGGCAGCTGTGGAGATGACTTGCAATGTTGCACTAAACACGGATCATAGTGCACGTGCTTTACCGACCCCCTCCAGACGGAGGTGGTATGGCTCTCCCGGAGGGGCAGGTGTTTCTTAAGAGTATCATCCTAGGATTCCGTGCCACATTCATTTCCTGGGATTCATGCGTGTTAATGTTTTCAATCATCCAAAAAAATGTTTATCATTTTCATGACGTGTAATGCATAAAATGACAACACACAAACATCCATCAGGTTTGATTTACAGCACATACTCGATTCAGCAATTGCATACTTCGTCCAGGTAAACTGCTAGTTCCTGATAAATGTTTCTATTATTTTCTTCACCCGTCCTGTATAACACTGTACCTAAAATCTCATGTACTTCTCAGTTTCATCATTAGATGTGATATTGCTTGGGTAGACCTTGGTTGTAGTTTTGACCTCGGCTCAATACTTGAGATTATGGACGCAAAGTCTGTCTCGTGCTGTCTTTTGTCTCGTGCCCCTCCCTCCCGCCTTTTGGAAGTGCTGCCCTTTCCCCCGTAACCCTCTCCTGCTCACCTCGTCTTGCTGACGTCATCCTCCCCACCACTTGCTTTTCTGGTGCTAACTATGACGTTCTCTTCTTCTTTCCCTTTGATCCTTTGTCGATGTATGAAATGCTGCCCTCTGTTGTTTAGCTCTTCCATGCGCTTGGCATATCTGTATTATGAAAGTTAACCTGATGTTCTTCACCCTCTTAGCTCTTCATGATGCATGGCACCTCCATGCAGAATAATGGAATATTTGGCTCTGCCCTTGCATCCCACCTTGCACTCTCTGGAAGCTGTCATTCTTCCAATTGTCAGTTCACCTCCAAAATCTTTTTTTTTCTTCTTTTTTTTCTTTTTCCCACTCTCCCAAGCAATGTTCATAATTTATGTTGCTTACCTGTCCACGTGTTCTGCATTATTTCAGCCTTCTCCTAAAATCTGATTGTAAACTGTCCCATGTCTCCTTTACGACTGCGTCTGTATATCAACCTTCACCCTCCGTTATTCAGCTCTTCCAGGAGTTTAGATTGTTGTATTAAAATAGATACGAATTCCCTTTTTGGGCAATTATCCGCTTTTTAATCTTGACCACAAAGTTGTTAGTGGACGCGTTCACAATGACTTGTTTTTTTGAATCGTAGATTTATGTTTTGAGGTTTTTTTTTTTTCAATTGATCCGTGGCAGGTCGAGATACTTTTTGAGGCGAGGAAGATCTATCGTCGTGAAACATCTCTTGTGACAACCATCGATCAACCATGGACATCGTGTTGAATGTCCACTATGAGAGTGGCAATGAAGTTGGCACGCACAAAAAAGGGCACAGTAATTCCAAGCATGAAGATTTTGTGCGGCGCAAGGCCATGCTGGAGAGGGATTTCAAGCTGAGGCAGTGCAAACGTCAAAGATGGCTTAGCCGCACCGGCGTGGCTGAACGTCTGGCGATTACACTTGAAAGGGCCGCTGTGTCGCTTGAAAATAAGTCTGCCAGTGAAAACCGGCAGCCTGCAAATCATTTGGCAAAGAGCGACATGCTTTATGCAGAGAAGAAGAAGAACGACGTTACCGACACACCCAATTTGAAGGTGTGGCAGAAGAATGCAGATCTGTGTGCATCTCCAATCAGCAAACACAGGTTGGCCTTCATCAACATGCTCCACAATGGCGGTTTTAACATTTTTTATAATTAATGGGGTGATTCCAGATGTTGCTGCTAATAGTCAATATAACGGGGTCGTCTTGACCCCGAGACCTCGTATGATCGGTTTGCATTTTTTTTTTTCAATTATTGCAGGTATGTTGGAATGGACTGTGAGATGGTGGGAACTGGTCACAACGGGATAACGAGTGAGCTGGCTCGGTGCAGTATCGTTAGCTATGATGGTGACGTCTTGTACGACTGTTATGTGAGGCCAGTGCATAGGATCGTGGACTATCGGACACGCTACAGCGGTATAACCATCCATCACATGAAGACTGCAGTTCCTTTTTCGCAAGCGAGGGAAACGGTATGTGGACAAATGCGGCACGTGGTACATTTTGGATAAACAATGGCATTTGTCAGGCCTTTGTGTGACGGCAGATTTTAATACAAATACAGTATTTATCATTTTTAGAAATCTCAGGTGTTTAAACAAATTATTACCAAAGTTTTTATTAGGACTACGAGCAGAGTAAGTACCTGCCATATGGGCGAACGTGTTCCAAGTGTGCAACACGTTCTTCTGATGCATCCCTTTCATTGGGCGGTGTGTCGGCAACAGATTACTGCCTCAATCGCACCCAAAAAAAGAAATAACCTGGGGTTACGTATATGAAGCAAAAACATGCGAACTGCTTATGTGTATACTTCATACGTTGTGGTCATATAGCTCGGATAATTCCAATTGCACCTGCTCTGTCTTTCTGTTACCCTTTCATCTCATTTCCTGTTTGTGTTTTCGTCCAATTTTCTGTGTTTAAGGCCGAAAAAAATATATTGCTGGTCTCTGGTCAGACCAAAGTTCCAGAATTGATGTGGCTGATGCAGTTTTTTTTTTTTTTTTGTTTGTTTTTTTGAAAAGCATGGATTGCACATATAGAGGTGTTTTTTGTGTCATGCCTTGCGGTCCTCATCTGCCGTGGCGCCGTCCAGAGAGAAATTAAAGACAGCCAATGGGACTTGTAGGCCTTTTTGTAAATAATGAACACAAGCTTAAGTTATTTTAAAATGTATTTATTCTGAAAATTAAGTTCTTCAAGCATATTATAGACTGCCATTTCGTTCTCGAGATCGCCTCGCCGTACCGTCAAACATTCCAATGCGTCGATTGCGTCAACACTGCGCATGCGCAAGTGGTCTAACAGGCCGATGGTCTCCCACGATCTCTTCTCCCAGTCCACCAGATTATCACAGACACTTGCAACTTCATGACAAACAAGAAAGGATCCAGGCCTAACTAACGAGACCAAGCGCAGCTCTCTAGGCCTTCTGCTTGCTTCACACGAACCCGACAAAGAACGTCTTCGTTTCAATTAATAACAATATCCAGCCAATTGGATTCATGACGTCACGGCACACAAAACTACTCATATCATTGGAACGGCTGGTTGGATTTGAACAAACTAAACGTAGTTTTGTAGGGGAGAACCGTGCGCGAATGTCGATACCAATGGTCGACCCTCACAGACCCGTATTTCCCGAGATAGCGCGCCGGCCCGGCAACAACAGGTGCACGCTATTGTAGGTACCGTTGGAAATTTGAAAAAAAAAATTGTTGACGCGCAGGATCAAAATCGATGCTTGCGCTGACCAGAGACCGGAAATACATTTTTCTCGGCCTAACCTTACTTCATGTCCTGGTGAATGTCTGGCATACTCGCCCAGGCCTCGGATAGTTTGTCGGTAAATTATTTGGCAGCCATATTGGATTTAACCTTATATCTTAAAAAAAAACATCTTCTCCCAAACCACCAAATCGATTGACTCAAAACTTTGTGTGTCATTGACTAGGCATGGCGATTAAAAGATGATCACGAAAACATCATTGGTCACATGGTGTGGCAGCCATATTGGATTGAAGGAAAATATTAAATAATTTTATCTCTGAAACCGCTTACCCAATCGATGCAAAATTTTACAAATACCATCTAACATTGTTGCATATAGTTTGAAAATGATGGCGTAGGTCACGTGTTTTGGCAGCCATCTTGGATAGAAAAACGAACATTATCCGATCAACACGAAACGTCACAAACGTGATCCCCGACCCATACATATGCAGAGGGTACATTTTTAAGGTAATATGGCACGTGGTGTGGCAGCCATGTTAGCTTGAAAGCCGATATTTAAAACAAAATCCCTTCTCTGAAACTTCTTCTTCTCTGAAACCGCCTCACTGATCGATCTGAAACCTGTCTTGGCTGGTGAAAATGTGATACTCTAAAAAGAACTGAAGGGATTTAAATCAAACTTGTTATTTTTAGGACGGTGAACGAGGGCATCTACCCATTGTGGGACTATGCGGACGCATATTGGCGACAGTCGCATTGCTCTATTTTAAATATAATGTGATGTATTGTTTTTGGCCCTACATCTCAATGGGGAAGAATCTCTTTTTAAAAAATTTCAATTTGCGTATCCGAATCCATTTTCAGATCTTCACCAAAATTCAATAGATTCGGAAAAATTGTTTTTTATTTCCCACCCCCAAAAAATTTTCAAAAAAAAAGTATTTTAAAAATGTGATTTAAAAAAAAATCAATATATATATATATATTAAAAATTGACAAATTAAATCCAACCCCAAGTTTCGTCTGAATCCATCCGTGACTTTTTGAGATATCCTGCTAGGTATCGTTTTTGGCCCTATCTCCCAATGGTGAAGAATCACTTTAAAATTCTAGTATCCGAATCTGGATCTTCACCAAAATCTAATCATTTTGTCTGTCACATACTCGACACCTCTGCCAAGTTTGAGATGTCTTTGAGACGTTCACAGCCAAACAGACAGGGGTGAGAACATAACCTCCATCCACCTTGGGTGGTGGAGGTAATTAATAAATATATCTATGATTAATGTTTCACAGACAGGGCATCACATTACAAAGTATGCTGCCCCTCAATGGAGGTTGTTAAAAATGTAGTGGTGGAGAAGATTCTGCCTCTCTACTTTGAAAATTTAGCTCATTCTAAAATATCAATGTTGCTATTTGCTCACTGTAGAAATGACAAGAATAATCATATGAGGTCACAGGTGCATCATACTACTTAGTGATACATTTAACTTGCACATGGTGCTCGCTATCTTCCAATAAAAACCACTGCAGATTTTCGTTTCTCACTTGTAATGATCTACGTACGGTGATTATTTGTGTCGATGCATGTATATATCGATGCATGCTTCATGTTGTCTGCAGATTGTAAAGATTCTTCAAGAAAAGGTGGTGGTTGGTCATGCCCTTCACAATGACTTTGATGTCATTCATTTACACCATCCTTCTCACCTCATTCGTGACACATCCACGAACTTGCTTCTTAAGAAGCTGGCCAAGTTTCCCATTAGAATTACTGCATCGTTGAAGTACCTCACTAAAGTCCTCTTGAAACAAGACATCCAGGCAAGCTTGCACATTCAGCAACGTCCTCTAATTTGTTACCATATAATCTTATGGAAACGCTGTGTATAAGGTTTTGTTCGGCCATGCTTTCCTTCTCGTAACCCACCCGCATCGCCTTCCATTAGTTATTGTAGAAATCCCTTTTGGCAAAGGGAAGAGCCACCAACACCGGTTCTCCAACAAAAGGAGGGTTTCTGCTTATTCCTGTTCGAACTTGATATGTCCGAGCGAGCGGTAAGGCTTTTGAGGCCTGGCGATCTATTGAGTAAAGTTAAGGACATGATCAATCCATAATCTTCCTCCAATGGCTTCAATAAAGCGGTGGCAAGCTAGTCCCCCCAATTTGACCAAGACGGCCTTGCACAACAGAATGACAATCCCGCAACTCATCACTGTTACTATAAAAATAAAACTAAAAATAAAACACATTTTAAATGCATGTTGTTGTTGTTGTATTTAGAGGCCATTTTTCCCCGCAAAGCGGGGGTTGGCCTTTTTCGGGGACCGTGGTTGTTGTTGTTTTTTGGTCCCCTTTTTGAAGCAATGTTTTACGGCCGGATGCCCTTCCTGCCGCCAACCCTTTTTGTCGCCTTTTACGACAAGCAGGGAATTACCAGTGAACTGGTACTCAATTAGCCGACCTCGGAAGGATGACAGGCTGAGTCAACCCCCCTGGCGTTAATTCAGCGATCGACCGGGATTCGAACCCAGGATCGTAGGATCCTAAGACGGCACCCTAGCCGCTAGCCCAACACCAACACATCATTGGGGTGTTATTCACTTATTCCTCTGTGCGGATTTGTTTAATCCATTTCATCCAGATGGGGTGTGTTCATTTACCTCATTACCGCAATTATCATGGTGGAAATTGTTCCCACAATAGTTTATTTTACAAGGGTAGAGGGAGGGTATTGCTGCCCACGGCAATGGCATGTCAGGGAGTCACCCGTGGTGGATTTTAGGGAGGCACAAAATATAGCTGCCCCAATGTTTTATCATCACCACAAACAATCATTATATGAAACAAATAATTAAATTGAAGGATTAATTACGGGCGCCTATTAGGTCCGGGCCCGGGGTGGTAGTAGTGAAGTACGTCAGTGAAAATATCGTTACACGGTGGAAAAAAGTACCATTTCTTCACCAAAGCATCTCCATGGTATACCTTTGAGAAAAAAAGTAAGCTGCAAAAACTGGGATAATGGGAAGGGCAATATATGACGTCATCAGCTTATTTATTACACAAGTATATATTTTAAAAATCGTTTAATTAGTTCGGAGTAAGCCGTGGAGCGTATTTTGACCTTAAAATATATGTTTCTGAGGTGAAGGAATTCAATGCAGTTGCCAATATTGTTCTTGGACTGTCTTTAAAAGAGTTATGATGTCATTATGACATCAACTAGAAATAAGCTCATATTATACACAAATTGGATTGGTTAGTCAACACTGACATATGGAGAGTCTTTAGTTCATAAGGCTATGCTTGTTGGGTTACAGAATTTAACACAGCCACACATTTTTTATTTAGACCGAGTTATTACGTTTTATGACATCATTATGGCATCTGCTTGTTGAATAAAAGGATCGATGGTCCAAAATTAAACATATTGAATTAAATATGTGTATACATCATAGTCGCTCCTCTCCCCTGTTGTGATAAATGATTCCATTCAGATGTAAAAAAAAAAAAAAGATGTGTGTCATTATTACCTCGCAAAAACAGTGATCCCCCCCCCCCCCCCACCCACACACACACACACACACACACACACACACACACACACACACACACACATCTGTTTTATTGTTTATATCATTGTTGTAATTGTTATTCATGCCTTTGTGAGAGAATATTCCAAAGTATTACCAGCCTCATTGATTCTGCAATTCGGATTGATATTCAACACCCCAATTATACTCAAGGCAAGTAATTAATTGTTCAAAGTTGACATGCACACATGTGGGATAAGATTGATAGCTTAGTGTCTGATGAGTTGTAGCTGCAAGCAAATTATTTCTGACAGTTGCAACTGCAAAGTTCTGTGCAGGATAGACCACTTCCATGAAAAGATCCTTCGGCTGTAGTGGACGAGGGATTACGGTCAATGTTATCCAGCGCACCGACAGTGAAGAGTCCATTCCTGAGAATAGATGGGCACACAATTTGATCAGCAGTGAACTGGTCACACATTGCAGATGCCAATTTATTCTCCAGCTGCAGGACCCGGCTGTAGGAGATGCTCAACCCCAGTTTAGCCAGTTGGTCAACAAGTGTTGTGTTCCTCGTCAGTGTGAATATTCAATCCAATGTAGACAGGAAGTGGAGGCTCTCGCTCTGGAGACTGTTTTTTGGGAGTGGCCCCTTTCTTGCATCTTCTCTTCGATTTGTGGAGGTATAACTGAGCCATTGTTTGACTGGCCTGAGTGTCATCAACATTGAAGATTCTTTGTTTTGTTTTTTTCAACAAAATTAGAATATAGTGAAGTCACTGCAACAGCAAATCAGCTTGTAGTTGCTTAAATGTCATTTATTACATCACTCTTCAATTCCCTGACCCTCAAAATGTCAAATTAATGACTTGGAATCATCACAATGCTTCACAACCTTATTTTCTCCATTTACTTGCTCTACGAGCTCGGTAGTAGATTGTGATGTCATTATGATGTCATAAAGTACACTTCCTGTCATCCGATTTATTTTTATTTTTTTTGTTTGTTTTTGCAGCTTACCCTCTTTTTGATTGTAACACATGGGCAAATCTTTGGTGAAAAAAATGGTGCTTTTGTCCACAGTGTAACTATCCTTGCCATTTTTGTTACGAAGGTACCTCACTATCGGGCCTCTTGGTGCCGCACCTGTTTACAAGTCTCAAATACACTTCATTACCCGTCGCTTCGTTGATGGATTTAATCAAACGACTGCATGTTGTACTTCAGACATTGCATATCTGTCTGTGAATATCTGAGGATGTAAAATGAAGTAAAACAGGAGAGAAAAGGATGTTTTTTTGTTTTTTTTACATGTAGTTGCTTTTCTTGCTGCTGTCATCGTGGCTGTGGTTGTTTTTAGTGTACTCCTTCCGTGTACTTTTATATATTTGTCTGTTTTCACCCCTCAGCCCAATGGGCTCAGGGGTATTGTCGTCCGGGCGTCCGTCAACTTTTGGTTTCCGTCAATTTCAAGGAGAACGCCTTGTCCGATTAAATCCATTTTTGCAGTGTGTGTTGGGGTTGAGTGGAGGAAGGTTCCTTTCGAAAATGGGTGCGCTGCGATTTTCAATATGGCCATCACGGTAGCCATCTTGAAATTGGTTTCCGTCAATTTCGAGCAGAACGGCTTGTCCGATTAAATCCATCTTTGCAGTGTGTTGGGGTTGAGTAGAGGAAGGTTCATGGGCGTGCTGCGATTTTCAATATGGCCGTCACGGCAGCCATCTTGAAATTGGCTTCCGTCAATTTCAAGCAGAACGGCTTGTCCGATTAAATCAATTTTTGCAGTGTGTTGGGGTTGAGTAGAGGAAGGTTCCTTTCGAAAATGGGTGCGCTGCGATTTTCAATATGGCCGCCACGGCAGCCATCTTGAAATTGGTTTCCATCAATTTCGAGCAGAACGGCTTGTCAAATTAAATCCATTTGTGCAGTGCGTGTTGGGGTTGAGTAGAGGAAGGTTCATGGGCACGAAATGGGTTCATGGGCAAAAATTTCTTTACTGCAAGATCCTACTCGGTATCCAACTTCACTTCAAATAGATTATCATCAATGCTTCCTTTCACCATGCATGGGCTGAGGGGTTACGCCCCCTTTGCGGCGCTATTTATTCTAGATGTATTGCTCTGTAATTTTGTGTGCTTCTTCCAAGTACGTCACACTTTATTCTAGAGGTTTCCAATTATGTATACTAGCAACGGTACCTGCCCTATGGGCGGGGCTTCAATTGGGAGGCCCAAATGAAAAGGTAAAATATCAGAAATTGAAGGTTTTTATTTTATTTTAAACGATTCATATCAACATCCGTTAAATCACATCACACGCAAATCATCAAAATCTAAACAGTATCTTTAGAATTTCAAAAAAAGCCACATCACTGTTCATATCGGTAAATATTGTCGTGGATATGAGAATGTTTTTTTTTTGTTGTTGTTGTAGTGTAAATTGTTGTTAAAATATCGCCCTCCTTACTCCAGTGTTGTATAAAGGTCAAAGGGTGTTCCCGTAGTTAGTTCCATAAAGCATACATGAAGGACACCATAATATCCCTGTTCAGTAGTTTATTTCCTTATTATGTGTATTAGGGTAAGGCCTTGTCTTCCATTAAGATGACACTCCATTGCACCAGGTGAAATAAGAGTAGATTCCGTGCACATTCCCTTATAGTCAATTGCCAACTACATCCCCTCCAAGCCTCAATTGCCAACTGCACTGGGCAGTTTGTCAGGTTTGCTACAGCTGTGAGTTGTTGATTTCACCCCAAGACTCCATTAGCCATGAGGTGATCTCGGAGCCGAAGGTGGGAGGAGTCGGCTCAGCTCGGGGGAGAAGGGCGTGCCCGCCCATCGTCATCAAGGGTGGAGTCAGAGGGCCTGTGCCCACCAATCAGGGCCGAAGCGAGCTCACCGAGGCGCGTGTCCTGAAGGCCGGCGGCTTGATCACCTGAGGCGCTATAAAAGCGCGCGCGCAAGAGCCGAGTGCGTTGTTGGACCGAGAGAAAAGAGAGATGTGCAAAGAGAGACGTGCAAAGAGAGACGTGCAAAGAGAGACGTGCAAAGAGAGACGTGCAAAGAGACGTGAAAAGAGACGTGCAAAGAGACGTGCAAAGAGAGGTGCGTCAGAGAGTTGGCAGTACACAAGCAGCGCAAAGCAGAGAGGAGCGAAAAGGAGTTCTGAGAGCAAGCATTGAGAGAGAGTCCTGAGAGCAAGCAAGAGGAGTACCACGAGCAGTACCAGCAGCTTTAAACTCCACCAAGCAGCGTTGGCTCCACCAGGCAGCTCGCACGACCGCAGCTTGGGCGTTGACGGCGGTGCCGACCGTGGCCGCGGAGGAACGGAGCTGCCGCTCCCGGCCCGACCGTGACCCAGTTCCAGTGGACCTTCCTCTCCCTCCAGCCATCCACCTCCTGCCATTCCTGTCATCATTCCCCGCGTGAGTCTGTCTTTGTTTGTTCTGTCCCTGGGTATTAATTAAGCCTGTATAGTTAAGCTAAGTTTCGCTGTGTCGCCTTGCCTCTTCTGTAAATTATTTTATTATCCTTCCTTCTCCTTGGTTACTTTGATCGTGTAAATAGTAGGAATAAATTTAGTAGCATTTCAAACCTTTTTGTCTTCTTCTTCTTCTTCTTCTTCACATCCTTCGCTTTAGTCTTTTCCCCATTGAATATCTGTGGTGCGATTCGGCCAACGTTCAGGAATCGGGTTAGTCGGGGTAACTGTTAGGGCCGCGGTGCCATCCGCTCGGCAAACCAACATCTTCTCCGCGGTCCGTAACAATATTATTCCATCGTTTTTTTTTTTTTTTTTTTTTTTTTTTTTTTGTATACAAGATCGAGGCTCGTGAAAGAGCGAACATTAATCACAGAAAGACAAACCGACACATAAAACAAATAACATCGGGAGTGGTAGACAAGATGGGGAGAGAGGGGGAAGGACACAAACAACATTAGAGAGCAGGGACAGAGAGACATGGAGACGTCGAGAGATCTGTGGGAGGGAGAGGGCTTTGGGGGGAGAGGCATGGGAAGGGGGGAGTGGGAGAGGTATAAAACATATGGACACTGCCAGGACTTCCAGGAAAGAAGTTGGAATTTCAAACAAGGTGGATCTGGGGTGAATTAGTGGGGGTAGAAAAGATCAAGGTTTTGGATGGGGGAAGATAAGAGATGGTGGTGAACAGCTGTTTTAAAGACGGCTGTGTTTCAAATCGTGATATCAACTGTACGCTTTTCTTTAGGGAAAAAAAAATGAATTTGTACCTCTTCTTCAGCTTAGAACTTCAGGATAGACAACATTGCTGATAAAAGTTCCTTTTCTCTCTTTGAAGTTCTTGGCAAACATTTTTATATTGTCGCTGCTGCCAACGCGACTCATGGCGACATAACGCTGTCCATGGCTGAAGAAATCTGTCTTTAGGTAGATGCCTACCTTTTCCAATGTCTGACCTTGAGTTTTGTTACTGGTCATTGCAAAGCAGAGTCGGACAGGGAATTGTTTTCGCTGCATCTGGAAGGGGAACAGGTTTTCGGATGGAATGATTGGAATCCTCGGTATGAAGATCTTGTTTCCAGCATGAGGCCCAGTAGATGGTGTCGCATCAATGAGATTCGGCATCAGGTTGTCCACGATGTAACGATTCCCATTGCAGTGACCATTTTTAGGGTCAAAGTTTCGCAGCAGCATGATCGGAGCTCCCTTCTTGAGGCAGAGTTTGTGAGGAGGCATTCCTGATGCGTATGTTCACCAGATCTGTATTCCTCGGACTGCATCCGAGACTGGTGTGCAGCTGTGTCACGTCCTTGTTCACCAGATCTGTATTCCTCAGACTGCCTCCAAGACTGGTGTGCAGCTGTGTCACATCCTTGTTCACCAGATCTGTATTCCTCGGACTACCTCCGAGACTGGTGTGCAGCTGTGTTACGTACTTGTTCTTGCCTCCGATAGTCCTCGTCTAGGCGAGCCTTCTTTCTTGCAACAGCTTCCTTGGACGTTTTCGTTAATAAGGCTTTCCGTTTGGGAGGCATTTTACCAGTTTATCTGAAACGGTACCCGCCCAGAAACACGTACCAGAGAAAACAAATCGTTTTGGCAATGGCCTCTCCAATATTCGACGTGTTCACTGTTTCAATTACGTAACGTAACGTTTGTGATGATGTTTTCATTGTGACGATGTTTGTGTTCACGGTAGTGTTTGATGTGATGGTGTGAACGTAATTTCGTAATGTTTTTCGTTTTTATTTTCGTAATCGTTTAATGAACGTTTAATGAGCGCAAGAATAATGTTTAATGATCATTAAATGAATGAATGAATAATGCCATGGCGTCGCGTTGGCAGCAGTGACAATATAAAAATATTTGCCAAGAACTTCAAAGAGAGAAAAGGAACTTTTATCAGCAATGTCGTCTATCCTGAAGTTCTCGGTTGAAGAAGAGGTACAAAATCATTCCATTTTTTTTTTCCTAAAGAAACGCATACAGTTGATATCATGATTTGAAACACGATGGAATAACATTTACCGATATGAACAGTGATGTGGTTTTTTAAAATTTAAATTCTAAAAATACTGTTTAGATTTTGATGATTTGCGTGTGATATTTAACGGATGTTTATTTAAATCGTGCCTCCAAATTGAAGCCCCGCCCTTCGGGCGGGTACCGTTGCTCGTCATATATAATGGCAATACAACAATCTTTACCACTTTGCTTTGAAGAACGGGAATGAAGGGGGAGGAGCGTGTTAATATGTCTGGTTGAAGGCTTTGGGTGGTGAAGGGGCTTGAAGCCAGATTTTAATATGTTGGTGCTCACCGTCACTACGATGCGAAGCGAAAGACTCCTCAGAGCTGTCACATTCACAATCGCTATGTCGTATGTACTCCCGATACATGTTTCCTTCATTGTAAAAACGACCAAATCAACAGTTAAAAGGATTTTGAGCCGATAGGTGTTACGGCCTTGGCAAGATCGATGGAGACAGCGATCTGTTAGCGTATACACCGCCCAAATAGCTATGTGGAATTCTCTCATGTCGAGATCAAACATCGTTTGAACCGAGGTCATTATTTGCTTTTAATGATGTTTATATACAAATGATGTTTAATGATGTTTATATTGGTTTTGGGTCGTCCTTTCTGCATATCTCGTGGGATTGTGAGTTGGAGAGACGGCCGTGATGGCGGGGAGGGGGTTGGAATTCTCTCAAGCAGGGATTCAACCTGTGTCCTTATAAAAGGTCTTTGTCCGAGGTCACCGAGTCCGATCGGTGCAGCCGTTTGTGCGGCACCCGGGAAAACAACATCGTCACAATGAACGTTATGCAAACGCGAATGTTATGTGGGAGTCTAAACCTGAGAATGCTGGAGACCAAAGCTGAAATTGGAAAAACTAAATAGCCTATTTTATTCCTGGAGATCCCAGGATTACCCACCCAAAATTACGTTGCGATCGGTTCAGCAGTTTTTGCGGTACCTTCGAATGGACAGACAGACGGACAGACAGACGGATGGACATTTGGTGAATTATAGTAAGATAATCACACACCAAAATATGCACTTGGTGTCTGTTTGTCTGCGATACATTAGGTCATTACTTATCCAACCTCAACCAAACTTAAGGGTCACAGGATCGAGGTTGTAGCGACTTAATTAAGGGGGATTTTCCTCCTTGGACAAACGCCACGTTCACGTGTATGCTTATAATGTTAGCTTATAGTGGCATTTTGTGGGGTATCCCAACTGGAAGTAAAAATATTACAAGTCACGAGCAGTCGAGCATGTATGATTACCGTGTTAATGGCAGGTTATCCCGTGAAGCAATGTTTACCGTGTGAATGGTGGGATATCATGTGAAGCCACTCACAGTGTGAATGACGGGATATCCCATGAAGCATCCTGCGTAGCAATGTAATGTGAAGCAATGTAATGTTTACCATGTGAAGGACGGGATATCACGTGAAGATACTGACAGTGTGAATGGCGGGATATTCCACGAAGCAATGTTTACCGTGTGAATGGCGGGATATCCCGGGAAGCAATGTTTACCATGTGAATGGCGGGATATCCCGTGAAGCAATGTTTACATTGTGAATGGCGGGATATCACGTAAAGCTACTCACAGTGTGTATGGCAGGATATCCCGTGAAGCAATGTTTACCGTGTGAATGACAGGATATCCAGTGAAGCAATGTTTACAGTGTGAATGGCAGGATATCACATGAAGCTATTCACAGTGTGAATGGCAGGATATCCCAGGAAGCAATGTTTACTGTGTGAATGGTGGGATATCCCGCGAAGCAATGTTTCCCTTGTGAATGGCGGGATATCCCGCAAAGCAATGTTTACCGTGTGAATGGCGGGGTATCACATGAAGCTATTCACAGTGTGGATGGCAGGATATCCCATGAAGTTCGCTTGGCCACGAAAGCAGTGAAAACACGAAGCACAGCTCCGCAAAAATAGAAACAGGTCATGATCGTCACTTGTCGATGTTTTTTGTTTTTGTTTTTTTAAATGTATGTCCAGCTGCGGTCTGCATGGCTTGTGAAAGATGGGTTTTATAACTGCCATGCTTGTGGCTCGTGGAAAAAAAAAAAAATTGCACCCGCAAAAAAACGCGAATACATGGGACATCGTGCTGTGAATAGAGAAGCAGGTCGCAATTTATCAACCACGAATAGTGGGGTCTGACCTGTATAATTAGCTTGTGAATCGCCTAGTAGGAGCAGCATCATTGAATGCACAAGTTTAGTCAGACATTTCCTGGGATTGAGCACATCCAATACGATTGCTATGCTGTAGGTCACATCGCCAATCGCCCTCAGATTTGCTTGCGTGTGATAGGGGACGGGCTTATTAAACCACACAAACAGCAGGTGTCTTGCTCACAGGTAAACCTTTCCAATTTGACAGACATTGAGGGCAGGATATACTGTGGGGCTACATAATGGAGCCTCTGACATTCAATGTACCGACTACTCGGCATTGTCATCAAATTTGATATACAGCAAATGTGTCACAATGCATTACTTGCCTATATATTGTTGCGGTTTTGAGTCTGTCAAGTGAGTTTAATAAAGGTTAAAGTCTGTCCCCCATAGTTAGTCACACAAGCAACATGTAGCCTCCCGATAGTATAGTTATGTCTTAGTATTTGTGAGCTTGGTTCCCTTCCAGTGCTAATTCTGCATTGAGTAGGAGCCAGGAAAATAGGCCCTACTGCCACCGATCATCCTACGTCCATAGCCTCAATCCCTTTTGCGTTAACATTGGTTCATATTGGGCGAGTTAACACGAGGCAGGCAGAGGAGGATCGGGGCGGAGTCGAGGCAGAGCGGCAGAAGCGATGACTAAGCACGAGCCGCAAATCAGAGCTCAGAGGTGGTGGCGGCGGCGTGGCGTCAGAGGGCGTGGTGAGAAGAGTCTGGTGAGTTCCAGAAGGTTCGGGGGGCGTAGCTATAAGAACCGCTGCGCAAAAGCCCTCGACAGGACTTGACTTGCTGCGAGAAAGAGAGAGAGATAAAAGGACTCGCGTTGTAAAGGACTGCTGCCTGATGAACTTGACCATTGCACGAGAACGCGTGCGCTAACCAGCTCGGTGGGTATTGAAGAAGAGGAGTTGGTCACTACACATACGCGGGCGCAGTCAGACGCGCTTATGAACGAGTATAGCGCATTTGAGACGCGCGAGTGAACAAGGCTGCGTAACCGCCAGCCGCGCTAAAGTCCGCCCTCTGCCATTTCGCCCCAACATCTGCTTTGTTCGAGAGACGCGCTACGAGTCCCTGCCTTCGCCTTCCACCATCTTCGCGGGACGTGCCGGGACCATGGAGAGCCGGACGGAGGCCGTCTCTGGACGACGACATCGACGCGTGGGGAACACCTGCCCATCTGCAATCCCCTGTATGAGTGTGAGACGGGCCCGTTGTCCCAGGGATAAGTTAAGACTGTTTAAGGATTGCTCTGTGTCTCTTCGTCCTTGAACTGTATATACGTGTGGGAATAATTAAACCCTTGTTCTTTCTTTCTGATTCGATCGTTCCTGTGGTTTCTCCATTTGACTAAGCGTGGCACGAATAAGATCGCTCCAATCGGGTTCCACCAGTTAAGACTGCGCGGACCACATGTACGCAATCCGCTCGGCGTACTCCCATCACACGTGGTTCGTGTGAGGCTTGTTTCCTCGCTCCCATGGCAGCGCGGGTACTTAGGTAAGAGTGAAAAGTAGTCCCGAAACCCTACGCCGCGTGTGTCCGGGAGGGACGTAATAAGTCTCGGTTCCGCCAGGCCCAGTAGACGAGGGGATTAATCCCCCCTTGATAAGGGGAAGAAGGCCGGCGTAGAGAACCGCAACAATATATATTGAGAACATTCACGCACACATGGGAAATTGCCAAGATATATTTTTAAAAATCGCGCCACGATGATACACGAAAATACACCGCCTAAAATAAGAGTCGGGGAAATTGTCGACATATATTAAAAATTCGCTTTTTCTTTTCCATTAAGATATATTACTTTTACTTTTGATGACAGTCGTCACAAAACGACATATATTTCTTCGTTCTTATTTCATTCAACATTATTATCCGGAAGTAAAAACTAAAATATGTTTCAGGAAATTACCGAGAGATATTTCTTCGTTTTTTTTTATTAGTTATGTGCGCATACACTTTAAATAGGTTTATTTGAAATCCTTAATTTTCACAATGTAATTTACTTGCCATTTGATGATTACGAGACACTTCCACTTGAGGATCGTGACAATTCATGCGTTGCGTGGAAACTTCCATTTCTAAAATGAATGAGACGGGAGAGGAGCGAGGAGTGAGGGGTTGGAGAGCGAGGAGCTAGGGGTTGGAGAGTGAGGAGCGGGGGGTTGGAGCGATGGGTTGGAGAGCGAGGGGTTGGAGAGCAAGGTGCTCGGGGTTGGAGAGTGAGGGGTTGGAGAGCAAGGTGTGAGGGGTTGGAGAGTGAGGGGTTGGACAGCGAGTAGCGAGGGGTTGGACAGCGAGGAGCGAGGGGTTGGACAGCGAGGAGCTAGGGGTTGGAGAGCTAGGGGTTGGGGAGTGAGGGGCTAGGGGTTGGAGAGGAGCGAGAAATTGGAGAGGAGCTAGGGGTTGGAGAGAGGAGCTAGGGGTTGGAGATTGAGGAGCTAGGGGTTGGAGAGTGAGGGGCAAGGGGTTGGAGAGCGAGGAGCGAGGGGTTGAGGAGCGAGGGGATGGAGAGCGAGGAGCGAGGGGATGGAGAGCGAGGAGCTAGGGGTTGGAGAGCGAGGAGCGAGGGGTTAGAGAGCGAGGAGCTAGGGGTTGGAGAGCGAGGAGCTAGGGGTTGGAGAGCGAGGAGCTAGGGGTTGGAGAGCGAGGAGCGAGGGGTTGGAGAGCGAGGAGCGAGGGGTTGGAGAGCGAGGAGCGAGGGGTTGGAGAGCGAGGAGTTGGAGTGAGGAGCGATTGGAGAGGAGAATGAGGAGTGTTTGGAGAGGAGAGTGAGGAGCGTTTGGAGAGGAGAGTGAGGAGCGTTTGGAGGGGAGAGTGAGGAGCGTTTGGAGGGGAGAGTGAGGAGCGTTTGGAGGGGAGAGTGAGGAGCATTTGGAGGGGAGAGTGAGGAGCGTTTGGAGGGGAGAGTGAGGAGCGAGGGGATGGAGAGCGAGGGGATGGGGAGCGAGGAGCTAGGGGTTGGAGAGCGAGGAGCGAGGGTTGGAGAGCGAGGAGCGAGGGGTTGGAGAGCGAGGAGCGTTGGAGAGCGAGGAGCTAGGGGTTGGAGAGCGAGGACCACCTTGGTGTTGGATAGTGAGGAGCGAGGAGTTGGAGTGAGGGCCGATTGGAGCGGAGAGTGAGGGCCGATTGGAGCGGAGAGTGAGGGCCGATTGGAGCGGAGAGTGAGGGCCGTTTGGAGGGGAGAGTGAGGAGCGTTTGGAGGGGAGAGTGAGGAGCGTTTGGAGGGGAGAGTGAGGAGCGTTTGGAGGGGAGAGTGAGGAGCGTTTGGAGGGGAGAGGAGCGATTGGAGGGGAGAGTGAGGAGCGATTGGAGGGGAGAGTGAGGAGCGATTGGAGGGGAGAGTGAGGAGCGATTGGAGAGGAGAGTGAGGAGCGATTGGAGAAGAGAGTGAGGAGCGATTGGAGAAGAGAGTGAGGAGCGATTGGAGAAGAGAGTGAGGAGCGATTGGAGAGGAGTCTGAGTAAGTATTGGAGGGGAGTGTGAGGAGGAGGAGTGGGATTGGAAAGGTGTGAGGGTGGAGAGAGGAGAGTGTCAGGTGGAGAGGAGTGAGGGGTCACATATGATGTGAAATAAATAAATTGTGTTCATTACACCATTTCTGGATCTGATGAATTGCCAGTAACCATTTTGTAAAATTGAATGTGCAGCATCTAAATCAAGACGTCGTCCAAATGTCTCACACGTCCATGCCCGTGGGATTCCCATGGGTGACCCCACTAGAATATATATATATATATATATAATTTTTTTTTGTTGTTGCTCACACAGGAATCCCGCTCCTGAACACCGAATATATTACGGCCTGGGGTTCGGGTTTACTACGAAGGGGTTAACCTCCATTCCCTCCCGAACTTACCAGACCTGTGGCTGCCGCGCACTAATAACTTTGTGCTTAGCAGGTTGCGAATCGGCAACTACAAACGCCAATTGGTTCAGGGTGCAATAGCTTACCTGTACCACGTGACGGTCCCAATTGGGGAACGCACCATACCCTCCAGCGGTACACCAATTTAGATGGCCGAGCGAAAACTGTTGGTAACCGCCAGAGTAATGCTAATGCCGTTATGACCGATTGTTTACCTGGGCATGGGCAATGGCAGATCAATGGAGGAAAAGACATTCACAGACAGAGAGAAAAGGAAAACGTTTTAACGATTTGATTTATTACAGATATTTACAATACTTATTTCAATAGGAAAGAAACGGACGAGAAGCAGGAACTTAGCTTATTCTACGCCTGATTACGATTACTACGAATAAACACTACATGGGCCCAGTGCACTTTCACGGGGGAGGAGAGGAGAACGAACAAACGTTGGAAACATGATAGCACAAAGGCGACGATGCTCCGGGTGCCTCTCCTCGCGACTGCCTCGTCAGGTTCACTATGTTAACAAATATAATTTTGTTCAAAATTTTGGGAGATTAGCAAACCTATACATTTTTGGAATCATCAGAGCATGGAGAATCCGAAAATCAATGTTTGCATTTGCACAGACACAGGTTTTGTATTTTCAAAATGGCCACCATAAAATACATATTTTGCTCTATCTCGGCTTCTCGTCAACCTAGAAACTTAATTAACTATGCTAATCCTATGTTTTCTGGGTCAAGGAATCCAATAAAGGCCTCAAAATAGTGCTCAAGATTATAGAAAAGCAACAAACAAAGGTAATGGAAAACTCATTGTCTTTATATTTGTGATATAACTGTATTACATGATACATGATATGGCAAGTCCTTTGAAGTTATAGGTATGGGCTTATAAAGCAAGAAAGCAGCCTTGTTAGTATCAGATTGAACTACAAGTCTTACACACAGGATCTACTTGGTCTATACCATTCAGGAATATGCTTTTACAGATCTTCATCACTGTCATGTGTCATTTTCGCAAAGGTGTCTACGCAAATGCCAACATTAATTTTTGGATTCCTCATGCTCTGAATATTCCAAAAATGTATAGTTTTGCTAATCTCCAAACATTTTGAACGAAAAAACATAGTGAACCTGACTACTCCGTCTTGGTGTCGCCACCGAGCATCATGAACCAGTTAATGGCGATCCCAGCACGGACGGGCAGAGTGAGGTCGATCAGCACGGCAGTGACCCAGGCCCCAAGAGAGGAGCACACGTGCTTGGTCAACAATCCAGGCCCCAAGAGAGGAGCGCACGTGCTCAGTGAACCCAGCAGAGCTCAGTGAACCCATCTTGGAGGTCTCCTCGCTCCCGATTGGTGGAGCCCGTTACTCCGCCCCACAAGCTCCCCTAAAATGATTCAGGACCTGATTGGTGGGTTTCTGAGCCTGGAAACCATGGTGTGCCTTTGAGCCTGGTGCATTGCCTGGTAAATTATCCTTTATGAGAGAGGACCCATCTTTCCCTTTCGCCAACGCAAAAAGACACACAAACCCAAAATAAGGAAGGAGCTAAGATAGTGGTCTGCTATGAAATAGCTATTCCAAGGGACCTGTATGGTGGTTGTCATTACTTTTTAGTGGTTTCCAAAAACCGTAACTATGTGTGTATCTATATTATAATAGCCGTAGATGATTCTGTCTGTCTGTCTGTCTATCTGTTGGGTGTCTGTCCGGGGTGTGGCTTACTCGGTTTGCAGAGTAGCTCCACCCATAGCTCCACCCATTCTGGGAGTGGCTATAAACAAATATCCACCATTTTATTAACTCGCATAGCTTTGAGTCCTGTTTTGTAGGCCCGTGGTGTCTTGCTCTCCCCCAGTTTTATTTCAAATCAAATTCGATAAATCATTTCATTTTTCACAGTCGCTAACATAGTTTTAGACTCGGTTGAAAAAAAACGGGAAGAAAATCCGATGAAAGTTGCCGTTTATAGAACGAAATGAATTCTCAAAGGCCTGTAACTTCAAGGCCATTGAGTCTCTCTCACGCCTTTATCTCCAATCTAACTCACCATATGATTTCATTTTTATCGATGGTTTTACTTTTAGACTCGGTGTCAGCAATAATTGAGAACAATCCACACACGCGGGAAAATGCAGAGATATATTTTTTAAAATCGCGTCATGGTGTATCATACACCGCCCAACATGACACCGCCGGCAATGTGTCGATATATATTAAAAATTCGCTTTTGCTTTTCCGTTATGATATATTACTATTTCGTTTGATGATAGTCGTCACAAAAACGTCAACAATGATGCCGACATATATTTCTTCGTTTTTATTTCATTCAACATATTAGCCGGAAGTAAAATATGTTTCAAGAAATTACCGAGAGATATTTCTTCGTTTTTTTTATTAGTTATGTGCGCATACACTTTAAATAGGTTTATTTGAAATCTTTAATTTTCCACAAACATTCCACACACGCGGGAAAATGCAGAGATATATTTTTTAAAATCGCGTCATGGTGTATCATACACCGCCCAACATGACACCGACGGCAATGTGTCGATATCTATTTTAAATTCGATATATCATTTCATTTTTCACAGTCGCTAACATAGTTTTAGACTCGGTTGAAAAAAAACGAGAAGAAAATCCGATGAAAGTTGCCGTTTATAGAACGAAATGAATTCTCAAATGCCTGTAACTTCAAGGCCATTGAGTCTCTCTCACGCCTTTATCTCCAATCTAACTCACCATATGATTTCATTTTTATCGATGGTTTTAGAGTCGGTGTCAGCAATAATTGAGAACATTCCACACACGCGGGAAAATGCAGATATATTTTTTAAAATCGCGTCATGGTGTATCATACACCGCCTAACATGACACCGACGGCAACGTGTCGATACATATTAAAAATTCGATATATCATTTCATTTTTCACAGTCGCTAACATAGTTTTCGACTCGGTTGAAAAAAAACGGGAAGGAAATCCAATGAAAGTTGCCGTTTATAGAACGAAATGAATTCTCAAACGCCTGTAACTTCAACTTCAAGGCCATTGAGTCTCTCTCACGCCTTTATCTCCAATCTAACTCACCATATGATTTCATTTTTATCGATGGTTTTGGACTCGGTGTCAGCAATAATTGAGAACATTCCACACACGCGGGAAAATGCAGAGATATATTTTTAAAAATCGCGTCATGGTGTATCATACACCGCCCAACATGACACCGACGGCAACGTGTCGATATATATTAAAAATTCGCTTTTGCTTTTCCGTGAAGATATATTACTTTTTCGTTTGATGACAGTCGTCACAAAAACGTCAACAATGATGCCGACATATATTTCTTCGTTTTTATTTAATTCAACATTATTAGCCGGAAGTAAAATATGTTTCAGGAAATTACCGAGAGATATTTCTTCGTTTTTTAAAATTAGTTATGTGCGAATACACTTTAAATAGGTTTATTTGAAATCTTTAATTTTCCACAATATAATTTACTTGCCATTTATCATTTGATGATTACGAGACAAATTCCTCTTGAGGATCGTGACAATTCATGCGCTGCGTGGAAACTTCTATTTCCAAAATCAATGAGACGATCGATGAAGAACGCAGACTTGAACAGGATGTAGCAAGAAAACGAATGAGACGGGCGAACGAGTCCATCGACGAACGTCAATGCAAACTTGCGGGGTCACCCGTGGGAATCCCACGGGCATGGATGTGTGTGACATTTCGACATATTGAGTTAGATGCTGCACATTCATTTTTACAAAATGGTTACTGGCAAGTCATCAGATCCAGAAATGGTGTAAAAACCACCGTTTAGAGGCCATTTTTCCCCGCAAAGCGGGGGTTGGCCTTTTCGGGGACCGTGGTAGTTGTTGTTTTTTTGTCCCCTTTTTGAAGCAATGTTTTACGGCCGGATGCCCTTCCTGACGCCAACCCTTTTTGCCGCCTTCAACGACAAACAGGGAATTACCAGTGAACTGGTACTCAATTAGCCGACCTCGGAAGGATGACAGGCTGAGTCAACCCCCCTGGCATTAATTCGGCGATCGACCGAGATTCGAACCCAGGATCCTAAGCCGGCACCCTAGCCGCTAGCCCAACACCAGAAATGGTGTCATGAACACAATTTATTTACGCACAAGCACAAAAGCAAGACGGGCCGATTTCCGATTCCGACGGGCCGACGGGCGAGACGGGCCGATTTCCGATTCCGACGGGCCGATTTGGAGCAAGAAAAAGAACGAGACGGGAGAAAAAGGAGAGAAACGAGACGGGGAAAGCCGATTGGAGAGGCGAGTGAGGCGCGATTGGAGAGGAGTGTGAGGCGCGATTGGAGAGGAGTGTGAGGCGCGATTGGAGAGGAGTGTGAGGCACGATTGGAGAGGAGTGATTGGAGGGGAGTGTGAGGCACGATTGGAGAGGAGTGTGAGGCGCGATTGGAGAGGAGTGTGAGGCGCGATTGGAGAGGAGTGTGAGGCGCGATTGGAGAGGAGTGTGAGGCGCGATTGGAGAGGAGTGTGAGGCGCGATTGGAGAGGAGTGTGAGGCGCGATTGGAGAGGCGTGTGAAGGATTGGAGAGGAGAGGAGTGTGAGGGATTGGAGAGGTGAGGGATTGGAAAGGAGAGGGATGTGAGGGTTTGGAGAGGAGAGGAGTGCTAGGTGGAGAGAGGAGAGTGTCAGGTGGAGACAGGAGAGTGTCAGGTGGAGACAGGAGAGTGTCAGGTGGAGAGGAGTGAGGGGTCACATATTATGTGAAATAACTAAATTCACACCATTTCTGGATCTGATGACTTGCCAGTAACCATTTTGTAAAAATGAATGTGCAGCATATAACTCAATATGTCGAAATGTCACACACATCCATGCCCGTGGGATTCCCACGGGTGACCCCGCTAGTATATATATATATATATATATATATATATATATATATATATATATACATATATATACATACATATATATATATATACATATATACATACATATATATATTGTTACAGATACGACTTTGATGGTATGGTGGGCCGAGCGGGATGGCCGCCGTATCCGTACAAGTTACCCGATTGTGCCCGAATGTTGACTAATCGCGCTACGCTGGCTCAATAGGAAAGAGAAGACACCCGGCTGGGTTACAATCACACAATACGACACCAGGGGTTCAGTTCTCAAGACCTCCGGAGGAGGTTATATTAAGGCGGAAAAGGTTAGATTACAGGGACAAGAGGGAAACATAGGAAGGTGGGCACTTAGACACAACCTTATATTAACCCTAGACAGACCACAGATAAACGGGACAACGCTGACTCACACGGGATTTGATGGAAAGGGGAGGCAGGTCGCGATGGCTCAGGTGCACCTGGCTCCGGGACAGAATCACGTACGGTGGTGTCCAGCAGATGCGGGGAGGTCGCTCAGCGCTCGTGGGTCGCGACTTTGGTGGAGATGCCGGGGAGGTCGCTCAGCGCTCGGGAGGGTGGCGTCTTGTCCTTCCAAGCTCGGGGCGCATCTCACGTCACGTCCGGCGCGGGGCCGCGTATATCCGGCGGGGAGTCACGCCCTCGCTCGTTAGCTCCGCCCCATATGGCATCGGCCCATGGCTTCTCATTGGGTGCGGGGGTTACCGGTTCCGCCCTTGACGAGGGGCCGACAGGGAGCCCCCTTCTGGGTAACCCCGTCGAGCACATGTTCAATGGCGGCCAACCGAGCCGGAGTGAGGACGCAAAGCCGCTGTTGTTGTGGTTGTTGTTGGAGCTTGAGATGATGGGAAGAGATGCGGGGAGGTATGGGAAGGTCCTAAACTCCTACTGGTGCCATATCATCACATTCTGGTGCAACGAAGAGTCATAATTAATGGAAACAAGTCCTTAACTGACATAGATTAAGAATAACTAGCAAGATGTCCTATAATTGTCTACGTGTGGTGCGGGGGACCTGGGCACGACATTTAATGGGGGAATGAAGGGGAAGATCGGCTCTAATGGGTGTTGTTTACAGACAATGGGACTAGGGAATGGGGTAAGGGGAGAGTTGGGGAGTATCGGAGAAGATAGGGGAATATTTACAAGCGGATATGGAGGTCAAATTCCATATTCGCAACATTGCACCCTTCTCTACCCTCGGGGCGTCCCGACCCGATAAATTTTTACCTACTTTAGTGTGGCACGCAATGTAGTTCCCTCTACTATTAACTCTACCCTGAGTGCGACAGTTTTACAGATATTCACAAATGAGTAAATATGTCCCCCTGCGACGTTGCACCCTTCTCCTCACAGAAACACACCCACAGGATAACCGAATCCGGAAAGAATCCTCAAACTAAACATACAGCCGGTAGGGAGCATTATTTACAAGACTACGCTGATATTTACACTACGATCCAGGACCTGTCTTTGGAGGAACACATGCAGATGTTATGCATAGAGAGAGCGCGCTTGCCAACATCGATACACCAACCCACGAGTGCTCTGTGGCCGACGGCCTTTAATAACGTGCAGAGCACCCTTTCCCAGCATCAAAAGCACCACCCCACCACCAATCGGTGCAGTCACCATTGTTCATTGGAATAAAAATAACTTCAACAACCCCTAACCCTGCAGGTGTCTCTTGCTCTTCTTGTGGTGCACTTGGTGGTGTTAACTATTAGTGGTTCACCTGTATGGCATAGGTGCCACGTTGATCCATAGGTCCATCCCCGGGTGGTGCTTGGCCGCAAACGAACTGCGGTCCATTGTGGGTGGCCACAAACATTGCGGTCCATATGGTGTACCGATCCAGGCAGCGAACAGCGAAAGTGCAGGCCCACAACTGCGCAGCCAGCACCTCTCTCTCCTCTCTCTCTACCCCAAAGCCAGATCCTCGGAGGTGGGAGACAAAAGAAGCAGACAAGTGAGTAAGGTGGTAAGGGCGCAAAAGTGCACGCAATGTAAGGTAATGCACACTGGGGGCACATGGGAACCAGGTGAGACAGGTACGTTCCTACCGTACGCCCCCCCCCACCAGGTAACCTACATGGCCCCTCCCTTACCCCTTACTGTATCAACAAAACACAACACTACCCATAAACATCTACTTTACAAATCCACAAACATCCCTACTGTCTTCCCCGTTCCTCCCATATACCAAATTCGTCTTCTCTCCCTCCTAACCAATCAAATTTGCCATTTTCAACTCTCATCAAAATTTGCCATTTTCAACTCAACATCAAAATTTGCCATCACCAATTCATCATCAGTCCCTCCTAGGGAGGGAGAGATGGAATCACCCCAATGTCTCATCCACGTCGTGATGCGTCTCACAAATCCAACAGCAATTCTCATTTCTGCAACACAAACAAAGAAAACACAGGTGTGGAGTCATCATCATCACCACAGGCAAGTGGCTGCGTATGGTGCGACAGGTTCATCAATCCTAACTATTTCCTAAATGACTTTAACAACTTTACACTACCCGGGGGCTTTCTCCGGCCAAACCATTGGCCCTCTTACACTATGGGTTCTAAAAACCAATTCCCATTGGCCAAACTGTGGTGCTCTTCAATTTGGGGTCTCACTCCCCCGATTCATCTCCCGGTGCCCTCGCACAATTTCTGGGCTGCGGCGTGTACCTCTCCCAGTGGGTCTACCCACCTGCACACCTCCACCACTGCAGTTGCCTCCGAGCTTACCTGCTCCTCACCCTAACCTAACTACCTGGGGAAGGCCCTCTGGCTCTCTCCCCACTCCGTGCCCTCTCTGGCACTGGGCTGCCCGATCCACACCCGGGATCCTCAGGCACCCACTCACAACTACCGGCTCCCAGAGCCCACCTGCGGCCTCACCTGGCCGACATCCTCACAGTGGTGGAGTGCCCAACCAACTACACACACTAACAGGCTACACGCCCAGCCATTTCCACAACACTAATGCACCCATTCACAACACCATTCTGCAACCGCACCACAAATGCCAATATCCAACCACAATTTACCTGCACCCTCTACCTAACACTTACACTACCCGCCCCGGGTATTCGTGAAAGGGGTCCACTCTTCCCCCATCCACACCTTCGCACCATGCACACCACTCCGTACCACTTACTCCAACTCTCTCCACACACCTGTACCTGCACACCTGTGCTCTCACACCTGGTGCCACCTGCACCCTTCTCTCCCCAAGCGCATTCGCGCTGATCCACACACTCACTACTCATACACTGCTCCACACACCTGTCCAGTTGCACACCTGTGCAATCACACTTGTTCAATCCTCACACACACAGCATCATCTCAGCTAACTACTCCCTTCTGAAACTCGCGCTTCCCAGTCGTCCCTTTAAACTATTGCGCTCCCTCGTCATTATCATCCATACTAATCTACCTGCGTCCCCACTACAGGTATCAGTCACTAACTAATCTTAACGTTACCTAATGTCATCTTCTAGATCCCTACACACAATATCCTAACCCACCCGGGCTAGTTTTCACTGCCATACACCCCATAAACTATTGCTCCTTTGCCCCACTTGTGAGGGATGGTGGATTTGCCATCCCACCACATCGGGGGCCTCTCACTACCAATTTTGCACATCAAATTTCAACAAATTAAAAATTTGCCAATCACTGCCCATCATCTGCCAATCACTACTGCCAATCCCTTGCCAATCATCAAATTTTGTTTTTCTCCAATTTTGGGTCCAAAACACTAACCTCATCACCCAGTCGACTCACTAATACCTCTCGGTGCGCCAATCCCTGTCCAAAGCCCGGCTTCGTAAAGCCAAGCAATGGATGCTGGTTGTTTTGTGCCAGCGGCTGGATGCGTCCGGCACTCGGTGCAGGGACGGGGGCTTACCCGTGCCGAGATCCCACGCACCACCTCGGCGTGGAGCCATCCAATGTCCCGATCTCGACCTGCCGGAATGCCTCAACAAAAGGTGGTCGCCATGACGACCCTTTCTATCGGGCTGCCAGCTCCGCCTAGTGGAGCCTGGACGCGGCCGTTCAAAGCGAGGCCCGGCACGCACCGAGGGCCTGCTTCGGCTAAAAGTCGCTCTAACCTCTAACCCGTGTAACGTCGATGCTTCACCTGGACGCTTACACCCCGCAGCCCGTTCCTTGCTCACACATCCAGCCGTGCCCATGCTCCTCGTACCTTTCCTTACACACCCAGGTACACTCATTCCACTCACAGCCTTGGTCACACACCTGACCACCGAACACTTTGGCACACATTCGTCGCTCGCACACCTCACCAATACACCTCTTCGCGCCCCCTCCTCGGTCACCTCCTCTGTGACAATCACAGGTGTGCTCTCATTCGCACACCCAACCACGTGCCTCACCACCAACTCCAGCGTGCATTCCCACTCACGCTCTACCATTCCAGGTGTGCATCCTTCCATCCCAGGTGTACATCCTCGCTCACCTGTCACAACTAACTCACTCTCCATGTCACTCTCACTACTTTCACCTCCACTCGTGACAACGCACTCACCCTTACTCTTGACAGCACACTCTTTCCCCATGCACCTGTCCGTCACACACCTTTCTCGCGCACACTCTCCCGTTACACCCTCTGTAACACTCACCACAGGTGGACACTCTTCCTTACTTCTGACAGCGCACTCTTTCCTCATGCACCTGTCCGTCACACACCTTTCTCGCGCACACTCTCCCGTTACACCCTCTGTAACACTCACCACAGGTGGACACTCTTCCTTACTTCTGACAGCGCACTCTTTCCTCATGCACCTGTCCGTCACACACCTTTCTCGCGCACACTCTCCCGTCACACCCTCTGTAACACTCACCACCCCGCGCTTCCACGTGCTCCCTCGCACACGCGCTACGACCGACTCACTCTCGCCAGCACACTCACTCCTCGGCGTGCACTTTTTCCTCACACACCCCATGGTCGGACATTCTCGCACACCTCCTCTTTCGCACACCAGACCTGTCGCACACTTCACCAACGGCCTCTCACGAACACCCGGGTCCATCTCGACCCCCAAGCTCCTTAAATCCCCTGGCGCATCATACGCACGACCATATTGGTCACCACTTACACCGGGTCCTCTTCCTCTTCGCTTCTCCTCCATCACCTGCGAATCCCTCATCCGGTTAATGAGCACATCATCACGATCCAAACACAGACTTTGGACCAATTCTTTTATCTCCTCTTTTATCTCTTTCTTATCCCCTCTCCGTCGCTTCTTAATTTCGCTCACCCCTTCTTCCACTTCTTCTAATTTTTGCCTCACCTCTTTTATTCCCCGGTACGTCTCCTCAAGCTCATCCTCTAAGGCTACCTTGACCGTTTCCAGGTGCGTCCTCACCTGCCGGTCCTTCGTCTCCATAACCTCTATCACCTCGTCCAACCTCGTTGTCAGTCCCTCACGTACCATCTGACATTCCCTCTTCGTCGCTACCAAGTCATCTTTTAGTTCTTTCTGTGTCGCCTTTAAACCTCCTAATACCGCAGTGTTCCTTTGAACCTGCTCCACTAACTCCGTCTGTCCCACCGTCAGCTGCTCCACCTCCTGCGTCAGGTCCTCTATGCCCCCTTGTAACTTTACAGTCCCCTTTCTCACCTCCTTCTCCATGTGCTCCTCACAGTGCCTCACCTCCTCGCGCACTCCTCCGACCTCCTCACTCACTCCTCTTCTGATCTCCTCTCCCATCACTTGCATCTCCTGCCCAGATGCCACCCTCATCTGCTCCATTTCCTCCCTGTGAGCATCCAGTTTGGTTTCTACCCCCATTCTGACCCCCTCTATCTGCTGCTCCATTTGTTTAACTTCCCTTTCCGCTTGGTCCCTCATGTCCCTCAATTTGCCTTCCATACTGTTTTCTAACCCCTCTAACCCTTTTTGCATCCCTTCCATTTGATTCTCTTGAGCGGCCATTCTGTTTTCTACCCCCGTTAACCCATTCTTTACTTCTTTTATCCCGTTGTCTAACTCCTCAAAATTATTGTCTAACTTCTCAATTTTCTTGTCTAACTCCTCAAAATTATTGTCTAACTTCTCAATTTTCTTGTCTAACTCCTCAAAATTATTGTCTAACTTCTCAATTTTCTTGTCTAACTCCTCAAAATTATTGTCTAACTTCTCACTGGTACCCCTCGCTTCGTCCCTCATTACCCCCATTTGGTTTCCCATTACCCCCATTTGGCCCTCCATTCGCCCACTATCAACCCTCATTTGCTCACTCTGAGCATCCATCCGGTTCCCCAATTGGTTACTCTGCAGTTTGAGGGACGCCTGCATTTGCGCCATAAATTGCTCCATGAGGACCTGCATCTGGGCCATCCCTCCCACTTGTGCAGCGGGTGCGGCCGCCGTAGCTATGTGCGAGGCGCAATTTCGCGCGTCTGCTACCCCCGCTGTTTCGCTCTCCTCATGTCCCTCATGTCCCTCAATTTGGTCCTGGACCGACCCTGCTTCACTCTCCCCTACCGGACCCCAGCCGTCTTGATCCGCCATAGCGCGACTTTCAAAATTCGAGTTTCGTAAAACAAAACAAATTTCGGCCGCTCCAAGTTTTGACCAAATTTTTTTTTTCCTCTATTCGTTTTTTTTTTTTTTTTTTTTCTTCAAAATTTGGTCGGGCCTCGAATCTCACTCCCGACACCAATTGTTACAGATACGACTTTGATGGTATGGTGGGCCGAGCGGGATGGCCGCCGTATCCGTACAAGTTACCCGATTGTGCCCGAATGTTGACTAATCGCGCTACGCTGGCTCAATAGGAAAGAGAAGACACCCGGCTGGGTTACAATCACACAATACGACACCAGGGGTTCAGTTCTCAAGACCTCCGGAGGAGGTTATATTAAGGCGGAAAAGGTTAGATTACAGGGACAAGAGGGAAACATAGGAAGGTGGGCACTTAGACACAACCTTATATTAACCCTAGACAGACCACAGATAAACGGGACAACGCTGACTCACACGGGATTTGATGGAAAGGGGAGGCAGGTCGCGATGGCTCAGGTGCACCTGGCTCCGGGACAGAATCACGTACGGTGGTGTCCAGCAGATGCGGGGAGGTCGCTCAGCGCTCGTGGGTCGCGACTTTGGTGGAGATGCCGGGGAGGTCGCTCAGCGCTCGGGAGGGTGGCGTCTTGTCCTTCCAAGCTCGGGGCGCATCTCACGTCACGTCCGGCGCGGGGCCGCGTATATCCGGCGGGGAGTCACGCCCTCGCTCGTTAGCTCCGCCCCATATGGCATCGGCCCATGGCTTCTCATTGGGTGCGGGGGTTACCGGTTCCGCCCTTGACGAGGGGCCGACAGGGAGCCCCCTTCTGGGTAACCCCGTCGAGCACATGTTCAATGGCGGCCAACCGAGCCGGAGTGAGGACGCAAAGCCGCTGTTGTTGTGGTTGTTGTTGGAGCTTGAGATGATGGGAAGAGATGCGGGGAGGTATGGGAAGGTCCTAAACTCCTACTGGTGCCATATCATCACATTCTGGTGCAACGAAGAGTCATAATTAATGGAAACAAGTCCTTAACTGACATAGATTAAGAATAACTAGCAAGATGTCCTATAATTGTCTACGTGTGGTGCGGGGGACCTGGGCACGACATTTAATGGGGGAATGAAGGGGAAGATCGGCTCTAATGGGTGTTGTTTACAGACAATGGGACTAGGGAATGGGGTAAGGGGAGAGTTGGGGAGTATCGGAGAAGATAGGGGAATATTTACAAGCGGATATGGAGGTCAAATTCCATATTCGCAACAATATATATATATATATATACATACATACATACATATATACATATATATATATATATATATATATATATATATATATATATATATATATATATACATATATATATATATACATATATATATATATACATATATATATATATATATATACATATATATATATATATATACATATATATAAATATACATATATATATACATATATATATATATACATATATATATATATATATATATACATATATATACATATATATATATATACATATATATATATATATATATATACATATATATATATATATATATATATATATATATATACATATATATATATATATACTATATATATATATATACATATATAGATATATATATATATATATATATATATATATACATATATATATATATACATATATATATATATATATATATATATATATATATATATATATATACATATATATACATATATATATATATATATATATATATATATATATATATATATATATATATATATATATATATATATATATATATATACATACATACATATATATATATATACATATATATATATATATACATATATATATATATATATATATACATATATATATATATATATATATATACATATATATATACATATATATA
>NC_136262.1:151264162-151594162 GCF_964187855.1 Myxine glutinosa
GTCCACGGGTTCTCGAGATCTTAGAGATTGTAGACCCGAAGTTTTTTTAATTTTAAGGTGTGCTGTAGTCAGAAGCGCTAGAAGCGCTGCGCTCCCTCCCTTCGAATCCCTCTCTCTTCTGCTAGTGCTAATAATACGCTAATTTTAAAACCCGAAATTTTTTTAATGTTTATGTCTCCGTGACATTCCTGGGACCATCCCGAGTCGAACAGTACTTTCCGCTCGCAAATCCGTCCACGGGTTCTCGAGATCTTAGAGATCATAGATAGAGGCCAACTCTACTTTATATATATAGATATATATATATATATATATATATATATATATATATATATACATACACGTATATATCTATATATTGTGACGGATCTCGGGGGTCGGCGCTCCCCTTATCAAGGGGGGGTTAATCCCCTTGTCCTTTTAGCTGGCCGACCCGAGTCCTGGAAGTTATAACGTCCTTCCCGGCACGGCGTTAGGTAAGGTTTGCTATGCCTAGGGGTTCGCTGCTACCTAAGTACTAACGCCAGCCGGAAACGAGGGAATAACTCCCGCTCGAACCACGGATACGATGGAAAATGCCGAGCGGATAGCAATCCGCAATCCGAGCTATTAACAAAGAGACTACACCCGATTCTGAGCGGTTAGATCGTGCCACGTTTACCCAATGGAAGAAAGGACGGATGCGATCAGATGGAGAGGAAACCAGAAGGTAGGAAGAACAAAGATGGGTTTATTACAAATATACAGAAGGAAGAGGAAACAAAAGGATGTACAAGAGAGGAAGAGGAAGAAGCAGTACACAGGGCAGTCTTAAAACAATCTTACTCGAATACCCCAGACAAACATACACACTCACACGGGGATTGTAGCTGGTAGATGGTCAGGTAGAGGGTCCAGGCTCCAGTCGACTCCAGTCCAGGCTCCGGTCCAGCGGCGAAACCCGGCAGGCAGCTCCGCGCGTAGTTGAATGCGACCGGACCTTATATATAGCGGGGGGGAGGCTGGTGTCCTGCGTACGTAATATTTGTATGGTTGTGCTAAACGCACCCTCTCCAATGTTCTCTAATACAAGCGCACTCTTCTTCAACAAGTCTCGTACAAGTTCTTTGAAATGCGCTCTCTCCCATCCGAGTCCTCTCACAAAGGTGCGCTCCGTATCAGACCCGTTACGACCAGCGCTCTCATCAAAAGTCCAAGTTCGTGTGCGCAGTCCTTTTTACCGCCAACCTTCCACTCGAGTGCTTCGCGAGAGTCCTGTGAAAGGGCGTTGCGTTCGTGCTTATATAACGCGAGCAAAGATCACTCCGCGCACCTCAAAACCACGCCCGTCGGCGATCTCACCTCAGCCCTGGTTGGCTGGTGAGGGGTTACCGGCCACACCTTTGACGGCTGGTTGACATGCCACACCTTCTTCTTGGCGTTCCGCCCCCTTTTCTCGGGCCTAACCGCATGGCCTATGGCGGCGTTTGAGCGAGCTTCAGCGCAAGGCAGCGAACGCTGCTGGCAGAGGCGCGTAATGGCATCGCTTGGAGAGGGAGGTCGCAAAATGGATGGAATGGGCCTACACTTATTTGATCGACGCAACGCAGATTCAACTATTGGAAACACGGCCTTATCTAAAATACATACTAATGAAATAACTGAGTTCCTATGGTGGCCTACGTGTTGCTTGTGGACTAACTAGGGGTGCTCCCTTTAACCTTTTAATGATGTGAATACACTCTTGTAAATATCTCAAGTGTGGGTTCTAAAACCGCAACACTGCACCCCCCCTTTTTCCAGGCTCGCTCCGAGCCGAAACAAAAGGGACTATCTTTTAAATTAATGTGACACTTAGGTGTGGTTACCCTCTACTTTTAACCTCACCCAGAGTGCGACAGTTTTAACACTAGATATGTCCCACCTGCTGCATTGCATCCTACCTAACTGATTCACGCCCACAATCAACCGAATTACGGAATGGTCTTCAAATTAAACATTTAGTCGGTGGGGAGCATTATTTACAAGACACTATTTACAAACTGCAACCCAGGACCTGTCTTTGGTGGGAAAAGAGAAGATGTTTTGAGAAGGGGAAAATGCCATTGCCATGCACTGCACCGATACACCACACCATATGTACCCATAAAATGAATGCACCATAATAAAGAAATGCACCATAAATGCACGAAAAGCACCAAAAATGAAAAGGCACAAAAACACTTCAAAATTATAAATGGTGTCTTCTTCTCCGCTGGGCCGATGCACCTTGACTTGATTGCGGAGCGAAAGGGAGACTATGGTTTTCCCCTCCGTCCATGTGTCTGTCCGTCCGTCCGTCCGTCCGTGCGTGCGTGCATAAGCGAAGGACCGCATTCGAATTTGGTGTGTGGGTGCAACCCACGTCAAAATCCAAGATGGCCGCTGCCATGTATGTCTGATGCCATGTATGTCTGAACCTTGTGAGCTGAATATCTTGAAAAATAAGCGAAATACCAACTTCTAATCTGGTGTGTGGGTGTATCTCGACATAAGGAAGAACGCTATTTAAAATTGGGTCGCCACGTCAAAATCCAAGATGGCCGCCACCATATATATATGTCTGAACCTTGTGAGCGAAATATCTCGAAAAATAAGCGAAGTACCAACTTCTAATCTGGTGCGTGGGTGTATCTAGGCATAAGGAAGAATGCTATTGAAAATTGGGTCGCCACGTCAAAATCCAAGATGGCTGCGTCCATGTATGTCTGAACCTTGTGAGCGAAATATCATATCATAGCATGTTTTCTGCGTCTTCCACTTTGTCAACTCGCATCACTTCACCGACGGGGGACTTCGGCGTAACGCTTGTTATTATTTATATGTCCAGCAGGGCCAACTCAGGTGGTCCACTGCTGGGCATAGATGCCACTTTAAAACAGTGGTCCGCAAGCCAGATACCGCAGGCAACAATGGTCGGTCCCAGCAGAGGTGCCAGGCCACAGAACGTGTGGTCCATAAGCTGTGCCAGGCCACAGCACGTGTGGTCCATAAGTGGTGCAAGGCCACAGAACGTGTGGTCCATATGGTGCATCAGTGCAGGCATGAGGCAGCAAGGGTGCGGGTGCACAATCCGCGGCACCTGCACACTCCCCTCGGGCACAAAAGAACATGGTCCATGAGTGGGGAAGGAAGACAAGCAGAGGTTAGCAGGGGGCAAGGGCGCAAGGGGACACATCAAAACAAGGCAATGTAAGATGAGGGGCGCGGGAGAGTGAGCCGAGAAAGCTCGTCCCTAGCGTTCGTCACCCCCCCATGTCACCTACTCTACCCTTGCCCCTACCCCGTATTTACACCATCTACACCTTTACAAATTCGTCGCTAACGTCTTGTCCCCCATATCTCCCCTAATGCCAAATTCGTCATCAATTCCTCCTAAGGAGGAAGAGATGGAATAACTACAATGTCTCCCCCACGTCAAGATGCGTCTTTCATTCCAAACAGTTCACAAAACATGGTGTGGAGTCTTTCACCTTAGTGAGTGGATGCGGATGGTGCGAAGAGATTTTCTCCTATCTATCCTTCTAATTGACATTAACTCTCTTTAAACTACCCGGGGTCTTGCCCTGCCAATCCATTGGCCACTTTACACTATGCGGTTCTAAAAACCAATTCCCATTGACCAAACTGTGGCGCTCTCCAATTTGGAGTCTCACTCCCCAGGTTTTTCTCCCTGTGCCATCGCACAATTTTGGGGCTGGGTCGTGTGGCTCACCAGCAGGTCCGCTCACCTGCACACCTCCACCACTGTAGTTGCCACCCGAGCTTACCTAGCTCCTCACCCTGACCTGGGGAAGGCCCTCTGGCTCCCTTACCCCACTAATGCCCCCTCTGGCATCGGGCTACCCGGGTCCTCTCTTGGTATCCACGGGCCCCACTGAACTCTACTACCTGGCTCCCAGAGCCTACCTGCGGCCTCACCTGGCCGACAGACTACCAGTGGCGGGGAGTGCCCATTTAACCATTCTCTCTAACAGGCCACACACCCAGCCATTTCACTTTACTCATGCACCAAACCAAGCAATACCTTGCTACTTTCAGCACCACAGATGTCAATATCCAACCAAATTTACCTACTCCCTCTACCTACTTTTAAACTACCCTCCCCGGGTATTCGTGAAGGGGTCCATCCTTCCCCCATCCACTCCTTCGCACCATACACTCCACTCCACGTATTCCACACTACTCACTCCACACCATTCATTCCACACACCTGTACTTCACTTGCACATCATGCAGGTCAATCACTCAACACACACACATCCCTCTCGAGCATTGCCTCATTTCACCAGCACTACTAGGAATCTCCATTCGCAATGCCTCATTTCATCACGCTCACTACAAAGATTCTCATGCACACAGCATCATCTGGCTATCTATCTCCCCTAATATTAGTGCTCTCCCTGTCATCCCTTATACTATGCACATCTCCCGTCATTATCAACCAACTACTCTACTCGACGTCCCCACTACCTGTACAATGTCACTACTTAAATCTTGGTCACCTATGGTCATCTTTAGATCCTAACATTATCCTAACCCTCCCGGGCTAGTTTGTACTGCCACCCCATAAACCTATAGCTCCTTTGCCCCAAAGAGTGAATGGTACAACTACCATTTCTATCACTACCACTACTAGTACTAGTCCACTCACTATGAGCCTCTCGTGCGGGAATACATTTTTACTGCTCGGCTTCGAAAAACCGAGCAATGCATACGGGTGGTCTGTCTCCTGCAGGTTGGGTCCGTCCGGCATTCAGATTCAGGGGAGGAGGTTTTGTCGGGCCAAGGCTCCAAGCACCATCTCGGCGCAACGCTTTGCGCTCCCAAGCGCGATGGCCCAACCTTCCCCGGCCGGAGCGCCGCCACCGCAAGGGGGCGCCGCTCCGAACCCTCCGAGCTCCCCTCGAACCGGGCCGGTCGCCTTACCTGGCAAAATGCGGCACCGACCGTGCAGGGCGGGGCCTGGCCCGGATCGTGCACGGCGCTCCTTGCAGGAGCGACGCAGCAACGATCCCCGCCGGCCCCCGCAGCACACAAAGAACACCACGCCCCGAGAGCTTGCGTCGGCTATACGTCGGCCTAAACGCTAACCCCCCGGTCCGCGTCGATGCTCCAGTCGCATTCTCACACCATGCGTTCCGTTTCTTATTCACACATCCCATACACTCCATGCATTCCATGCATTCCTCTCGTGCACATTCCTGCACATCCCTACCATTCGCACACTCTGTTACACACTTCGTAACACACCTCTCCTGCACACCTTCTTGCGCACACTCTCCTGGTATGTACTCCGTACCACTCACGGGTGCGCACTCTGTTGCACACCCACTCAGCGCACACCTACCCACGGGTGTGCCCTCTTTTGCACTCCCAATAACGCGCTCTGGTGTGCACTCCCGCACACTCACCACAACCATCCCACTCTCTTCCAACGCACACTCTGTACCGCATTCATCACACATACACTCCGATGTGCATTCGCTTTCACTCTCTGTAATACACTCGCGCTCTGGCGCCATTCGCACACGCGCGCCATTTCCACTCAAACAGCGCACCACGGACCTTCTCCAAGCGCGCGAAAAATCCTCTCGCGCCAAATCTTTTCGCGCCAAATCTTTTCGCGCCATATACAGCCCGGCTTACCTTTGGGATCCTCTTCTCCACACGCACCTGCAAATCTTTATAAGGATTAGCAAGAACGGCATCATGATGCGAACATGGACTTTGTACACATTCCATCTTTTCCATCTCCGATAATGCCTCTATGCCTGCCGTCTCTCCAATCCCAATTTCCACTATTGCTTCGATTTCCTCATTAAGCTCGACGACCGCTGGCGCTAATAAAATAAAATTCTCTACTTCGGCGGTCGCCGACTTCCCCATACCCCGGGTCGCGATTTTTATACCCGTCCACGTGACTTCGCTTTGCTCTAACTCGCTTTTCCCGCGTTCCTCAAGCCGCGTTACCTCGTCGCGTACCCCCGCAACCTTTCCGCCCGATCTGCGGTCTCTGTCCCTCTCCATCTGTTTTATCTCATACGTGGCTTCTCCCCTCGCTAACCCCTCATTTATTTCCCGGGCTTGGCCATTTACGTCCTCTAATTGACCCCCTAATTTGCTTCCGAATCCTCCCAATTCGCTTCCTAACCCCCCTATTTTGCTGTCTAATCCCCCAAATTTGCTATCTAATCCCTCAAATTTGCTGTCTAACCCCCCCAATTTGACTTCTAACCCCCCAATTTGACTTCCCAATTGCTCCCCCATTCTAGTTTCCAATTTATTTATGTCCCGAGTGGAGTTGTCCCCCAACTCTTTTATTTCCTCCCCTCGGGTGTCCAGTTGCCCACTCATTTTTTTCAGACTATCCTCAGTTTTGACCAAAAAGGCCATCATGTGGGTCATAAATAAGCCCATATCTATTTGCGCTGCGGGCTCGATTCTCGCCGCCACGTGCGAGGCGCCGCCATTTTGTGCGCCTGCAACCCCCACTACCGCACCTTCTTCATTCTCCTCCTCGATCTCTCCCACTTCTTCCCTGGGGTCCTGGGTTGATTCTAACCCCTCTTCTATTTCCCCATTTTTCCCCACCGGCATCCGATCGCCTTGGTTATCCATGGCACGATTTAAAATTTAGATGGTAATACAATTTCGGCCGCTCGTAATGTTTGACCAAATTTTTCCAGATATAAAAAATTTGGTTCAGGTTCAAATCCCGCTCCCAGACACCAATTGTTGCGGCCTTAATGCACAATTGGTGGCCAAAATTTGATCTAAAAAATGTCGTCCCAGGTTCCAAATCCCACTCCTGACTCCAATTGTTACGGATCTCGGGGGTCGGCGCTCCCCTTATCAAGGGGGGGGGGGGGGGTTAATCCCCTTGTCCTTTTAGCTGGCCGACCTGAGTCCTGGAAGTTTTAACGCCTTTCCCAGAGCGGCGTTAGGTAGGGTTTGCTAGGCCCAGGGGTTCGCTGCTACCTAAGTACTAACGCCAGCTGGAAACGAGGGAATAACTCCCGCTCGAACCACGGATACGATGGAAAATGCCGAGCGGATAGCAATCCGCAATCCGAGCTATTAACAAAGAGACTAAACCCGATTCTGAGCGGTTAGATCGTGCCACGGTTACCGAATGGAAGAAAGGACGGATGCGATCGGATGGAGAGGAAACCAGAAGGCAGGAAGAACAAAGATGGGTTTATTACAAATATACAGAAGGAAGAGGAAACAAAAGGATGTACAAGAGAGGAAGAGGAAGAAGCAGTACACAGGGCAGTCTTAAAACAATCTTACTCTAATACCCCAGACAAACATACACACTCACACAGGGATTGTAGCTGGTAGATGGTCAGGTAGAGGGTCCAGGCTCCAGTCGACTCCAGTCCAGGCTCCGGTCCAGCGGCGAAACCCGGCAGGCAGCTCCGCGCGTAGTTGAACGCGACCGGACCTTATATATAGCGGGGGGGAGGCTGGTGTCCTGCGTACGTAATATTTGTACGGTCGTGCTAAACGCACCCTCTCCAATGTTCTCTAATACAAGCGCGCTCTTCTTCAACAAGTCTCGTACAAGTTCTTTGAAATCCGCTCTCTCCCATCCGAGTCCTCTCACAAAGGTGTGCTCCGTATCAGACCCGTTACGACCAGCGCTCTCATCAAAAGTCCAAGTTCGTGTGCGCAGTCCTTTTTGCCGCCAACCTTCCACTCGAGTGCTTCGCGAGAGTCCTGTGAAAGGGCTTTGCGTTCGTGCTTATATAACGCGAGCAAAGATCACTCCGCGCGCCTGAAAACCACGCCCGTCGGCGATCTCACCTCAGCCCTGGTTGGCTGGTGAGGGCTTACCGGCCACGCCTTTGACGGCTGGTTGACATGCCACACCTTCTTCTTGGCGTTCCGCTCCCTTTTCTCGGGCCTAACCGCATGGCTTATGGCGGCGTTTGAGCGAGCTTCAGTGCAAGGCAGCGAACGCTGCTGGCAGAGGTGCCTAATGGCGTCGCTTGGAGAGGGAGGTCGCAAAATGGACGGAATGGGCCTACTCTTATTTGATTGATGCAACGCAGATTCAACTATTGGAAACACGGCCTTATCTAAAACACATACTAATGAAATAACTGTGTTCCTATGGTGGCCTACGTGTTGCTTGTGGACTAACTAGGGGTGCTACCTTTAACCTTTTAATGATGGGATATTTACAAGAAAGTGTGGGTTCTAAAACCACAACAATATATCTGTGCAGCATCTGTGTTGTCTTGTGTTGTGTTGTCTTGTCACTGAACTACTCCCTCAAACTTTTGTGAAATCGTACCAAACTTCTGGTATGCACATATCTCTCCCGTCGGTATGTCCTAAGTGTATTGTTTTTGAAAATTTTTCAAAAATTCTTTTTTGGGAATTTTTTCGGGGAATTTTTTTTTTCAACTTCAATTGTTTATAAAATGTGATATCGCGTATATTACAAATACATTTGTGCAGAATAATTGTTTGAATTATGATTGGTTTAAACCATGACAAAACGGCAACTCAGGTAGTCACTTATCTATATATCTACACATCTGGGCAGTGTCTGTGTTGTCACTTCACGACTCCCTCAAACTTTTGTTTCCGTGGTTGTGAAGTGTTTTTAATAACGTCGTGGTTTTGAATCACATGGTGGTGAGGTGTTTTTAAATCACATGGTGGTGAGGTGTTTTGAATTACGTGGTTGTGAGGTGTTTTTAATTATGTGGTGGTGAGATGTTTTGAATTAGTTGGTGATGAGGTGTTATGAATTACGTGGTGGTGAGGTGTTTTTAAATCACATGGTGGTGAGGTGTTTTGAATTACGTGGTGGTGAGGTGTTTTTAATTATGTGGTGGTGAGATGTTTTGAATTAGTTGGTGATGAGGTGTTATGAATTACGTGGTGGTGAGGTGTTTTGAATTACTTGGTGGTGAGGTGTTTTTAAATGACGTGGTGGTGAGGTGTTTTTAATTTCGTGGCTGGGAGGTGTTTTTATTACGTGTTTTATGGCTGTGGGGTGTTTTTATTACGTGTTTTATGGCTGACATGTTTTTATTACGTGTTTTATGGTTGTGAGGTGTTTTCAATTTTGTGGTGGTGAGGTGTTTTTATTACGTGTTTTATGGCTGTGAGGTGTTTTTATTCCGTGTTTTATGGCTGTGAGGTGTTTTTATTCCGTGTTTTATGGCTGTGAGGTGTTTTTAATTTCGTGGAATGAATTTCGTGGTTAGAATGGTTCGGTTCGCGGTTCGTGGTTTCGTGGAATTTCGTGGTTAGAATGGTTACCAAATCATGTCCAATCAATCCAATCAAGGTGTAGAAACATCTCAAAGATGATCAAGAGAAATGGGAGGCACCTGAGCTAAATTTCAAGTGTCATAGCAAAGGGTCTGAATACTTATGTCACTGTGATATTTCAGGTTTTTTTTAAATATAAATTTACAGAACTTTCTAAAATCTTGTTTTTTCTTTGTCATTATGGGGTATTGAGTGTAGATTGATGAGGGAAAAAAGGAGTTTAAACGATTTCAGCATAAGGCTGCAACATAACAAAATGTGAAAAAAGTGAAGGGGTCTGAATACTTTCTGAATGCACTGTGTATCTGTGTGTGTATATATATATATATATATATATATATATATATATACACACACACACACACACTGCATACATACATGCATACATACAAGCATACATAGAAATATACTTAAATACGTTTTCGTGACTCAAGACAAACAACCACTGCGCTTGGAGTAAGTGCCATACCAGCTATGTCGCAACAATGGCGCCATTTTTCTCAGTGTGCTTTGTTTACGCATTCCAGACACGTGAAGAAGGCAAGGCTTTGCTCAGGCAGATATCGCAACTGCGTGCTGAAGGTGGGCCTGCTGTCACTGCCGCCCCTGCTGCCACTCCTGCTGCTGCCATGCCTGCTGCTGCCATGCCTGCTGCTGCCACACCTTCTGCTGCCACTCCTGCAATTGATAGTGGTGGCACTGGTACTTACTCTGACATGGATATTTCTGGAAATTCTGGAACTTCGATCTTCCCGCCTTTGCAAACGCCACAAAGGCTGAACGCTCATGAGACATGCACAGATCAATCTGAGATAATTTGAGCCCAATGAACAGGCGTATCCTTTGTGTGCACGAAGCTTCGTGTGCTGGACGTCTTTGTTGACGCCAACATCTTTCATCCATGACTCGTGTCAGTTTTTGCACATAATAGATGCACATGCCAGAACTTTACTGCATGGTTTAATGTTTTTTACGAGTTGATTTAAGGTCGTTAAAATACTTTTGACACTGCAAACCGAAACAGAAATGTGTTCAAATTGATTTTTTTCATATTTGAAGCAGATTTGACGTGCAAGAAATGAAATGATTTATGTAAAAACGAGATATGAATCCTTGTTATATTTTAGCCTTGTTTCTTTGTTTTCGTGTTTAAGGAACACCCCGGGCATATCATCTTATCTATATCGTAGTCATGTGGTAAAAAAAAAAAAAATCAGGCCATTTTTCATTTAAAAAAAATACTGTACCTAGTACACCCGTTCCCCACGGGGGTGGCAGGAAGGGTCATTCCTCTCTGGGATATATATATTACAGTAAATGCACGGTCAAGCCTCAAGAACATTTTTTTGGGGGGTGAGGGTGTTTATTAACCAAGTTTCTTGTGGAGTGCTCATCAAGTGGTTTTGGTATTCGAACAAGCACTCCATTCAAAACTGTTGATAAGGAACGGCTGGCTTGGCAAGCACTATATAGTTGCTTGGTAACTGAACACACCCCGGGTTTCCTCCCTTTCAGTTTTGTGTTAAACAGCAGTAGCGATTGCTTCAAAAGGCCGCCATGAAAAATGCCACGTTAGCGGCAGGATCATGGTATTAACCCTTGTGGGTATATAGTTTACAGTAGATCTTTGCTCGGTTCCAAAAGTAAAATGTGCCTCGCGGATGTCGGGATTTTTCCAAATTTCTTTCAGTTTAGTGTTAAACAGCATTAGCGATTTCAAAAGGTTATCATACGTGTTTGTGGTTTATACTATTGTTACTTCCGGAAGGAGCGAACCCACCAAAATGGCACAATAAGCTATTTCTATGTTGTAGGGGTAGAGGATGAAATACCATAGTACAGGTAGGCTGGTATAATGTAGCATGGACCATGGACGAGTAGGAGACGTCTTGATGTATTCAAGCAGGGAAACTGGAGCTTAACATTGTTTGTTTCTTCACACAGGGGGGTGGAGCTTGTGTTACCTAGGTATGGTTGAGATTAGTTTCCCCAGTATGTGATTGCCTCCCATGGTTTTTCCCCTACATTTTTATAACAAGGCCGGCCATAAAAACCCTCGTTGCGCCAACAACAACAACCGACATGCATGCCGATAGAACCCGAGCAGAGCCAATCGACAAGTAAGCCCGCCCACATGAACAGGATCGGAAATAGGATAAAGGACCCGCCCAGTAAAGGTGGAGAATTGGTGGGCGTGAGGTCTTAATTTTGTTTTGTAATAACATAAATATTATGCTTTTGTTATTAGAAGCGTCCTTGTAAAATCGCCATGATAAAGATATGTTAACACGGATATACACCAACACGCATCCCCATTGGCGGAGGGGGGGTGGTGGCAAATGAATTCCCTACAGCCTTCATTTTGTGACCCTTAGTCCCCCTGTCAAATTTGATTGGAATTGGATAAGTAACGACTGAATGTATCAAATTGGAATAGTATCAAAAAATCATCAGACAGACAGACACCAAATTGCATATTTTAGTGATGATGATTATCACTTTCTTCCTTTTCTCCTCTTCCTCCTCTTTCCCTAACTAACCCTAACCCTAACTATATGAAGTAAATATTTCAAGAATCATATTGTTATGTCGGTGGGTAGGGCATATATACACAAAGAAATAAGTTAAGCACCCCTACACAACGAATTAAGGTAAGCACCCCCTAATATATATTCTTTGTGTATATGTATACATTGGCATATATTCTAAGGTATGTGAGATCAAATAATGATTGGGATGACATTAGCAATTATCCATTGATGAAATGCAGATGAGTGCACTCGTAGGGTTGAGTTGGGTTGAGTAGTGATCCGATCACGTGGGTCCTACACACGTTATTGACGCAAAGATCGCTAGAGGTCTTCTCAGAACAATGACTGTACGTTAGAAAACATATACGTCATCCACACTGTCCGTGATGGACCTATAGCTCCATACTTAAATTGAGGTGAAAATATGCCTAAAATTCCCAAAAAATTTCACCTTAAATTATTCAGAATAAAATAATGAAAACGGCATGATTGTTATGTTTTTATGTGACCATAATATCACTTCTCCAGAAAATATAGCAATATCATGGGTATATTACACTGTTTTGACGACAACAAACTTGTAATGTGCGAGGTTGTACAAAAACGGGGGGGGGTGCTTAACTTAATTCTTTGTGTATATATAGATTTAGGTAGATCTGCATAGGTATGTGCTTCGTCTGTCGTGATAGGAAACCTCACCTGTAATTTCTGTTTAGGCAGTTTGTTCAGATTAAGGTGTGTCTTCGTCCCCATTATGAGGAAAGGGGCCTGATAAATAGTTCTAGGGAATAAGGATAAGACTCCATTGTGTGTGAAACCTCTGTGATCAATCCATTGTCCCTTATATTATGGCAACGCACTCTTATACGTTAGCTAGATCCATTAGTGCACACATTAATTGAATCCCCCTCCGCCACAAGACGATAAAACTGACCGGAAGAATCAACAGGAAGCGGCCGCGTACAACGGCGCCATGGCAAGCAGACATCGGCCAGGCAGGCAATAGCCACGCCCAGAAGGACTCTTGATTGGCAGGGGGGAAGGGTGAGCAATAACCAGAGCACCGATTGGAGAGTAGGGGAGGACGTGTGATTGGTCAGGGGAGTGGCAGAAAGCTCCCCCGTGATTGGGGGTAAGGAAGGTAAAGGAGCGACACACTGATTGGCCACCGACCAATGAAACCACGGCCAATCAGTGCAGAAGGCGCAAAACAACTACAAAGAAGCGACGCACTGGTTGGAGGAGAAGCGCCGGTGACGTGAGAAGGCGCGAAAGGCTACGAGTAAGCGACACACTGGTTGAAGAGAAAGCGAGCTGGCGTCAGAAGACTGCCAGTAAAACTTCTCGCGAGCCGGCATTTTGAGCTCTTCCCTTGGGGTCATTCCATGTCAAATCATCAAAGAATCTGCCGTCATCTCTCAGATTTTTGTAAAACTTTGGGAACCAATTGGGACCCATGAAAAACAGCTAGAACTCAAATATTTTTGCTAACAGCCTCTTAATTAGTGAGATACAGGTTAACGAACTTTGGACTAATTAGCGCGATGTCGCGAATTCAAATGGCCATATCTCTAAAAGTATAACACCGAGAGAGCTGGTTTTGGTGTCATTTTAAAGGTATTTTCATGCCCTATAAATTTGTCTGGGCAACATTTTCCTACCTCCAATCACAAAAAAGTTATCACAAAATATAAACTTCAATCGTGAATCCAAAAAAAATGTATCCTTCAAATTTCCTCAAATTCATCCCAGATGTACCTTATGATGTCAAGAAGCTTCCACATAAGTTTTGTGATGGGCACTCCAATCGTTTCTGAGATATGAGCAATAATGTACATGTACGTATGGCATATAGGTTCGAAAATCAGCATTTGTAATGTATTATACAATCATTCTAACCTAGCCATGACAGGGAACACAGGGAACAACCATCAATTGCTTTGAAGTATCATATACTTTCATTTTCAACTGGGCCTGAGGGGAATTCTCATCTGGGGAATTCCAACTGGGATTTCCCATGTGGGTAAGTCGAGGTGATGCAACTTTCACAGTCTAAGATCCCCAGGGAAAGTCCAAGTTGGCTTAGTGTAATGCTTAGGCCTGCCACCAACAGAAATTGGCAGTTCACTTCTGAAGGAGCTGCAGAAAAATGACGACTGCCAAGGAAAAGTTCATCTTGAAGCAGAAATCCTGCTGCAATCCCTTTGGAGCTCATGAAAAACCAAAGTCGTCTGGCTTGAGAGCTGTTAGCCAAAAAGCCATAGCCGCTCATCCAAGCCTCAAACTGCAAAGTGCACAGAAAATCTGTACCCAGTGTCGTAAGAAACTGGCAAAAAGACAACCAGGTGTGGTAGAGACTCAGAGTGAAATACCATTACCAGTGACCAGCAGCGCTATTAGCAGTAGTGAGGACAATGATGGTGGAGGTGAATCACCAATACCAGGCAGTTCAGGGGAGTTTGAATTTCATTCTCCTGAAATGGAACTGAATACACTGAATGAGTCTTTGGGATTGATTGGAGAATCACCTATTCCAAAAAAGAGACTTGCTGCAGATAAATATGTGAAATCCAAAACCAAGAAAATCGGTGACACTGGTTAGTGAACACTGTGTACTTGAACTCACTTATTGATTGTATAATACATTACAAATGCTGATTTTCGAACCTATATGCCATACGTACATGTACATTATTGCTCATATCTCAGAAACTATTGGAGTGCCCATCACAAAACTTATGTGAAAGCTTCTTGACATCATAAGGTACCTCTGGGATGAATTTGAGGAAATTTGAAGGATACATTTTTTGGGGATTCACAATTGAAGTTTATATTTTGTGATAACTTTTTTGTGGTTGGAGGTAGGAAAATGTTGCCCAGACAAATTCATAGGGCATGAAAATACCTTTAAAATGACACCAAAACCAGCTCTCTAGGTGTTATACTTTTAGAGATATGGCCATTTGAATTCACGACGTCGCGCTAATTAGTCAAAAGTTCGTTAGTCTGTATCTCACTAATTAAGAGGCTGTTAGCAAAAATATTTGAGTTCTTGCCGTTTTTCATGGGTCCCAATTGGTTCCCAAAGTTTTACAAAAATCTGAGAGATGACGGCAGATTCTTTGATGATTTGACATGGAATGGCTGCTTGGTCCTTCTTGCTTTGGTTCTTTCCTGCCCGGACCTCCCTTCTGCTTTTGCCCTTTCTCCCCATTCGGACCTCTTCCCTTGCGATCCGCAAACTGGCTGCTTGACGACAGACGTTGGAGCGCCGACGATCCTCTTGCCCGATGTTCATGCACGGGACCTCACGGGCGATCGTGCACGGCGTGAGGCTTGCCGGCAGAGGCGTACGTGGGTCTGATGGAGAGCGAACACCACGGAGCCTGGACGATTCCTGACGGACGCTACATCCAGGGACAGATAAGCTCGCATCCACGAACGACGTTTCTTTTATATATCCTTACCATTGTCTTGTATTTAAAGTGAGGTGTGGGGACGTCCCGATTTAGGACATTTATCTTCCGTCGCGTTCTTTGTTATCAGAGTCCGGCAATAAAGCCGCATATTTTTGTACAGCAACTCTGCTTTTGGTTTGAGTTATTAATTTGCAGGTGAAGACTGCATGGACCGACAGGTAAGTCGCGGCATTCTCCCCCAATCCCCCGGCTCGTGTATCGATCCACCATTGAATTGGAAACACCTCAAAGTAAGCTCGATTCCATCCGTGGACACTGTCTTAATAGAGCCGTCCACACGACAATATGTAGAATTTTGTTCGTAAATGACCGAGTTCTGACGAATCGGTGAAATCGTCATCGTAATGGCGAGTGAGATGAGTGAGGTGTTGTAAATCAAAACTGAGACCTTTTTCAAGCAATGAGGTTTTATTGAACTATATCTCCACTCATCCTGCAACACAAAATAAAGCACAATCATTAGCACTACAAGGGAAGCACTCAAACAAACATCTCCTCCAAGCCCCCGCAAGCAAGCAATTACGTACCTGTTAACCCCGATAGTCTCTTGTCAATAAGGTAACAAAACTTCCACGAGACCGAGCGCTGAGCAGTCCAGTCTTATATAAGCTGCCTCAAGGTCAGCCCTCCAACCGAACCTTCTCTTCCAGCTCGAGACATTAAATCATATTTCACCACATTCATCCTCCGTTGAAAATCAAGCGAGCAATAAAGCAATAATAAGATAATAGAGCAACCTAACAAACAGCACAGGATTCCTACCAACCGAATTGAATAGGTGGCTGGCACAAACGGCCCTTCGGGTGTGATATAGCCCTTCAAGTCCAGATCCTTCACTGTCCGGGGCGGGAAGTTCGTCCCCTCCAGATAGGTTTCTTTGCGGACTGTCTTTCACCGACCAGACTGGCGACCCAGATAACGAAGTATCATCTCGTAGCGTCAGGAAGGGCATCCGGCCGTAAAACATTGCTTCAAAAAAGGGGACCAAAAAAACAACAACAACCACGGTGCCCGAAAAAGGCCAACCCCCGCAAATGGCCTCTAAAGGTGGTTTTATCTCGTTAGCAGACTCCGACGAATCAAGCGGCTTCAATCTGTCGGGGACCTCTGTGACCCCATTAGTTTTAGTGTCCAGCTCATTTAGTATCTCTTCACAGGGCGTGAGATGTCGGGTCGACACCGTAGTTTCTCGCCCGTCCTGCAATCTAACATGAGCGAATTCCGAGTTGGCCTCTAAAATATGTACGTTGTCTACCAACGGCTCGTACTTGCTCTGCCGCTCGCTTCATTAGGGCAGGACCTGGCTCAGACAGCCACGAGGGTAGAGGCTGCCCGCTAGCACTGCGCCGTTGGTAGCGAAATAATCACTCATTGGGGGGTTTCGTTCGTAGCAGTACAGAGTAGTGCTCGGATAGTATGCAAGGCCTCAGATAACACTCGCTCCCACGAATGCAGAGGCAAACCGCGCGTCTTCAAGCTCATTGTCGCGCATACCAGCACAGACAGGCCGGGATAGCGCATCTGCTGCCACATTATCCCGTCCAGGTCTGTACACAATATCGAAACTGAAGTCGGCCAATTCTATGCGCCAGCGAGCTATTTTGTCAATCTTAATCTTTTGAGAGTGCCGTGAGTTGTACATAAAAGCCACTGACCGTTGGTCTATAATCAACTGAAAATGTTTCCCAAGAAGGAAGTGGCGAAACAGTCTGACGGCTTCCACGATAGCGTACGCCTCCTTTTCTATAGCCGAATGGCGCCGTTCGCTATCGGACAAAGTCTCGAGAAGAACGCGACGGGGCGTCCCGCTTGGTTAAGGGTGGCACGATCGCGCTGTCGCTGGCATCCGTCTCGATCATGAAAGGTATCACTTCGTTGATCGAGGTCACTACGACCCCGCTATGTCGGTTTTGAGTTGTTGAAAAGCAGCTTTCGCTGACAATGTCAACGGGAATAATTTACATTCCACCAGCAGCGGTCTGAGCTTCTCTGAGTACCGTGGGATCCACTTTGAGTAATGCGCGAACAGACCGAGTGCCCTGCGCAGCGCAGCCCGATCAGGGGGAGGGGCCATCTCGAGCAACGGTTGCAAGTGGGTTGTGGCCCTGCGCAGCGCAGCCCGATCAGGGGGAGGGGCCATCTCGAGCAACGGTTGCAAGTGGGTTGTGTCAGGCCTAATCTTTCCGTCGGTCACCGTGTACCCCAACAGGTCTATAATTTTGGCGGAATACTTACACTTATCTTCGTTGAGGGTCAGGTTGTACTTTCTCACCACGGCCAAGAATCTCTGCAAATTTGCATCATGGTCCGCCTGATCACGGCCACAGTTACATTGTCAACGAATACAAACACATCCTTTAATTTCTCTTTGGTTATGATGTCATTGAGGGCCCGTTGGAAGCAGGAAAACCGTTAGTGACTCTAAAGGGAATTCTTTGAAATTGGTACAGCTGCTGCCCTGATTCAAAGGCGGTATATGGCCGATCGGCTTCTCTGATAGGTATCTGGTGGTACGTGCTACGGAGATCTAAGGTGCTGAACACCCTGTAGGTAGCCACCTCCTGTACTATATCGTCCATCTTGGGGAGTGGGCAAGCGTCCAATTGAGTATAACGATTAATCGTTTGCGAGTAGTCAATTACCATTTGTTTCCGGTGATTAGGATTAATGACCACAAGTACTTGGTCTCTCCAACGCGATATACTCGCCCGATAATTCCCTCCTGTAGCGATCGTCTAGTTTCGCCCTCGATAAATTGAGCGTCCGGCCGTGAGCAACGCCTGGACTTTACCGTGATAGGATGGCAGTTGGGAGTTAGACACGGAAAAAGCGGAGGGGGGTCGATCACCATTTCCGCTAAACTGCATACCGAAAATGTCTTGGCGCATTGTAAGAGCGTGACCAAGGGTTGGCGTCAGGAAGGGCATCCGGCCATAAAAACATTGCCTCAAACAGGGAACCATGATTGTCATGGGGCCCGCAAGGCTAACCCCCGCTCTAGCGGGGAAATGGCCTTAAAACGATCATTCATTCATTCATATTCATTAGCTCCCTCGAATTGCATTTATAGTTTTTTTTTTTTTTTTTTTTTTTTTTTGTATACAAGATCGAGGCTCGTGAAAGAGCGAACATTAATCGCACAGAAAGACAAACCGACACATAAAACATATAACATCGGGAGCGGCAGACAAGATGGGGATAGAGGGGGAAGGACACAAACACAACATTTGAGAGAAGGGACCGAGAGACATGGAGACATCGAGAGATCTGTGGGAGGGAGAGGGCTTTAGGGGGGGAGGCATGGGAAGGGGGGGGGGGGGGGTGGGAGAGGTATAAAACATATGGACACTACCAGGACTTCCAGGAAAGAAGTTGGAATTTCAAACAAGGTGGATCTGGGGTGAATTAGTGGGGGTAGAAAAGATCAAGGTTTTGGATGGGGGAAGATAAGATATGGTGGTGAACAGCTGTTTTAAAGACCTGGAGGGAGGAGTGGGATGGAAGGGAGTGTGGGAGTTTGTTCCAGAGGCGGGAGAAAAGAGGAATGAAAGAGTGAAGGTGAGCAGAGAGCCGAGATTTCAGCAGTTTAACCATCAGAGGGTTGCTGGCAGATCTTGTGCGACCTGTAGGAATATTTGGGGGACAGAGCACAGAGAGCTGGGGGAGCAAGGCCGGAGAGGAGTCGGTAGAAGACAGAAAGACCACCAAACCTGCCTGCGGTGAGTGAGTGAAAGGCCCTCAGAGATAGCTTCATCGCGAGAGATTCCAATGATTCTGAAAGCTTTGGTTTCAACAGCGTGAAGCCGAGCTAGGTGTGAGGCAGGAGCACCGGCCCATAGGGGAGAACAGTATTCCATTGAGCTGCGGATGAAAGCCTTGTATGTGGTGAGGAGCTCAGGTGTGCCTAGGAAGGACTTCGCACGACGGAGGATGCCCAGTCGGCGACTGGCTTTGGAGGCCAGCTTGGAAATGTGGTTTTCCCAAGAAAGATCATGGCAGATAGTGAGACCCAAAAGCTTGAGCGACAGAACTTCTTGGAGAGGATTGTTGAGAAAGTAGATGGGAGGGTTGTCCAGTCGATCTTTTCGGAGAGACAGAGTAAGAGTGTGAGATTTGTCAGGATTGAAAGACATGTTCCACTTGATTGACCAGTCTGTGATTTTGTCCAGGTCTTCAGAAAGTGAGGAGGCTGCAGACTGCCGATCTGAGGGAAGAGGAATGGAGCGGCAGAGAGTGGAGTCATCAGCAAAGAGATAGAGAGGATTTTCCAGAGAGTCGGAGAGATCATTGATGAAGACCAGAAAAAGCACAGGGCCCAGCACACTGCCTTGGGGAACTTCAGCCTGAACAGGAAGGGGAGATGAGAGAAATCCATTCAGGGCCACACGTTGACTACGACCAGAGAGGAAGTCCGCAAGCCATGCATGGAGATTTCCATGGATACCATAGGAGGAGAGTTTGGTGAGCAGAGCTGGGTGCCAGACCGTATCGAAGGCACGTGATATGTCAAGGGAGACAGCTCTGATTTCCTGTATGGCATTGAGGACCTCCATCCATTGTTGAGACAGCAGAAGCAGCATGTCCAGAATAGAGTGACCTGGTCTGAAACCAAATTGATGATCAGAGATCAAGCCATTGGAGAAGAGGAAAGATTTCATATCCGAAGCAATGATGGATTCCATGACTTTGCTGATAATTGGGAGCAGGCTGATTGGTCTGTAGTTGCAAGGATCTGTTTTTGCACCTTTTTGTGTAAAGCGGTAATGTTTGCTGATTTCCAGGATGCTGGCAGATGACCTTGAGCAAAAGATAGGGTGAAAAGAACAGAGAGAGGGTGAGATAGAGCGGCAGAGCAGGATTTTAGGACCCGTGGGCTGATGCCGTCTGGTCCAGTTGCAGAATCAGAGTCGAGGTTAGACAAAAACTCCTCCACCTTGTCAGGAGAGAAGGACACAGAGTCCAGGAGCAGTTGGGTTCGACTGGGAAAGGTGGGAACAGAGAGAGATGGGTTTGGGACTAAAGATTTTGAGGCAAACAGAGTTGAGGCATTCGGCTTTGTCACGTGCGATGTCAACTGTGTGGCCATTTGAGGTAAGGGAGGGGTTGGAGGGGGAACAAACACCAGAAACAGATTTGACCAGACGCCACCAGGATTTGGAGGAAGGAGACAGGTTTGAGAGTTCATTCTTGAGTGAGGAGAGATAGTGCTTCCTGGCACTCCTGAGGGTAGACACACACTTGTTCTGAGCTTGGTGGAAGGAACTGAGATTGCCTTCAGTTGGATTAGCCTTCCAAGAGGCAAAGGCAAGTTGTTTCAGGGCAACTGCCTCACCACAAGATTCAGTGTACCATGGACGGGAGGAAGGGTAAGACAACTGAAGACGAGATGGGATAAATCTGTGCATGAGAGAGAGCAGTTTGCTTTGGAAGAATTCCCAGGAAGAATTGATGTCAGAGGCAGTGGAGATGGGAGACCAATCCAGACGATTGATGGCTGCTTGAAGACCGTCCCAGTCAGCCTGAGTGAAATGCCAGACTCGTCGACGCTGAGGAGGCTCTCTGAGAATGGCCAGAGAGATGTCCACTTTGACAAGCACATGATCAGAAGAACCGATTGGAGCAGAAGAAGAGCAGCAGACATTAGCAGGGAAGTTTGTCATAATCAAGTCTAGAAGAGAAGATAATCCATTGGCTGAGATCCGGGTCGGGAAATTGACAAATTGTGTCAATCCCAGTGAGTCACAGAAGTCCTTTGCTGAGGTGCCATGTCTGGTGAGAGAGGAACCCACACCCAACCAGGTGGCATGATGACAGTTGAAGTCACCACATATGAGGAAGAGAGAGTTGGGATGAGTGGATAGAAGTTGGTCCATGTTGTCAGACAATGAAATGTAAATGGAGTCATCACTGTTTGGGGGACGGTACAGAACACATATGAACAAAAGGTGGGAGCGGAGAGGAAGCCGTAGCCAGAGGTACTCCTGGGGGTGAGGAGGAGAGAGGGCAGTGCAAGGAGAGTGAGGAAGAGAGTTTTTGATAAAGATAGCCACCCCACCACCAGGACGAGGCTCAGGTCTATCATACCGGAGGAGGGAGTAACCAGGAAGAGATATTAAGGAATCAGAGACATCTTGAAGGAGGAATGTCTCTGTTAAGCAGATCAAGTCTGGATTGTCAGAAGCAATCTGTATGGAGAGATCAGTCAGGTTTGAGCGAAGGCCCCAGATGTTTGAGGTCCATACCGTTAATGAAGAGAGAGGAGGAGCATCGGGTACAGGACAGGGGAGGGGAGGAGTAGGGTAAGATGGAGGATGAGAGGGGGAGGTAGGGAGAGCAGTTGATAGTGTGGCAGAGATTACAGAAGAGTTACAAGAAAGGGAAGGATGAGGAGGATGAAAGGTTTGATGGTGAAGGGATGAGGCACAGTGAGGGGTTGTTTGAGGGGGGGCAGAGGAAAGTAGAAGGTTGGGGGGGGGGGGGGGGTGGAGGTATGAGATAGAAGGGAGACGAAGTGGGGAGGAGGCAGCTTTGAGGAGGAGGGGGGAGGAGGGAGAATTGGAGAAGAATGGTATGGGGGGAGATTTGAATGGGAGGGGTTGTGGGGGAGTTTTGAAGGGGAGGAGTGAGGGGGGAGGTTAGGAGGGGAGGGGTAAGGGGGGAGTTTAGGAGGGGAGGGGCAAGGGGGGAGTTTAGGAGTGGAGGGGCAAGGGGGGAGTTTAGGAGTGGAGGGGCAAGGGGGGGGATTTGGAAGGGAGGGGCAAGGGGGGAGTTTAGGAGGGGAAGGTCAAGGGGGGCGTTCAGGAGTGGAGGGGCATGGGGGTGGATTTGGAGGGGAGGGGCAAGGGGGGAGTTTAGGAGGGGAAGGGCAAGGGGGGAGTTCAGGAGTGGAGGGGCAAGGGGGGAGTTCAGGAGTGGAGGGGCAAGGGGGGAGTTTAGGAGTGGAGGGGCAAGGGGGGAGTTTTGAGAGTGTAGGTGCAAGGGGGGGGATTTGGAGGGGAGGGGCAAGAGGGGAGTTTAGAAAGTGGATGATTAATGAAAGACGAACATTGATAACAAATTGGGTTTGTTGTGATTTTCAAGTTAGCAATCCGATTCAGAACGATGGAGGAGGGGTGGAATGAATGTGAATTTAGACCATGTAGTGAGGGAGACGTATAAGAGATTGAATTTCTTTTTTTTGACGTGGAATGAGTTGGAGAGGAAATTGAGAAAAGCCTTTTAAATAGGAAGAAAAACAGCGTGTTGTAATATACCACTGAATAAAACACTGAAGGGGAAAGGTTAAACATATTTAAATAATATTTAAACAGAACCGTGAACAATCTTATATGCACAAAATACCAACGGGGGGAGGGCCGAGAGGGGACCACCACGAGTCACGTGAACAGGGCAAAAGGTGGATGGCAAGGAGATAATGGGGGCGGGGCGAACAGCTCACCTGGACAGAAAGTACAGGATGAGACAAACAGCACACGTGGAGAAAGGAAAATAATGTTTTTTGTTTTTTTTGGGGGGGGGGGGGGGGGAGGATTAAAAACGTTAGACAAAGAGTATTATGTTCAGGGTAGAAGGGAAAAACTAAGAGCCAAGCAAAACACGATGTAGGGGACTTAAGTTAACAAACACCGACGGGGGTCCAAGGCCGCACACGCGGAGCAGAACACGATTAATTAATTATGAGTTACAGGAAATTCAAACCAAAACTAACTATAAACAAACAATAACGCATGGACGATAAAATAACGAGTTGAAATTTGACAAACACACGAATGAAAAAATAACCGCTTTGGATGCCTGGAGAGAACCAGGCCTCAAGGTCGGAAGCTTCAACAACTAGGCCGCGTGGCACGAAATACTCGACTATTTTTTACAGGTATGAAAGATTAACACCGATAATCTTCCAGGGACACGCAAAAGGTACACACACGTAAGATAAATACAGTTTCGACAAAAATACAAATGTGACAATTACTCAACTTCGAGCATGCGTGAAGATCGTGGAACAGCTTCGAAAAACCGTGACCACCCCGACGAGATCTCCCAAATCTCCCAATTGTAGTTGTCCGTGTCGGTTTAAAATCGTGGCCCAATAGCATATCTGAGCACAGATTCTGTAATACTAACAGCTTAACATCCGTATACATAACCCCGTTAGCCACCAAATTTACAACACAGATTCATTTGGTGCTTTGGCATAGAGACGCGGACGCCATGTAGACCCGGGTGGGCAATCGGGTCGGAATGATGGGCCATACGTGACGTCGAACCAGAGCGTGGTTGACAAAACTGTCACTGCTCCCCATGTCAATCAATGCATGACAATCGCCGTTAATCTCCACCGGCATGACAGCTTTGGCTAGCCCTTGAGGAGCAGCCGTGGTGAGGAGTGCCAGTGTCACTCGCTTGGCCTTGCTCGATTGGCAGACTTTAGCATAATGGGCATTCCGGCCACAATTATTGCACAATGCGTCTCTCGCCGGACAAAGGGACCTCAGATGTCGCCTATTGCCCCAAAAATAACATTTTGCCGTCGTCCTTCCAGGATTCACCGCAGTCGTAGAAAGGTTCGTTCTTCTCTGCGTCCGAGCTCGTGACTAGCGATTCATCCCGGCGGGTGTCTGACCGTGCGGAAGCACTCTCCACGGAGATGTCGGCTTCAGGGTGCTTTGCGGCAACAGCTGCGCTAGCCGTCAGGTATGGCCTCCCATAGGCCTCGGATCTAACCTGGGCTAGTTGGAGTACCCGGGTTTGGTCATACGCGACTTTTAAAGACGTAGTCTCTGTCTCCAACAAGAGCTGACGGATATCCGGCGACTGGAGCCCCATTAAGAAGGCGTCCCGCATGAGATCGTCGATGACCTCGACAGCCGTCGGTTCAGGCAGCCCACAGTCTTTGCCAAGATGGTCACTTCAGGGACTTTCAGGAAATATAACGGAATTTGAAGGAGGTGGATTTAGGGTGGATTCATGGGGGTAGAAATGACCAAGGTTTTGGATGGGAAGATAAGAGATAAGATTAGAAAGACATGGTGGTTGACAGCTGCTTTGAAGACCTGGAGGGATGAGTGGGATTGAAGAGAGTGGGAGTTTGTTCCAGGGGCAGGAAAAAGAGGAATGAAAGAGTGAAGGTGAGCAAAGAGTCTTGATTTTGGCATTTTCACCAGAAGAGGGTTGGTGGCAGATCTTGTGCGACATTAAAATATTTGTTGGACAGAGCTGGGGATTCGGTAGAAGACAGAAAGACCGCCAACCTACCTGCGGTGAGTGAGTGAAAGGCCCTCAGAATCAGCTTCATCGCGGGAGATACCAATGATTCTGAATGCTTTGGCGCCGACAGCGTGAAGCCGATCTAGGTGTGAGGCAGGAGTACCAGCCCAGATGGGAGAGCAGTACTCTATCTCAAGTTGCGGATGAAAGCATTGTATGTGGTGAGGAGCTCAGTTGTGCCCAGAAAGGACTTCGCATGACGGAGGATGCCCAGTCGGCGACTGGCTTTGGAGGCCAGCTTGGAAATGTGGTTTTCCCAGGAAATGTCATGTGTAACGTGTTCCTCCCCGACCTCCTGGTCTCGGTATACCTCCGAACCCCGGGAGGAGCCACGGCAGAAAAATATGTTATTCCATGTCAAAATCACTATGGAAACCACACCAAGAGGTATCAACAAACCAATAATATTGTTACAGACGTGGCTTGGATGTTATTTACCGAGCGGTTTTATGGTATGACCACGTCTGCACAAGTTACCCGATTGTGCCCGAACGTTGACTAGTCGCGCGATGCTGGCTCAATAAGAAAAAGAAGACACCCGGCTGGATTACAATAACACAATACGACACCAATGTTTCAATTCTCAAGACCTCCGGAGGAGATTATATTCGTACGGAAAGGTCAGATTACAGGGGCTAGAGGTATAATCACAGAAAGACAGGCACTTAGACACACTCTTATATTAACCCCGGACAGACGACAGACAAACGGGACAACGGCTGACTCACACGGGGGTTTGATGGCTAGGAAAGGCAGGATCGATGGCTCCAGGTCCTCCTGGGCTCGGGGCAGGGTACAGTACGGTCCGGTCCAAAGATGCGGGGAGGTCTCGTCGCGCTGGGGGTGGCGGTGGCTTCTCTCTCCAAGCTGAGGCGCATCTGTCGTCACGTCCGGCGCGGGGCCGCGTATATCCGGCGGGGAGTGACACGCCCTCGGCTCGTTAGCTCCGCCCCAGATGGAATCGGCACGTTGCTTCTCATTGGGTGCGTGGGGGGGGTTACTGGCTCCGCCCCTGACGAGGAGCTGACAGCCAGCCCCTTCGGGGTAACGCCGTGGAGCGCATGGTCATGGCGGGTAACCGAGCCGGTGTGAGGACGCACACTCCCCGCCCCTCTGTTGTTGTAGTCGTAGTTGTAGTTGTAATTGTTGTTGTAGTTGTTGTTATTGTTGTTGTTTGGGGAAGAAGATGGGAGGAGGTATGGGAAAGGTCCTAAACTCACTACTGATGCCATATAATCACATTCTGGTGCAACGAAGAGTCATAATTAATGGAGACGAGGCCTTAACTGACATAGAATAAGAATAGCTAGGAAGATGTCCGAAAGTTGTCTACGTGTGGTGCGGTGGACCTGGGCACGACATTTAATGGGGGAATAAGGGGAAGGTCGGCTCTACTGATTGTTATTTACATGCAATGGGACTAGGGAATGGGGGATTGGGGAAAGTTGGGGAGTATTGGAGAAAATAGGGGAATATTTACAAGCGGATATGGAGGCCAAATTCCATATTCGCAACATTGCACCCTTCTCTACCCTCGGGGCGTCCCGACCCGATAAATTGTTACCTACTTTAGTGTGGCACGCAATGTAGTTCCCTCTATTATTAACTCTACCCTGAGTGCGACAGTTTTACAGATATTCACAAATGAGTAAATATGTCCCCCTGCGACGTTGCACCCTTCTCCTCTCAGAAACACACCCACAGGATAACCGAATCCGGAAAGAATTCGCAAACTACACATACAGCCGGTAGGGAGCATTATTTACACGACTACGCTGCTATTTACACTACGATCCAGGACCTGTTTTTTTTTTTTTTGGAGGAACACATGCAGATGTTATGCATAGAGAGAGCGCGCTTGCCAGCATCGATACACCAACCCACGAGTGCTCTGTGGCCGACGGCCTTTAATAACGTGCAGAGCACCCTTTCCCAGCATCAAAAGCACCACCCCACCACCAATCGGTGCAGTCACCATTGTTCATTGGAATAAAAATAAATTCGACAACCCCTAACCCTGCAGGTGTCTCTTGCTCTTCGTGTGGCCTTCAGTGGTGTTAATTAACAGTGGTTCACCTTTATGGCATAGGTGCCACGTTGACCCATAGGTCCATCCCCGGGTGGTGCTTGGCCGCAAACGAACTGCGGTCCATTGTGGGTGGCCACAAACATTGCGGTCCATATGGTGTATCGATCCCGGCAGCAAACAGCGAAAGTGCAGGCCCACAACTGCGCAGCCAGCACCTCTCTCTCCTCTCTCTCTACCCCAAAGCCAGATCCTCGGAGGTGGGAGACAAAAGAAGAAACAAGTGAGTAAGGTGGTAAGGGCGCAAAAGTGCACGCAATATAAGGTAATGCACACTGGGGGCACATGGGAACCAGGTGAGACAGGTACGTTCCTATCGTACGCCCCCCCCCACCAGGTAACCTACATGGCCCCTCCCTTACCCCTTACTGTATCCACACAACACAACACTACCCATAAACATCTACTTTACAAATCAACAAACATCCCTACTGTCTTCCCCGTTCCTCCCATATACCAAATTCGTCTTCTCTCCCTCCTAACCAATCAAATTTGCCATTTTCAACTCTCATCAAAATTTGCCATCTCCAACTCAACATCAAAATTTGCCATCACCAATTCATCATCAGTCCCTCCTAGGGAGGGAGAGATGGAATCACCCCAATGTCTCATCCACGTCGTGATGCGTCTCACAAATCCAACAGCAATTCTCATTTCTGCAACACAACAAAGAAAACACAGGTGTGGAGTCATCATCATCACCTCAGGTAAGTGGCTGCGTATGGTGCGACAGGTTCATCAATCCTAACTATTTCCTAAATGACTTTAACAACTTTACACTACCCGGGGTCTTTCTCCGGCCAACCCATTGGCCCTCTTACACTATGGGTTCTAAAAACCAATTCCCATTGGCCAAACTGTGGTGCTTTTCAATTTGGGGTCTCACTCCCCCGATTCATCTCCCGGTGCCCTCGCACAATTTCTGGGCTGTGGCGTGTACCTCTCCCAGTGGGTCTACCCACCTGCACACCTCCACCACTGCGGTTGCCTCCGAGCTTACCTGCTCCTTACCCTAACCTAACTACCTGGGGAAGGCCCTCTGGCACTCTCCCCACTCGGTGCCCTCTCTGGCACTGGGCTACCCGGGTCCATCCTCCGGATCCTCGGGCCCCATCCACAACTCTACCGGCTCCCAGAGCCCACCTGCGGCCTCACCTGGCCGACATCCTCACAGTGGTGGAGTGCCCAACCAACTACACACACTAACAGGCTACACGCCCAGCCATTTCCACAACACTAATGCACCCATCCACAATACCATTCTGCAACCGCACCACAAATGCCAATATCCAACCACAATTTACCTGCACCCTCTACCTAACACTTACACTACCCGCCCCGGGTACTCGTGAAAGGGGTCCACTCTTCCCCCATCCACTCCTTCGCACCATGCACACCACTCCGTACCACTTACTCCAACTCTCTCCACACACCTGTACCTGCACACCTGTGCTCTCACACCTGGTGCCACCTGCACCCTTCTCTCCCCAAGCGCATTCGCGCTGATCCACAACACTCACTACTCCACAAACTGCTCCACACTGCTCCACACACCTGTCCAGTTGCACACCTGTGCAATCACACCTGTACAATCCTCACACACACGGCATCATCTCAGCTAACTACTCCCTTCTGAAACTTGCGCTTCCCAGTCGTCCCTTTAAACTATTGCGCTCCCACGTCATTATCATCCACACTAATCTACCTGCGTCCCTACTACAGGTATCAGTCACTAACTAAACTTAACGTCACCTAATGTCACCTTCTCTAGATCCCTATCAATATAACCTAACCCACCCGGGCTAGTTTCCACTGCCATACACCCCATAAGCTATTGCTCCTTTGCCCCCCACATGGGACGGATGGTGGATTTGCCATCCCACCACATCGGGGGTCTCTCACTACCAATTTTGCACATCAAATTTCAACAAATCAAGAATTTGCCAATCACTGCCCATCATCTGCCAATCACTACTGCCAATCCCTTGCCAATCATCAAATTTTGTTTTTCTCTAATTTTGGGTCCAAAACACTAACCTCATCACCCAGTCTACTCACTACTACCTCTCGGTGCGCCAATCCCTGTCCAAAGCCCGGCTTCGTAAAGCCAAGCAATGGATGCTGGTTGTTTTGTGCCTGCGGCTGGATGCGTCCGGCATTCGGGACAGGGACGGGGGCTTACCCGGGCCGAGATCCCACGCACCACCTCGGCGTGGAGCCATCCAATGTCCCGATCTCGACCTGCCGGCACGTCTCAACAGAACGTGGTCGCCATAACGACCCTTCCTATCGGGCTGCCCGCTCCGCCTAGTGGAGCACGGACGCGGCCGTTCAAAGCGAGGCCCAGCACGCACCGAGGGCCCGATTCGGCTATAAGTCGTTCTAAACTCTACCCCGTCTAACGTCGATGCTTCACCTGCATGCTTACATCCCGCAGCCCGTTCCTTGCTCACACATCCAGCCGTGCCCATGCTCCTCGTACCTTTCCTTACACACCCAGGTACACCCATTCCACTCACAGCCTTGGTCACACACCTGACCACCGAACACCTTGGCACACATTCGTTGGTCGCACACCTCACCAAAACACCTCTTCGCACCCCCTCCTCGGTCACCTCCTCTGTGACAATCACAGGTGTGCTCTCATTCGCACACCCAACCACGTGCCTCACCACCAACTCCAGCGTGCATTCCCACTCACGCTCTACCATTCCAGGTGTGCATCCTTCCATCCCAGGTGTACATCCTCGCTCACCTGTCACAACTAACTCACGCTCCATGTCACTCTCACTACTTTCACCTCCATTCCTGACAGCGCACTCACCCTTACTCTTGACAGCGCACTCTTTCCCCATGCACCTGCCCGTCACACTCCTTTCTCGCGCACACTCTCCCGTTACACCCTCTGTAACACTCACCACACCGCGCTTCCACGTGCTCCCTCGCACACACGCTACGACCGACTCACTCTCGCCAGCACACTCACTCCTTGGCACGCACTTTTTCCTCACACACCCCAGAGTCGGACTTTCTTGCACACCGCCATTTTCGCACACCAGACCTGTCGCACACTTCACCAACGGCCTCTCACGAACACCCGGGTCTATCTCGACCCCCAAGCCTCTTAAATCACCTGGCGCATCATACGCACGACCATATTGGTCACCACTTACACCGGGTCCTCTTCCTCTTCGCTTCTCCTCCATCACCTGCGAATCCCTCATCCGGTTAACGAGCACATCACGATCCAAACACAGACTTTGGACCAATTCTTTTATCTCCTCTTTTATCTCTTTGTTATCCCCTCTCCGTCGCTTCTTAATTTCGCTCATCCCTTCTTCCACTTCTTCTAATTTTTGCTTCATCTCCTTCATCTCTTCGTGCGCCCCTTTAAGTTCTTCCTCTAACTCCACTTTATTTTTTCCTATGTGCTCCCGCACCTCCCGCTCTTTAACCTCCATTACCTCTACCACCTTGTCCATTTTCCTCGTCAGGTCCTCATGTACCGTCTGGCACTCTTTTTTAATTACCCCTACGTCCTTTTTCATCTCCTTCTGTGTCGATTTTAAACCCTCTATTACCGCTGTGTTCTTCTTTACCTGGTCCCCCAACTCCTTTTGTCCCACTGTCAGTTGTTCTACTCCCAGCGTCAACTCCTCTATACCACCTTGCAATTTTACAGTCCCCTTTCTCACCTCTTTCTCCATGCGCTCCTTACAGTGCCTCACCTCCTCGCGCACTCCTCCGACCTCCTCACTCACTCCTCTTCTGATCTCCTCTCCCATCACTTGCATCTCCTGCCCAGATGCCACCCTCATCTGCTCTATTTCCTCCCTGTGAGCATCCAGTTTGGTTTCTACCCCCATTCTGACCCCCTCTATCTGCTGCTCCATTTGTTTAACTTCCCTTTCCGCTTGGTCCCTCATGTCCCTCAATTTGCCTTCCATACTGTTTTCTAACCCCTCTAACCCATTTTTCACTCCCTCTATCTGATTCTCCTGGGCAGCCATTCTATTTTCTACCCCCTCTAACCCCTTTTGCATCCCTTCCATTTGATTCTCTTGAGCGGCCATTCTGTTTTCTACCCCCGTTAACCCATGTTTCACCTCTTTTATCCCGTTGTCTAACCCCTCAAAATTATTGTCTAACTTCCCAAATTTCTTGTCTAACTTCTCAAAATTATTGTCTAACCCCTCACTGGTACCCCTCGCTTCGTCCCTCATTACCCCCATTTGCTCACTCTGAGCATCCATCCGGTTCCCCATTACCCCCATTTGGTTTCCCAAGTCATTCCTCAGGTCTTCACTTGTCTGGACCATGAGCGCCTTTATTTGTTCCATAAATAGGACCCAATCCATCGGCGGCGCTGCTACGGTCGCGGGCGCGGTGACCAGCGAGGCGCCATTTTGTGCGTTTGCTACCCCCGCTGTTTCGCTCTCCTCACGTGTCTCAATTTGGTCCTGGACCGACCCTGCTTCACTCTCCCCTACCGGACCCCAGCCGTCTTGATCCGCCATAGCGCGACTTTCAAAATTCGGGTTTTGTAAAACAAAACAAATTTCGGCCGCTCCAAATTTTGACCAAATTTTTTTTTTTTTTCCTCTATTCGTTTTTTTTTTTTCAAAATTTGGTCGGGCCTCGAATCTCACTCCCGACACCAATTGTTACAGACGTGGCTTGGATGTTATTTACCGAGCGGTTTTATGGTATGACCACGTCTGCACAAGTTACCCGATTGTGCCCGAACGTTGACTAGTCGCGCGATGCTGGCTCAATAAGAAAAAGAAGACACCCGGCTGGATTACAATAACACAATACGACACCAATGTTTCAATTCTCAAGACCTCCGGAGGAGATTATATTCGTACGGAAAGGTCAGATTACAGGGGCTAGAGGTATAATCACAGAAAGACAGGCACTTAGACACACTCTTATATTAACCCCGGACAGACGACAGACAAACGGGACAACGGCTGACTCACACGGGGGTTTGATGGCTAGGAAAGGCAGGATCGATGGCTCCAGGTCCTCCTGGGCTCGGGGCAGGGTACAGTACGGTCCGGTCCGGTCCAAAGATGCGGGGAGGTCTCGTCGCGCTGGGGGTGGCGGTGGCTTCTCTCTCCAAGCTGAGGCGCATCTGTCGTCACGTCCGGCGCGGGGCCGCGTATATCCGGCGGGGAGTGACACGCCCTCGGCTCGTTAGCTCCGCCCCAGATGGAATCGGCACGTTGCTTCTCATTGGGTGCGTGGGGGGGTTACTGGCTCCGCCCCTGACGAGGAGCTGACAGCCAGCCCCTTCGGGGTAACGCCGTGGAGCGCATGGTCATGGCGGGTAACCGAGCCGGTGTGAGGACGCACACTCCCCGCCCCTCTGTTGTTGTAGTCGTAGTTGTAGTTGTAATTGTTGTTGTAGTTGTTGTTATTGTTGTTGTTTGGGGAAGAAGATGGGAGGAGGTATGGGAAAGGTCCTAAACTCACTACTGATGCCATATAATCACATTCTGGTGCAACGAAGAGTCATAATTAATGGAGACGAGGCCTTAACTGACATAGAATAAGAATAGCTAGGAAGATGTCCGAAAGTTGTCTACGTGTGGTGCGGTGGACCTGGGCACGACATTTAATGGGGGAATAAGGGGAAGGTCGGCTCTACTGATTGTTATTTACATGCAATGGGACTAGGGAATGGGGGATTGGGGAAAGTTGGGGAGTATTGGAGAAAATAGGGGAATATTTACAAGCGGATATGGAGGCCAAATTCCATATTCGCAACAATATATTAAGAATCACACAGGGATAACGATACAACAATTATAGCAATCTACAATACAATCAATATCTCAAGGTGGTACCATCTATTAAAGTAATAGAACTCACTGCTCTCCCAGTGAATATGACTGAACACTCCTCAATGTCTCTGTAACTCAATGGTGCTCCCGGCGAAGAGGTGATGAGGCGAGTAAGGAGGTGTAGGCAAGGCGGGGACCGTCACGTGGTCCCAACCAACAGCAAATTAGCGGTGGAAAGAGGACTCCCAAAGACGCGATCCAAACGTGCACATTCACCGTTCAACCGGCGAACCGCACCGTATTCTTCAAACGCCGCTGTCGCACACACACGTCCCCGACAAACTACCGGAGGGCGAGACCAGCGGACGCGGCAAAACCTTGTTCCGCGAACGACGTGCGAGGTTCCCAAAATGGCGGACGGCTTACTCGAGCCGCAGCCTCTAGGCGAGGATTCTCCGGAATCTCATGCCTGTACCTGACTACGCAGGCTTTTTTTAATACTCCAGCAATAACACCGATCGCACGATTCTTTTCACGGACTCAAAGTTCACTCGCGACGTTCACTCCCAGCCGCTCCGTACGGAGCTTCAAGACGCGTCTTTTTTTTTTTCCTCACGCCTTCTTCCTCTTCCTCTCTCCCTCGTCGTCTTTTTATTTATTTATTTATTTATTTATACAAGATCAAGGCTCGTGAAAGAGCTAACATTAATCGCACAAAAAGTCAAACCGACACACAAAACACAAAAAATAAGGGAAGCGGCAGACAAGATGGGGAGAGAGGGGGAAGGACACAAACACAACATTTGAGAGCAGGGACAACGGGAGAAATGTGGGAGGGCGAGGGCTTTGGGGGAGGTGGGAGAGGTATAAAACATATGAACACTGCAAGGACTTCCAGGAACGAAGTTGGAATTTCCAAAAAGTGGATCTGGGGTGAAATTAGCGGGGGTAGAAAAGATCAAGGTTTTGGATGGGGGAAGATAAGAGATGGTGGTGAACAGCTGTTTTAAAGACGTGGAGGGAGGAGTGGGATTGAAGAGAGTGAGGGAGTTTGTTCCAGAGGCGGGAGAAAAGGGGAATGAAAGAGTGAAGGTGAGCAGAGAGCCTAGATTTTGGCAGTTTAACCATAAGAGGGTTGCTGGCAAATCTTGTGCGACCTGGAGGAATATTTGAGGGACAGAGCACAGAGAGAGCTGGAGGAGCAAGGCCGGAGAGGAGTCAGTAGAAGACAGAAAGACCACCAACCTGCCTGCGGTGTGAGTGAAAGGCCCTCGGAGTTCACTTCATCGCAGGAGATTCCAATGATTCTGAAAGCTTTGGTTTCAACAGCATGAAGCCGAGCTAAGTGTGAGGCAGGAGCACCAGCCCAGAGGGGGGAACAGTATTCTATTGAGCTGCGGATGAAAGCCTTGTATGTGGTGAGGAGCTCAGGTGTGCCAAGGAAGGACTTCGCACGACGGAGGATACCCAGTCGGCGACTGGCTTTGGAGGCCAGCTTGGAAATGTGGTTTTCCCAATAAAGATCATGGCAGATAGTGAGACCCAAAAGCTTGAGTGACAGAACTTCTTGGAGAGGATTGTTGAGAAAGTAGATGGGAGGGTTTTCCAGTCGGTCCTTTCGGAGAGACATTGTTAGAGTGTGCGATTTGTCAGGATTGAAAGACATGGTCCACTTGTTTGACCAGTCTGATTTTTTTCCAGGTCTGCAGAGAGTGAGGAGGCTGCAGACTGCCGATCTGAGGGATGAGGAATGGAGCGGCAGATAGTGGAGTCATCAGCAAAGAGATAGAGAGGATTTTCCAGAGAGTCGGAGAGATCATTGATGAAGACCAGAAATAGTACAGGGCCCAGAACACTACCTTGGGGAACTCCAGCCAGAACAGGGAGGGAAGGGGAGATGAGATAAATCCATTCGGCTTCCTGTCTCCGGCAGGAGAGTCTTCCGGAGAGTCTTCCAGGAGTCTCTTCCGGCCAGAGACAGGAGTCTTCCGGCTTCCTGTCTCTCTTTCATGATCGCTTTTTACCTTTTAACCACAATAACCATTTCCCTTAAACAACAATAACCATAATACTTAGAACCAACAATAATAATAATAACAACAATAATAATTAGTGCCGAATCCGTAACACATGGCAGATTGTGAAACCCAAAAGGTTGAGTGACAGAACTTATTTGAGAGGATTGTTGAGAAAGTAGATGGGAGGGTTTTCCAGACGGTCTTTTCGGAGAGTCATATTGAGAGTGAGATTTTTCAGGATTGAAAGACATGTTCCACGTGTTTTACCAGTTTGTGATTTTATTCAGGTCTGCAGAGAGTGAAGAGGCTGCTGCCTGCCGATCTGAGGGTTGAGATATGGAGCAGCAGATAGTGGAGTCATCAGCAAAAATATAGAGAACACTGTGTTGAGGAACGCCAGCTTTGACAGGAAGAAGAGATGAGAGAATTTCAATGAGAGTTATGCCCTTTTTTAACTCGGAAAATAACATATTCCACTTGGCTGAGTTTTCAGCTGCCCTGACTCCACCCCACTGATTTACACCCATTGGCTGGACAGCTGGCCTGACTCCACCCCAATTAATATTTGCACTGCCATTCCAGGAAGCAACACAGATCGACAGGCCTCATGACTTAGGCTTGGATGTTCGTCCATGGGCCAGTTTAATTGGAATGATTCTAGGTGTATAACCACATTGTATTATATATGCTCATAAGCCGTACACATGTTTTTGCTTAATGTATGTACATCGGGTTATTTTCATTATGTTCGGCAGGCCTTCAGTCTGGGCGTTAGTCCACTGCCCAGTGCAATTGCAATGATCCCAAGTATATAACCACGATATAATATATTTGACAAGAAACCGTATGCATGTTTTTGCTTCATGGATGTCGGGATATTCAGGTTAATATAAAAATGAGACCGGAAGTCTAACAGCGGCGTAGCTGGGCTTGTAAAATATTATAAACCACAAATACATATGATTAGCTTTTTAAACAGTCGCTAATGCCGTTTATAACATTGAACAAAGAAATTTGGAGGAATCCTGACATCCCTGAGGTAGGCTTTACTTATAGAACTGAAGGAAGATCTACTGTAATCTAGATACCCCACAATGGTTGGGTTGATAACATGCTATCAAAAAACCAAGGCGAATTCCTTACTTCCGTGGTTGTTAGTCCGTACACCGCTTATCATCGATTCATGAACCATACACCACTTCAATCGATTCACTTTGTATTCACGACATTGGGATTAAAGTGTTATGGTCATATTTACTATATTATTATTATTACTATTACGAAAACGATACTACTGAAACGATACACAGTAGTGTGATGAGGTTACCAGAGCTAATGAACAATTTTCTGTAGGTACAATATCCCAACCATTGAACCCAGTTGTCAGTGCAAGCATCCAACGACTGCCATGTGACTGAATTCACCATGAGAATCCCACACCATCTTTCATCATACATCGGTCGGATAAAACTACCACAGCCTAAACAAAACCATCCCACCATTTAACCCACTCAACCATCACAATGTGAGGCACATACTCAAATTATATCACACTGGATCGAGTAAGAGCAGAAATCTAATACTGTATACCGCATCTCGGTGAAATAGCCACAGCTCACTTTACTCTGAATGTACTGTAGCTATACCACCAAACCATCTCAGCAAATTACAATGCACGAGAGAGAGAAAGAGAGACACACACACAGAGTGAGAGAGAGACACAGAGAGAGACAGAGATAAACTAGTTGAGCTTGAAAAGCCAAGGTGCCAGAATGATGAAGATACCAGAGCTAATGAACAATTTGGACAGCTTGCCAAACATGCCTGGGAGGCACTTGGCACCAAGAAACCATCAAGGAGTAGGGTACAGTGTTATGCCAAGAAACCACTCTGAAGCGAAGCCTGTTTTGCTTCCAAACAATGAAGGAAGTGGTACTCTCTGAGTAACCTCTGATACTTCGGGTGATTCCTTACTAAAAACCCTGAACTTGCCCAAGTTCACGACGTGCAAATTGATAAGCCAGTTGATGTGGTCCGCATAAAGATTGTAGCTGCATAATAATCCTATTACTTCCTGCATCACTTACTAATCATTCCACCATGATAGTCTAGTGCTGAATAATCACCTGCTCCCAGGTCCGACAATTGGTCCATCTTTCCTCAGAGTACTCCTCTCGCTCGAACAACACACAATTGCAATTTGTTTGCAGATCGGTGATGTAATCTACTACACTGTGATGTCAGCATCATACAATGGGTTATTTAACAGTGATCCATACATAGTTTCAGAAACTGTGGAGTGTGAAGCTTCTGTATCCAACTCCATATCAACTTTCTTGTGACCTGTAGTCACAAGTCACAGTCACTCAATTGGTCATTGAGAGTTACAGCATGGACGTTTTGCTGAATTCAGTTTTTTGCTTGATGCTGGGTGTACATAACCTGGACTTCCCCTTATACTGGTTCCTGGCTACGGCTCCGGTATATAACTCCTTTTGGTTGGTGGTTGGGTGCTTCATTCAAATATGGCCTCTCTGCCTCCACCCATTGCACTCGACATCCTTTAAACGGAAATCTTCTGTGTGATGAGCTTCACCGTCGCAACACTTGCATATCCTGGGCAAAGATCCTGCCTGCTTGTTACCCTGTGCTTGTGAAGCGAAAAGCGGGGTCAAGCATTCAGTTGCGTACGCGTGCCGTGAGCCATACGTGTGCCGTGTGCCGTACGTGTCTGCATTTTAAAAATTCATTTTCCCGGCAACCGTTGGTCTGATTGACACGAAATTTTACCAGAGAAGCGCCTCCGCCTGTAGAATTTTTTAATTCATAATTATGACGTCATAGGTCACGTGGTACGGACGCCATCTTGGGAAAACATTACACCTCTATATCTCCGAAATCGCTCAATGGAAAAAAATTAAACGTGGCTCATTGTCAAGTACTCGCCATGGGGAATAAGATATGTTGCTGGTGATGACATCGGTGCTTTAATTATGACGTCATAATTGGACAACTACAACGCTTGATCTGATCAGTATGAATAAAACAATAATTCCTCAGCAACTGTTAGTCCGATGGACACGAAATTTTCTGAATATGTGCGGCTCCTGTAGAATTTTTAATGATAATTATAACGTCATAGGTCACGTGGTACGGTCGCCATCTTTGAAAAATTCGAAGAAAGTTTCACCTCTATATCTCCGAAACCGCTCCATGGAAAAAATTGAAACATGATTCATTGTCAAGTACTCCCCTTGGGGAATAAGATATGTTAATGATGATGTCATTGGTGCCTTCGTTATGACGTCATAATTCGACAAGTACAACACGTATCTGATCATTGTGAATTTTTTTTCTCAGCAACTGTTGGTCTGATGGGCACGACATTTTCACCATCGGGACGCCTCTTCATGAAGAATATTTAAATGATAATCGTGACGTCATAGGTCTTGTGGTACAGGCGCCATCTTGGAAAAACCGAAAAGTGTTGCACCTCTATATCTCCAAAACCTCTGAATGGAAAAAAATTGAAACATGGCTCATTGTGAAGTACTCCTTATGGGGAATAAGCCATAATTATGACGTCATAATTCCACAGGGACAACGCTTAGTCTGATCAGTTTGAAATGTATCGAGCGTGATCTATGCAACAATTATATTAGAGAATATAAATGTATGATGTCATCGCTCACGTGGTCTGGCAGCCATATTGGATCAAAGAAAAAAAATGTTCAAATACAGAAGAGTTGGCTCGCAACTAGTTGACTACGCAGGGTAGGTATTATATGAATACCATCTAGTTTATTTATCGGAACCACTGACATTCCAGTCTTTGCTTGGTTTCCCCACATGTTATATGTGTTGCCCAAGGTGTACACGCTATACGCAGGCTATTACAAGATTACTTGGTCCCATTTCTCTCACAGATGAATAAATCATGTTTATGCCATAATCTGATTCTTTACGACCAAGTCTTCTGACTGTGACCTCTATCCGATGTTCATTGATTTCCAATGAGCTAGCGAGCTTATGACATTCCCATGTTAGTTTTTATTATACATTTTTTTAGCCTGGTGTTGGCTTAGCGGTTAGGGTGCGGCTTGGGATCCTAGGATCCTGGGTTCAAATCCTGGTCAATCGCTGAATTAACACCAGGTGGGTTGACTCAGCCTGTCATCCTTCCGAGGTCGGCAAATTGAGTACCAGTTCACTGGTAATTCCCTGTTAGTCTGGGATCCGAGACCTCAAAATTTGATTTTGAAGTGACACCCCTGCTATAAAATGTTTGACCCCTAGATCATGTCTGTGGGGGTGTTAGCCACCAGAAAAGTGACTTTAGCAAGGTAGTTTGGATTGCGCGAATTCTGTAGGGACATTTTAAAACTTGGGGCGTCAACTGTAAAAAAGCAAGAAATTTAGGGGTAGGGGAAATTCAATTGACCATATATCCCATAATACAGGGGTGAGTGCAACAAATTACCACTCATTCTTTTTGTTATAAATTTGGCTTTTATATGAAACATGATTCAACGTGATTGGACCATCCATGAGGTCAGCAGAGGTCAAAAGGTCACGGAAAGTGGGTTAAGCTAAAAGTTTAGCTCCTTTAGTAAATAAAATCACATTTTTCCTACTTCAAGCTCAATATAGCCAAACTTTTACACCCAAAATATGTTGTTTGTACCCCTCTGATGTTTTTGGGAAAGAAATGCCCCGACTGAACTTAACTTACTGGCATGTATGTCACTTTAGATTTGCATAACTTTTAAAAAATCACCAAAATCGGGCATTCACACTATCTATTTGCACGGTACTCTTCAACATGTTTTAAAACGACAAGTCATACCACATACTGTCTGGAAAAGTGTCATTACCTCTATTTACTCATCATCATCACCGTCATCAGTCAGAAGCCGTCCACATTTTTCTCTGTCGCCATTGCAGGCACATGCAATGAATGATGCATGGTACTCCAGCTTTCGCACAAGGGCAATTCCTCAGGCAGTTCGGTTTCTTCTTACATTTGCAGTACTTCAACTTCGCAGCAGAAGGCTTTGATGGCTTGCTCTTCATGACAGGAATTAACCTGTCACCGTCCACACTCCTGCCATACTCTTCAGGTGGAAGAAGCACTGGATTGTTGAGTGAAGCTTGCTTGTATAAGCTGATCTGACAAAGGCTCCTGAGAACGTGGAAGTGAAAAGCATCTTCTGTTGGAGGAAGGGAGCGCAGATCTAGTTTGCTAGATGCAAACAAGTGGGCGCGGAGCTTATCCAGGGATGAATACCCTGGCTTGCCGTAGAGATCACAAAAGAAGCTTCGTGCTTCAGTTATCACCTGATCATGTGCAGAAGGTCTGGATTCATGTCGGATGAAATTGGACAACGCTGGCTGTTTGTCAACATGCTGGAGTGCGACTTTCACTGCTCTCTTCTTACCCCGTTTGAAAGGATAGCTCACCGAATCACAACCTGACAGAATGTAGGAGATGAGCAGTGTGTCTGTGAGTGCCAATACGTCCTTTCCAACTGCTGTGGCCAACTCATTCACCAAGTCATGGATGGGGAGGAACAGATCATCCTTTTCCACCCATAACTCAACAACGTTTGTCAACCGAGGGAAATGATACATTGACAAGACGATGATATCTGTATCTGTAGCCTGAATGACAACTACGCTGTTGTCACAGCTAGCAATGTGAGCAAAGATTCTGGTGTCCGCCTCCTCGTGGTTAGGGCAGTACAGCTCATCAACATTGGTATGTTCCGTCTGCGTCACACGAGTTGCCTGGGCGTTGACCCCAAGGACCAGGCAGAAGCCATCAGGCCAGGATGACTCCTGGGACCAACGTGAAGCAAGATACGACAGCAGATTGGTCTTGTTACAAGGGTTTGACAGGAATGTGTTCCAATCAGGGATTTTCATGATGTCCGCTGGAACAAACTCTGGCAAGTTGGTATTTGACTCCCGTCTCTGGCGTTCAACCACTTTTAGACTCTTTAACCCAAAATCATATTGATCGCCCACGAAATGCACTTCAGTGCAATGTCTGGGTTTCATGTTCAAGAGTTTGTTCCTGTACCTTTCCTGAAGTTGGTCAAATGTACTCGAACCAAGTGTGTTGAACCGCTGGATGAATGCCATTGCATCGACTACATAAACTGCATCAGATGCAGAAGGAGGCAACTCTTTTAACGGTTCCCATGACTCGGCAACCTCTGCCTGTAGAGTGGATAGATAGTTGGATTTGCAACCTTTCCGCATGGAAAATCCATTCTTCTCTGGCTCAAACAACGAGGGAGGGTACTCAAGCCATTCGTAACTAAATGCCTCAGTCCATGCCTCATCACTCAGGTCCTGTGCGAAACAAAGTGCCCTTGTCACTGCACTCTCCTCTCTGATGACTTCTTTCACAGTGTCCATCTTTTTCTTACTTTTCTTCAGATGTGTGGCGAATGTTTCTATCTTCGGTTGGACAATCTTGTCTGCATTCGTCGTCGTGGCAGCATCCATTGCCTCCAAGCCTAGACGTTTGGCATCTACCAGGGTAGTTGCTGCAAGAATCTGACCTGTGGATATGTTCATTAGTTTATCTGTCGCAAGTGAAGGATCGAATGGGTTTTGCATCTTCTCTTCCACGGTCTGTTTGATCTGCAACACGGCTTCCATGTCGTCTTTCCTCAGCTTCTCGTGGTGGTCAGATTGCGGCGAGGCCATGTGTGCCATCTGTTTTACACTTTCAGAGACAGAGGTCATGAACGGTAGAGCCTTGATGTACTTTTCTCGTGCTGATTCAGACTGTGTTATACCCTTAAAGAGGCTTGTTTTGCCTTCCCTATTGTAGGTCTGTTCAAGGGCAAGGTCTGTCCACACACCATTAAAGTCTCCTGCAGTCTGGTGAACTGTGAATTTGCCAGCTGCAAACTCCTCGTGCACTTCTGGTGCTGTTTCTGGAAGCTTTTGCATCTCACTGAGATAGATCGGAAGGCAGGACATGTACTTACTATGGCCGGAAGCAATGGTATAGGGTAGCATATTCTGTACCTCTTGTAAGTGCTGTTGCCAAAGCCCAGCTCTCTCAGCATGGATGTAACGCCTTAGGATAAGCACCATGTCTATGTACATGCTCCAAAGATGGGCTGTCACTCCTAATCCCTTCTCAAAATCTCCCCAGAGCGACTCCAGTGACTCTAGGCATTTCATGACTTCCTTCATGAGTGCAGCAAATTCGTCCTTCTCTTTCCTGTCAAAGGCATTTCTAAGACTTTCAAGCAGAGACGAAAGCAAAGAAAGTGTCTCCTCATTCTTCTCAAACAACAGCCATTTCTCAAATGCCTCCCACTTCAGCATGAACAATGCCTCACTCGACCATGAATGATAACGGACCATCTTATAATAATCTTTTCCTGCCATGACTTTATTGGCTGTACCTCGACCACAGATATCACTAGAAACCAGAATGTCCTCTATGCCACTCTCCATTATGAAAAATCCAATAGATCCCAAGAAGTTCTGGGCAATATGGAATCCTCCAAGTCGAACAATAACATCTTTGTACTTTTCCAATTCCTCCTAAACAACCCCTTTACTATGTCATATATCGCCTGGTCACAAGTCACCACCGTCTTAGCCTGACCCATCTTAAGACTCAAGGAGACAAAGTAGTCCAATGAGGTCTGGACTACATCTGCGTTGGTTGGGTTTTGTGGAAGCAATGGTCCATAACCAATCTTTGTTTTCTCTGTATGTTGCCCAGATCTGTATTCAAAGAAGCTGCTCCATGTCAGGCTACCAGTGTCCTTGTCGTTTTCACCCGTCATCAACTGTGTTGGATACATCCTCAGTAGGAACCAAACGATGTTCTTGTCAGCTAGAAAGCAGGCTTCCCCCTTGTCATCATGAGGAAGTTCAATATCACGTAATGACCTAGCCTGTCTTCTGTCCTTCAGTGTCAGTTTACTACTTACTGGAACGAATTTGTCTGGTTCACTGATAGTCAGTTTCCTGGTTTTCTTAAGGGGCACTGCCCCCACTACCTCCCCACTTCCTTCTCCCTCAAATGTGTACTGATAAATTATATTTGTTGTAGCATCAAAACTACCACCATCTTGTGTCTCTGAATGGAAGTTTAAAGCTGAAGATCGATGGTAATCATAAAGATCAGCAAGAGTGAAGCAAGTTGCTGAAACAAATGTAGCATAATAATCCCTAGCACCACACAAAAGATGAAAAGCATCAACCACCACAGTAAACCATCACTATTACGATCAATATAGGCCAGAAACAGTCGAGGGATGCAAAGAACATATTGTGACATATACATATGTGAATTATTTGATAAAGGAGCTAAATTTTCAGCTTAACCCACTTTCCGTGACCTTTTGACCTCTGCTGACCTCATGGATGGTCCAATCACGTTGAATCATGTTTCATATAAAAGCCAAATTTATAACAAAAAGAATGAGTGGTAATTTGTTGCACTCACCCCTGTATTATGGAATATATGGTCAATTGAATTTCCCCTACCCCTAAATTTCTTGCTTTTTTACAGTTGATGCCCCAAGTTAAAAAATGTCCCTACAGAATTCGCGCAATCCAAACTACCTTGCTAAAGTCACTTTTCTGGTGGCTAGCACCCCCACAGACATGATCTAGGGGTCAAACATTTTATAGCAGGGGTGTCACTTCAAAATCACTTTTTTACACATTTCCAGGCCTCGGATCCCAGACTATGTGTGTCGCAAGAGGCGACAAACAGGGTTGGTGGCAAGAAGAGCTTCCGGCCATAAAACATTGCTTCACAAAAGGGGACCACGGTGCCTGGAAAAGGCCAACCCCTGCTCTGCGGGGGAAAATGGCCTCAAAAGGTGGTTCATGACATTCCCATGTTTTATTTGCACTTTCAGCTTCTAAATGATTACTTTTGGCAAATAAATTGCTAAAAGATTTTAAAATCGATTGGAGATTTTTCTTGTAATTCAAATAGTGTATTGATTATTCCTTTTTTGACTTCTAGGTTCCATTCCTACTCTGAGTGTTCAACAAAATGGCACCTGATGTGAAGGTTTAGGTTTCAGAAAAGAAACTGCTCAACAGGTAAAAGGTTTAACCATGATTTAAGATGTTTTTGTGGTATCCATAGTGAGAAACAAGCAAGCGTTACATAAGAATCCATTGAGAATGCACACACAGGTGACATTCTTTAAAATGAAAAAGTTGATTCATATCGAATAGATTGTTTATTTGTAGGTAAGGATACGTCAATCCTTTGTCAAAAAAGTGATCGATCGGCTAGAACTTGAGATTTTAATATTTCATAAACTTATTCCCAGCATAAGTATCTAGTGCCTGCTAGATACCACACGCAATATGAATTTCCATTTCGATGAGTCATTCTTGAAACAAGGTGAAATCCTCCAATTGAAAACTTGCAATAATCATGTCCATCTTTCCTCTTCTCAAAACTTTTTTCCGCAACAACATTTATTCCTTTTTTTTTTTTTTAATGGAATGGAAAGCACATGGAGGAAGGCCGCAAAAGTGGGCCCTGACAGGAAAGGCAATGCCCTGTACCCAACCCGAGGAGATTAAAAATGGCAAAACTGGGTGGTGGTACTAGGCCCTGGTCAGCTGGAAACAAAAAGAAGACCATCGTTGGTTTTAAATTCAGAATTTTTCCTTCCCCTTTAGCGGGTATTCTTCACCACCGGCTGACTTCCCCAGAAATTGACATGCTTTTACATTTGACAAAACGATAAATATAGTCCACATCTACAACATATCATGTAGAATAGATGAATGGTGTCATTTAAAAGCAGAGTATGGTCATGGAGCAGCTGTGGTGGCAATTTTAAAATCAATAAATATCAAAGACACTGATGAATGTGGCTACATTGATGAAACTCCTTGTGTAGCAGTTGTTGGTTGTAGACCAATGAGCATCGTTGCAGAACATGCGATATGCAACATGGTGTATTCAAATGACCAGGCCCGGCTGGTTTTCCACATGAGTGTCACACCCGGATGTAGAGGAGGACAGTCTGTTCCTTTTCCCCCGTTTCCTGCAAAAGAAAGTACAGTTTTACGAGGCAGATATCTTAACAAGGGTCTGGGATATAAATCCCAACAATACATCTAACTCCCGGCTAAATGCTCCATTGAGGTATTGGTGAAGTGAATACCATATTGTGCCTCCATTTAGGGGCCTACACTCTCGCACATCTACAAAAACTCGCACACCAATGCTTATTTCATACAAACATTTGTGGTAGCTTTTGATAATCTTACTATAATTCACCAAATGTCCATCTGTCTGTCCGTTCCCAGGTACCGCAAAAACCGCTGAACCGATCGCAACAAAATTTTGGGTGGGTAATCCTGGGACCCCCTGGAGTAAAATAGGCTATATTGTTTTTACAATTTCAACTTTGGTCTCCAGCATTTTCAGGTTTGGACTCCCGCATAACGTTATTGTCCCAGGTAGCACAAAAACGGCTGCACCGATCGCAACAATACACCTCCATGCCCGTGGGATTCCCACAGGTGACCCCACAAGTCTTACTATAATACACCAAATGTCTGTCCGTCAGTCCGTTCCCAGGTACCGCAAAAACCGCTGAACCGATCGCAACAAAATTTTGGGTGGGTAATCCTGGGACCCCCTGGAGTAAAATAGGCTATCTTGTTTTTACAATTTCAACTTTGGTCTCCAGCATTTTCAGGTTTGGACTCCCGCATAACGTTATTGTCCCAGGTAGCACAAAAACGGCTGCACCGATCGCAACAATACACCTCCATGCCCGTGGGATTCCCACAGGTGACCCCACAAGTCTTACTATAATACACCAAATGTCTGTCCGTCAGTCCGTTCCCAGGTACCGCAAAAACCGCTGAACCGATCGCAACAAAATTTTGGGTGGGTAATCCTGGGACCCCCTGGAGTAAAATAGGCTATATTGTTTTTACAATTTCAACTTTGTTTCCAGCATTTTCAGGTTTGGACTCCCGCATAACGTTATTGTCCCAGGTAGCACAAAAACGGCTGCACCGATCGCAACAATACACCTACATGCCCGTGGGATTCCCACAGGTGACCCCACAAGTCTTACTATAATTCACCAAATGTCTGTCCGTCAGTCCGTTCCCAGGTACCGCAAAAACCGCTGAACCGATCGCAACAAAATTTTGGGTGGGTAATCCTGGGACCCCCTGGAGTAAAATAGGCTATATTGTTTTTCCAATTTCAGGTTTGGACTCCAGCATTTTCAGGTTTGGACTCCAGCATTTTCAGTGTAGGACTCCCGCCTAACGTTATTGTCCCGGGTACCGCAAAAACGGCTGCACCAATTACAACAATACACCTTCATGCCCGTGGGATTCCCACGGGTGACCCCACTAGTTTTACAAATTGAAGTAAAACATGATAGCAGTCTCTGTGGCACTACAAAATGGTAAAACACATACTATATAGTATATATTGTATACCATAGGTCGTTATTGAAGTTATGTACAAGTAAATGTAAAACATTGTTTATAAAACATTTGAGATATTTTGTTCACAAACGGACAAACAGACAGACAGGGGTGAAAACATAACATAATCCACCTTTGGTGGTGGAGGTAATTATATTGTTTCACATTCCTTGGGTATATATTTAAAGTTTTCATATTCCTGGGGTGTAAGAGTTTATTTAAGGCGAGGTATCTCTTTTTCAACGATGTAATTAAAAAATGCTTCGAAAAACTTTGTACGTAATAAATTGTATATGTGGACTAACTATGGAATACAATATTTGTGAATAACGTTTGGTTTTAATCATTTTTAAATCTGTAAAGTGAAATGTATAAAATGCTTTCAAGTTTAATCAAGACTGGGAATTAATGACAGAAGTAAGTCAGTCAAGGTGGGTTCGGTGTTCAGGTCTCCATTATTCTTCGGACGTATATTAAACCTAACAAGATCTTACTAATGTCTTTCTTTAAATGGAAAAATTGTCTGATTGTGTTGCCTATGCAAGGTTAGTTGATTTCATGAAATGGTCTGAGTACTGTCGTAATACTGTAATAGTGCCCCAATATAAACATACGTGTTTGGTGAGGGGGTTGAGAACTTGGAGGGTGAGTGGATGACTTTTGAGGACTTGGGGTTGGTGGGGTTGATTTTAATCAAGCAAAACCTTTCGCAAGCACACACACACAGTAGGTAGACAATACGAAGTTCACATGACATTTAACTGTTCTTTGTTTAACTTTTCCCCCATCCCCCCTTCCTCCCATCCACCATCATCTCCCTCTCTCTCTCCTCTCCCCCTCTTTCTCTCTCGTCTGCTTCCCCTTCTCCCTTTGATGACTTGAAGTCACATTTTGCATTCCGTGGATGTTCCGCAGGTATCTGCTAGTAAGGTTATAAGACATACCATTGGAATTAAAAAAAGATTTTAAAAACTTTTATTGTTTTAAATATAAATTTCCTTTCAAGGACAAATTGTGATGAACACAGGACATGACATCTGAACCTGGGGTCACAGCATCATGAAGTTGGTCATCATAAACGAGTGAGCAGTAGTTTTGGTTATAATGTCCATTTTCACAATTACAGTTATGCAGAAAAAAGGAAAACATATCAAGTTGTGTAATGGATATCAATGGAATACCTGCAACGGTTATAGGCACAAAGCAGGAAACCAAGGGTGAGGATGAGGGCAGCAATAAGAAGGGCAGCCAATACTCCATGTTGGCTTACTGTTGTGTTCGTGATATGAAGTTGCAGTGTCTGGCAACGGTCACCTTCAAATCCATCCCTGCATCTATCAGGCAGCAACAAATATGGCTGAGCAGAATTTTATTTGCTTTGAGACACGAACAAGCTTGGTTATAGAATACAGTAATCGGTAAACAGCTAAGTTCAGTACTTAGTTAAACAACCGTTGGTTGTGGCTCCACAATGTTGGGCCACAACCAACAAACAGGGTACACACATCTTCAAAGTGACGCTTTTTCCAAGCTGTATGTTGGATTCAACAGAGGCAGGAGAAATGTGTCTTCCAAGCGCAAACTATCGACAAAGAGATCAATCACCCAATATGAAGGTGGAGGATTCAATGCCCCACAGTTTACACAGTTACAGCAGCAATATCACCAATGACAATGTTAAAGGTCACATTTAGGAATCATCTTGGTGGGTTACACCAAGCACCAATCATCAGACAGTTTCTGTTCATTGATCGTGGAATCCCCATAGTTTGGTCATTTCTTCACAATGATCCTGGTGGATGGGTGCAACTGTTGGAATGTGCCACTAAGTACCTCCTAATTTTCCTCCCAATGATTTTCCTTCCTGCTTACAATCCACAAATCCCACAAATGTCAATTCAATTCTACAAATTTCAGAAAATTAATTTATAATACAAAACTAGATTATCTTGGTTGGATATATGTCTGCCCCCCCTGAGTTCATACTTGGTGGAAGCACCTTTGACAGCAATTACAGCTGTGAGTCTGTTGGGATTGGCCTCTACCAAATTTGCACACTTTGATTGGGCAATATTTTGCCCATTCGTCTGTATAAAACTGTTCAAGCTCAGTCAAGTTGTGTGGGGAGCGTTGATGGACAGCAATCTTCAGGTCCTGTCACAGATTTTCAATTGGATTTACGTCAGGGCTCTGACTGGGCCACTCAAGGACATTTATCTTTTTGTTCCTTAGCCACTCCAGTGTAGCTTTTGCTGTGTGTTTCGGGTCGTTGTCATGCTGAAAGGTGAACTTCCGTCCCAATCTCCGCTTTCTTATAGAGGGCAGCAGGTTTTCCTCTTGGATTTTTCTGTATTTTGCTCCATACATTTTCCCTTTTATCCTGACAAGTACCCAGACCCTGCTGATGAGAAACATCCCCATAACATGATGCTGCCACCACCATGCTTCACAGTAGGGATGGTGTTCTTTGGGTGATGTGGTGTGTTGGGTTTGCACCAAACGTAACGTTTTGCATTTAGGCCACAAAGTTCCATCTTGGTTTCATCAAACCACAAAACTTTTTGCCACATGGCTTCAGAATCTCCGCATTGTTTTTTTTGCACACCTCAAACGGGACGCAATGTGGGCTTTTATGAGTAATGGCTTCCTTCTTGCCACCCTACCGTACAGGCCAGACTTGTGGAGTGCTTGGGATATTGTTGTCACATGCACACATTTACTAGTCTTTGCCATAAAGGCCTGTAGCTCTTTCAAGGTTGACATTGGCCTCTTGGTGACCTCCTCCTTGCTTGGTCATCCAGGTTGGAGGGACGACCTGATCTAGGCAGGGTCTTGGTGGTATAATACGCCTTTCACTTCTTAATTATTTGTTGACTGCTTTCCAAGGGATATTGAAGGCCTTTGAAATATTTTTATACCCAACCCCTGATCTGTGCCTTTCCACAACTTTATCCCGGAAATCTTTTGAAAGCTCCTTGGTGCTCATGGTTGAGTCTTTGCTGTGAAATGCACTACCCAGCAGAGGAAACCTCCAGGAACAGCTGATTACCTCCACCACCAAAGGTGGATGGATGTTATGTTTTCACCTCTGTCTGTTTGTTTGTCCATTTGTCCGTTTGTTTGTGAACAAGACATCTCAAAAAGTTGTGGACGGGTTCGGATGAAATTTGGCAGAGATGTAGCATATGTGACAAGTACGAAATGATTAGAGTTTGGTGAAGATCCTGATTCAGCTACTAGAATTTTAAAAGCGATTCTTCACCATTGGGAGATGGGGCCAAAAACGATACATAGCAGGATATCTCAAAATGTTGTGGATGGATGTTTTTGATTAAATGTGATTCTGTATTGTGATTTTCTGGTCTACTCTGGGATACAAAACGTAAACTGTTCACCTGGTGGAGGTATGCTCTCTATTGAGTGCCGTTCTAGTTTTATTATGAAATAATCCGAATCACTACAATTTAACACAGGTGCAAGCCTATCAACTTGGTGTGTGTTTTTGACGGTGATTGGTTACACCTGAGCTAATTTATATTTGCTATTATAAAGGAGGCAGAAGTGTTGGACACCTATCCAACCAAGATATTCTCGTTTTGTATTTTAAATTAATTCTTCTGAAATTTGTAAAATTTGTTTTTCATTCGGGTGTTGTGGGTTCCGGGATGTAAATAAAGGTGGAAAAGTCTGATTTAATGCATTTTGATAAGGTAATAAAAGGAGATAAATTTGAAAGGGGGTGTAGACTTTCCATAGGCATTGTTGGGATACGACATAGGACGAATAAATATGATGAGACAAGGGATTTTTTTTTGGGGGGGGGATACAGAATCGAGGCTCGTGTAAGAGTTAACACATTAAACATGAAAACATGCACAGGCACATAAAACATACAATGAAGGGAGCGGGAGACAAGAGGGGGAAAGAGGGAAGCACACAAGCACAACAACAGTCGAAACAGGGACGTCGGTAGATCTGTGGAAGGGGGAGGAGGGAGGGTAACACAGTATAATGCAAATGAACACGACTAGAAGTTGGGGATTGAAAGAGGCGGATTTGGGGCGTTTTAATGGGGGTATAAAAGATCAAGGTTTTGGATGGGGAAAGATAAGAGATGGTGGTGAACAGCTGTTTTAAAGACCTGGAGGGAGGAGAGGGATTGAAGAGAGTGAGGGAGTTTGTTCCAGAGGCGGGAGGAATGAAGGAGTGAAGATGAGCAGAGAGTCTTGAAACTGGGATTCAAGCGTTATGAGTTCCATGCTCAGATGATCTTTATATTTTATTATGATATCTATTGTATAAACTAGAGAGCATCTGAAAATGCAAAGACTGTTCGCATCCACTCTGTATTCAGATTTCTTCTTCCGTATGATAAACTCATAAACAGGACGAAAATAGTTTTTAAAATCCCAAAAAACTGACAATTGTAGGCGACATTGATCATTTGACCTCAAAAGCAATCGGCTTCAGTGACCCAATATTCAAAACTTGCTCAAATGTCGTCAATCAGATGGAAATTGACGATTTTATGCTATCTTGACCTTTGACCTTTTAATTTAAAAAAAAATCCGCTTCTAGCTTTTGATTGGTGAACAAATTCAGTGACCCAATATGCAAATTCTGAAAATTTCAGGTCAATTGGACGAAAATTGATGATTTTACGTGACGCTGACCTTTCACCTTTTGACAAAATAATTCTTAATATACCTTCTCTATATTCTCATAATAACGCTTTGTTGAAAATTTAATGACAAAAGCTCAAATGGTAAAAAGTTACGTCCCGGACAGACACACATAAGTGATTGTAAAACTCCGTTTCTCGATATGGATGGACTAACGAAATGAGACCAGGAGATGAATATTTAAAATGAATTTGAACTAATAAGGTTATTGGTGAGCTCAACTCTTGTTGGCGATCGTATCAGGTGAGGATTCGTGCCGATGTTACCGGATGGAGATGAAATGTCATTTTCCTCCATTCTCTGTCGTTGTGCCAAAGGCTGTCTGTCTTGTAGATTGTAAACAACCATTTGGAGATTAAATATGTCATGGAGTCCTTTGTGATAACCTTGAGGGGGACAAACTGCAGCATTATATTGATACGGTTTTGAGATTTGTATATATGACATCATTAAAGGTTTGCCCCCCATAGTTAGTCCACAAGCAACACGTAGGCCCACTTAGAGTATTATTTATGTCATAGTATGTGTAAGAGTAAGCCATTTCCCTAGTAATATCTGCGTTCTGCAAAGAAATGAGCTTAGGTCCTTTCATCTTTGCGCCACCCCCCAATTACATCAGTGGGCATAATTGATCCCGCGCCCCATTTGGCATCCCTCAAGTTTGTTACGCTTTGGCTACCCGCAATTTGTTACGCTTTGGCTGCCAGCAGCATCCGCTGCCCTTTGTTGGCTCGAAACTAGCCCAGTGACACGAGGTAGGCCTGAAAGGGGGAGGAGTGTGGGGTCGGGGTGTGGCAGAGTCGAGGAGCACGTCAGAGGCGGGGACGGTAAGGAGCAACAGCCAACCAGGGCTCGGAGGGCATGGCATGATAGGGCGTGGCAAGACGCGTCTAGTAAGTTCCAGAGGGTTCCAAGGGCGTGGCAATAAAACTCTTTGCGCGAGGCCCCCACCTCAGTTGAGAAGGGAGAGGCGCTTGTGAGAACTTATGCAAGAGAACTGTATTCAGAGGACCGGCGTGCACACGACAGTTTCGGGGAATTGAAGAGCACATTGTGAGTGCATATTGAACTATTCGCTTATTACGTACGCGGCCGCAGCCGCCAGTGTAACCACCTGAGCCCAGCCTACCATTCGCCCCGTGTTATCCCATGCGCGAAAACGACACGCGGAGAGCTCCTGGCCGCTGTATTCATCTTCTTCACGGTGCAAGTTGGGGACCGGAGAGTGAGCTGCCTGGACGCCATCCCTGGACGTGCTGACCTGGTCATCTGCAAACCCCGTGTGAGTGTGTCTGAGTGTGAATGGGCCTGTTTGTCCAGGGATAAGTTAAGACTGTGATTAAGACTGCACTGTGTTTTCTTCTGATTATTGTACAAAGTGTAAATAAATTCTGTTCTTCCTTTCTTCCAAATTCGACCGTTTCTGTGATTTCCATCATTGGGTAAGCGTGGCACGATTAAGAACCGCTTGGATCGGGTTTAGTCATTGATAACGGCTCGGGTCACGGGTTCGCTACCGCTCGGCGTATCCACCAACAACCGTGATTCGGGCGGGGCTTATTTCCTTGTTTCTGGGCGGCGCGAGTACTTAGGTATTAGTGATTAGTCCTATGACCCTACTTCGTGCTGTCCGGGAGGGACGTCATAGGTCCCGGGTCCCGTCGGCTAGTCAAAGACAAGGGGACTAATCCCCCCTTGGTAAGGGGAAAAGGCCGGCGCTGAGATCCGCAACAATATTATAGTGTGGAAGTATCAAAGGTACATAAACAGGTAAAATGAAGATAACTTGATCGTAATGATGTTGATAAAAGTAAAGAGGTAATTACATCGAGACACAGCACAAGTGTCATGGGTGAAATCGGCCATTTCAAGGTCGAACTTTCCTTCCTTGTTTAATCCTTTCCCCAAACTATGGGCTCAGTCAGGCTGATGGTTCCTGATTGGACTTGATGATGTTCATTACCTCCACAACCGAAGGTGGATGGACGTTATGTTTTCATCCCTGTCTGTTTGTTTGTGAACAGGATATCTCAAAGAGTTGTGGACGGATTCGGACGAGATTTGGCAGAGATGTAGCGTATGTGACGAGGACGAAATGATTACATTTTGGTGAAGATCCGGATTCGGCTACTAGAATTTTTAAAAAAGTGATTCTTCACTATTGGGAGATAAGGCCGAAAATGATACATAGCAGGATATCTCAAAAAGTTGTGGACGGATTCGGACGAAACTTGGAGGTCAGGTTGTGTGTCTGACAAGGACGATTCCATTCGATTTTGCTGGAGATCTGAATATGGATTCGGATATGATAAATATTTAATTTTTAAGTGATTCTTCACCATCGAGTGATCCGCTGAAAAGCGATATATAACATGAAAATTAGAAAAAGTTGTTGACGAATTTGAACGAAACTTGTTGGACAGGTTGTGCGTGTGAGAAGGAAAAATCGATTCAATTTTGGTGAAGATCCGGTTCCGGCTGGTATTTTTAAAGTGATTCTTCACCATTGGGAGATGGGGCCAAAAACTATACATACCAGGATATCTCACAAAGTTGTGGATGGATGGGTTTGACTAAATGTGATTTTCTGGTCTACTCTAGGATACAAAACGTAAACTGTTCACCTGGTGAAGGTATGCTCTCTACTGAGTGCCGTTCTCGTTCCAACTTAGGTTACTTGTGGTGCATGCATGATCTCTATGCTGCTGAATTTGTCACCATTTACTCCTATTCCTAATTTTATTCCTTTTCCCATTAATTTAATCGCTAAACCTCATCATCACAAATTTATAAACTTGACTCGGGAGTGGCATGAATGGGGGTGGGGATGGAGCTATGTTCATGATTTAGGAGACAATGCAAAAATCAGTTGAAATATTCAAAGCATCATGAAGCAAGTACCCAGAGCGTTACATCAAAAACTCATTCTAGACTCGCGACTACATGACCTATTGACCTCAATGTAATTGTAATTATATGAAAGCAAGTCTGGAGCTGAAAGTCGTTAGTGGCCATTTTGCCTTCGGTACAAAGCTAAAGTGCAGTGCAGCGAGCTTCTCATCTTACTTGCAGCGGAACGTTCCTTCTGGCAGCACAAAGCAATCGCCATTCATACAGAAGTGGGACGCTGCACAAGAGGTGCTGACCCATTGTTCTGCAAATGAACATTGCATACATTTTACAACTATACAAGTACTGTGCAACCGTATTATAGTGGGATCATTATCCCCTTCATAATTCCCAGCTCTCCGCAGCCTTATATGTCCCATTGGGACTAAGAGGATAAGTAAGTAATTCTCACCTTTATTATTCCCATAGATTGGAAATGTCGTGGGGCAACATGTATTAGCAATTATAACCTGATCACCTAACCCTAACCTAATCCCATACCTCATAACCCTAACCTAACCCCATACCCCATAACCCTAACCTAACCCCATAACCCTAACACCTAAACCCTAACCACTAAACCCTAACCTAACCCTAACCACTAAAGCTAACCACTAACCCTAACCATAACCACTAACCCCAACCCTAACCTAACCCCATAACCCTAACCACTAAACCCAAACCCCAACCTAACCCTAACCACTAAACCTAACCACTAACCCAAACCCCAACCTAACACTAACCCTAACCACTAACTCTAACCACTAACCCCGAACCCTAACCCTTAACCGAGTTATATATATATATATAAAAACACAGCACATTTGAATAACATGCAACAAATAAAATAAAGAAAAACAATAAATGTAAAGAGCAAATACTTTGCTGTTCCATGTTGTGTTACTTTCTGGTATTATCGGTGTTAGTCCGAAATGAGCCCCAGATATTTCTGATGTTTTTATTTTCTCCTTTTCGAAAACTTTCTGCACATTCACATTAAAATACAACAAAAGGTATAATAGCTTGTTCACTTACCTGACATGTTTCTTTTCACTCTTCCCTTGTCAACTCCTTCAGGAGCTACGGAGCCACACAGCACTGACCACAAATATTTTCAGAATTTCCTGCAAAAGCAGGAAACGTGTCACGACATTCCATATGTGGGAATGTCGCTCTCCGGGACAAGATGCAGCAGAAAAGAAAGCGAGGGGAGGTGATGGGAAGCGTGTAATTTGAACAAGTTGTGCTGTTAATAGCTGTGTGATGTCTGTGACCAGAAATGATTATCTCAAGAGAACCACAATGCCTCTTAAACATTTGAACCCACCTGACAATTTATTGTGCAATTGTTTTTTTAACCTCATGTCGTGTACCTTGTTGATGGATTGTTGTATCACACAGAAGGGAAGCCACTGAACGTGCTAAATGAACATATCCAGGTATCTTTACAACTATACATTCCAGAAGAAATCATTGTCCACAATTGTCAGCTCAAACGTGGAAGAGGTATATCAAACATATCGGGCCAAGCCTGGATCGAGTGTTGCTGAATGAAATTGTTTGATTAGTCGGTGCGAATATGAATTAAAATGGGCGCTGCGTGATTTGATCCTCCGCACAGGTAAAATCTCAGTCTCAGCATCCACTGAAACGATTGATTTCAAATTTCGCATAAACACCCCTGTATGTTGTGGTTTCATTATCATTATCATCACAAACTAAAATACACAAGTTGACGTCTGTCTGTGTCTATCCTCGACACATTCGGTCGTGACGTATCGCATATCAACCAAACTTGACAGGAGGACTAAGGGTCTCACAATGGAGGTTGTGGCGAATACGAGTGCCCGGTGTCGTGGAACGAGTGCCAGGTGTCGCGGCACGAGTGCCAGGTTTCGCGACACGAGTGCCAGGTTTCGCGACACGAGTGCCAGGTTTCGCGGCACGAGTGCCCGGTTTCGCGGCACGAGTGCCGGGTCTCGCGGCACGAGTGACGGGTCTCGCGGCACGAGTGACGGGTTCCGCGGCACGGGTGTCACCGCGGCACTCGTGCCGGGTCTCGCGGAACGAGTGCCGGGTCTCGCGGAACGAGTGCCGACTCTCGCGGCACGAGTGCCGGGTCTCGCGGCATGAGTGCCCGGTTTTCGAGTCACGAGTGCTGGGTTCCGCAGCACGGGTGTCGCAGCACGAGTGCCCGGTTTCGCGGCACGAGTGCCGGGTCTCGCGGCACGAGTGACGGGTCTCGCGGCACGAGTGACGGGTTCCGCGGCACGGGTGTCACCGCGGCACGAGTGCCGGGTCTCGCGGCACGAGTGCCCGGTTTTCGAGTCACGAGTGCTGGGTTCCGCGGCACGGGTGTCGCGGCACTCGTGCCGGGTCTCGTGGAACGAGTGCCGGGTCTCGCGGAACGAGTGCCGACTCTCGCGGCACGAGTGCCGGGTCTCGCGGCACGAGTGCCCGGTTTTCGAGTCATGAGTGCCGGTTTCCGCGGCACGGGTGTCGCGGCACGAGTGCCGGGTCTCGCGGCACGAGTGCACGGTTCCGCGGCACGGGTGTCGCGGCACGAGTGACGGGTGTCGCGGCACGAGTGACGGGTGTCGCGGCACGAGTGACGGGTGTCGTGGCACGAGTGACGGGTGTCGCGGCACGAGTGACGGGTGTCGCGGCACGAGTGACGGGTGTCGCGGCACGAGTGACGGGTGCCGCGGCACGAGTGACGGGTTCGAATACTCAGCCTCTCTGTTAATACCTCCCTCACTGTCACCTCTTTCAACCTCCACACCTTCATTCTTGGTTGGTACTTCACCCGCCAAGCTCTCCTCGCACCTTTCACCATTATGTCACAAACAACCAAGTGGTGCTGTGAAACAGCCTCCTCCCCCGGGATCACCTTTGTGTCCCGGAGGTGCCCCCTATCTCGCCTACGCACCATCAGGTAGTCAATGGTTGTCGTCGACCCACCTGACGTGTATGTAACAAGCTTATTATCCGCTTTCTGGAACTGAGTATGACAAATCAACAAATCAGCTCCATCAGCAAACTCCAAAATCCTTTCACCTTCTCCATTCCTCTCACCATATACGTAACCCCCATGAACTCCCTCAAAACCGTCCATACTCCTTCCCACATGTCCATTTAGGTCTCCTCCTACCACAACAACGTCCTCATCTTTCACGTTTTCCATCAGCTTCTCTATCGCACACCAGAACCTGTCCTTCTCTTCATCGCTCCGACAGACCTGCGGAGCATATCCCGAGATGACGATATCTCCACGACTGATCAATGCATATCCACAATTCTGATCAATGCATCTCCACGATTCTGATCAATGCCTCTCCACAACTCTGATCAATGCCTCTCCACAACTCTGATCAATGCATCTCCACAATTCTGATCAATGCATATCCACAACTCTGATCAATGCATATCCACAACTCTGATCAATGCATATCCACAACTCTTATCAATGCATATCCACAACTCCTATCAATGCATATCCACAACTCTTATCAATGCATATCCACAACTCTGATCAATGCATCTCCACAACTCTTGTCAATCCATATCCACAACTCTTATCAATGCATATCCACAACTCTGATCAATGCATCTCCACAACTCTTGTCAATCCATATCCACAACTCTTATCAATGCATATCCACAACTCTGATCAATGCATCTCCACAACTCTTGTCAATCCATATCCACAACTCTGATCAATGCATCTCCACAACTCTTGTCAATCCAGATCCACAACTCTGATCAATGCATCTCCACAGCTCTTGTCAATCCATATCCACAACTCTGATCAATGCATATCCACAACTCTTGTCAATCCATATCCACAACTCTGATCAATGCATCTCCACAACTCTTGTCAATCCATATCCACAACTCTGATCAATGCATCTCCACAACTCTTGTCAATCCATATCCACAACTCTGATCAATGCATCTCCACAACTCTTGTCAATCCATATCCACAACTCTGATCAATGCATCTCCACAACTCTTGTCAATCCATATCCACAACTCTGATCAATGCATATCCACGACTCTGATCAATGCATATCCACGACTCTGATCAATGCATCTCCACAACTCTTGTCAATCCATATCCACAACTCTGATCAATGCATCTCCACAACTCTTGTCAATCCATATCCACAACTCTGATCAATGCATATCCACGACTCTGATCAATGCATATCCACAACTCTGATCAATGCATATCCACAACTCTGATCAATGCATATTCACGACTCTGATCAATGCATATCCACAACTCTGATCAATGCATATCCACAACTCTGATCAATGCATATCCACAACTCTGATCAATGCATATCCACGACTCTGATCAATGCAGCTTGTAAACAATTTCAAAATTGCCATGCTGCTGATAAATTAATAATTGAATTGCAGCATGCTAAGGGAAATGACTGGAGAGGCAAGAAACAAGTATTTGGTGTGAGGATGCCAAGTGCACTTTTCAGACTGGCGGATGTGTCCAGTGAGCTGATAGTGCAGTGAATTGGCTATCAATTTATCAAACTGGATTACAGGAAGTGAAGTGAAATGAAACTGGACAGGAAGTGTGCGACGCAGACAGAGAAAAGCAGTGCAATGCAACGCCAACCACGTAGAGTTGTGACAGCCGAGTTGTGCAGCCAAAATTAGGTGAAAGTAGGAAGGAAGAGGGAAAAGATGTCTGCACAACTATCAGTTGTTACAGTCTTGTGATGTCATGAAAATACCATCAACTTCCGTTAAGATGGACCTCCTCTAGCCATCCAATCATCCATCATGGGTAAAGACCCCCGTAAAATATGTAAAATCTTATTATAATGGAGCAAATGTATATGGTTATGTATGTATGTATATTTGTGACCAAAACGTCTTCTTCTTCTCCTTCTTCCAATATATATATATATATATATATATAATTATTTTTTTTATATAATAGATAAACGTATATTATGGTGTTTGTGTTTGTTTATTTGTGACCAAAACGTCTTCTTCTTCAAAAAAAATTAACACCCAAAACAGTCCGTGAAATCTTAATTACGTACTGTTGGAATATACCTTTTGACCCTTTAGACTGCTGAGACCACTTAGACCTTTGACCTTTTGGAATATACCTTTTGACCCTTTAGACTGCTGAGACCACTTAGACCTTTGACGACCCTTTAAGTCCCACAAGACCCTTAAGACCACCAAGACCCCTGAAGACACAAAATACCCTTAAAGACCCGGAAGACCCAAATGGACCTAAAGGCCCAAAACACCCAGAAGACCCAAAACACCCAGAAGACCCAAAACACCCAGAAGACCCAAAACACTCCGAAGACCCAAAACACTCCGAAGACCCAAAACACCCCGAAGACCCAAAACACCCTGAAGACTCAAAACACCCCGAAGACCCAAAACACCCCGAAGACCCAAAACACCCCAAAGACCCAAAATATCCTGAAGACCTGAAACACCCTGAAGATCCAAAAGACCCTGAAGACCCAAAAGACCCTTAAATACTCTGAAGAACCAAAATACCTCAAAGACCCTTAAAGACCCAGAGGAACCAAAAGACCATTCAGACCCAAAAGCCCCTGAAGACCCCAGAAACCCCAAAACCCTTAAAGGCCCAGAGGGCCCAAAAGACCCCAAAGACCCAAATGGCCCCGAAAACCCAAAATACCCTGAAGGCCCAAAAGACCTTGAAGACCCAATTTTGGCCGCTCTCCCCACCATCCCCCCATCATCATCCACCCCATCCCCACTCCACCATTCCCCCACTTCCCCCCACGATCCCCAATCCACCATCACCACCACTAACCCCCACTCACCATTCCCACCATCCCTCACTCCCTGAGAAAGCAGACATGGTCAAAGATGCCTATCCCTCTGAAACGACGTGTGGTGAGGCACGCTGAGCATGCCAAGTCACTCTAGTATAATCAAAACACATGGTCTGTTAAGCCGTGAGGCCGTGTGACTATATATCTATTAATTACGTAGTTTTAACGTCGGTTGCATCCTGACTATTAATTATGTACGTCAATTAATTATGTACTGTTGGAATATACATTTTGACCCGTTAGACTGCTGAGAACCCTTAGACCTTTGAAGACCCTTTAAGTTCCCCAAGATTCTTAAGACCACCAAGACCCTTGAAGACCCAAAATACCTGAAAGACCCAAAGGACCCAAAATACACAAAGACCCCAAAGACCATTAAAGACCCCAAAGACCTGTAAGATGCTTTCGACCCATTACAGCAGTTTGGACCCTTGACCATTTAGAGCTTTACACCACTTGTATCTTTTAGGATTACAAATAAATTATAGATAAATAATATCACCAATATTACAAATAAATTTGTACCAAAGAAATGTTTGTATTATAATTGGTGTAAATCATGACAATGCAGCAACTCAAGTTCAATCATTATCCTCAGTTAATACAAACCCGTGCCTCTGCAGCGACGTTCGTTGAGTCGAGCGTAGCGTGCCGATCCACGCTGGTACATCGAATAGTCCCTTACAGCCAAGTCCTTCATAACTGAAATTGACTGTGATTTAGTTTTTATATTAGTGCTGTACCGAAAGTCACTCAGCGCTGGTATCAAATTGACCTGAAATTTTAAGAATTTGCATACTCGATATTGGGTCACAGAATTGGTTCACCAATCAAAAGCTAGAAGCTGATTTATTTTTTTCGATTTAAAGGCGAAGGCTGCTGCATGAAATCATCATCATCTTTTTACCTCCGCCACCAAAGGTGGATGGAGGTTATGTTTTCACCCCTGTCTGTTTGTCCGTTTGTTTGTTTGTTCGATTTTGCAAGTATATTGGTCGGTTGCATTTGTTGTTCTGTCTGTCTGTCCGTTTGTCTGTCTGTCTGTTTGTTTGTCACCGGCCTACAGGTCACAATTCTAAACCGATCGTCACAAAACGTCACCAAGTTGTATAGGTCGTCCTAATTGAGAAGCCTATTGATTTTGAGGTCAAAGGTCAAAAGTCATCTGGAGGTCAAATTTCTAAAATCGCCATTTTAAATCCGATTGACTTGAAAATTGAATAGCATTTGTATATTGAGTCACTAAATTAGGAAATGAACTATTTTGAGGTCAAAAGGTCAGAGGTCAACTCAAGGTCGAACTTCCAAAATCATCAATTTAAATCTGAAAAACCGTCAATTTTCATCCGATTGAATTGACAATTGAACAGCATTTGCACATTGAGTCACTAAATAGGGAAACCAACTATTTTTGAGGTCAACAGGTCAAAGGTCAACGCAAGGTCAAATTTGCATACTATTTTTAGGTCAAAGGTCAACTCGAGGTCGAACTTCCAAAATCATCAATTTAAATCTGAAAAACCGTCAATTTTCATCCGATTGAATTGACAATTGAACAGCATTTGCACATTGAGTCACTAAATATGGAAACCAACTATTTTTGAGGTCAAAAGGTCAAAGGTCAACTCGAGGTCAAACTTCCAAAATCATCAATTTTCTTCTGAAAAAGCAGCAATTTTCATCTGATTGACTTGAAAATAGAACAGCATTTGCATATTGCCTCACTGAATTGGAAAACCAACTATTTTTTTAGGACAAAAGGTCAAAGGTCAACTCAAGGTCAAACTTCCAAAATCATGAATTTTCATCTGAAAAACCATCAATTTTTGTCCAATTGACTTGAAAATTGGACAGCATTTGTATAGTGCTTCAATTATTTTTGGGAAACCAACTATTTTTGAGGTCAAAAGGTCGAAGGTCAACTCAAGGTCAAACTTCTAAAACCATCAGTCTTCATCTGAAAAATCGTCACTTTTCATCCTGTTGACCCGAGCTTTGATCAACATCGTCAATTTTAATCTTGATGAAATGGATAATTTGCTGTATCAATGGAAAACTTTTGGGATGATGTCTTCTTGTTTGTTTGTGAACAAAATACCTCAAAGTTCTGGACGGATTCGGACGAAATTTGGCAGGGATGTAGCGTATGTGACAAGGACGAAATGATTGGATTTTGGTGAAGATCCGGATTTGGATCCAGCTACAAGAATTTTTGAAGTGATTCTTCACCATTGGGAGATAGGGTCAAAAACGATACACAGCAGGATATCTCAAAAAGTTGTGGACGGATTTGGACAAAACTTGGTAGATCAGAAGGTGTCTGACAAGGACGATTCGATTCGATTTTGGTGAAGATCTGAATATGGATTCGGATAAAATAATTATTTAATTGTAAGTGATTCTCCACCATTGGGAGATAGGGAGTCGGGGCCAAAAACATACATAGCAGGATATCTCAAAAAGTTAAGGATGGATTTGGACAAAACATGTTGGACAAGTTGTGTGTGACAAGGAAGAATCGGTTCGATTTTGGTGAAGATCCGGATCCAGCGAGTATAATTTATTAAGTGATTCTACACCATTGAGTGATATGGCCAACCAGGCGGAGGTTTGCTCTCTACTGAGTGACGTTCTAGTTACCCTTGCCAGAGGAGAGGGTATTGCATTTGAGTTCGTTTGTTTGTTTGACTGTTTGTCCGCACAGAATAAATATGATTTTCTCTGCAACCGTTGGTTCGATTGACAGGAAATTTTAACCATAGGTGCAACGACACCTGTGCAATTTTTTAATGATAGTTATGACGTCATAGGTCACGTGGTTCTGCCGCCATCTTGGAAAAATCGAAAAAATTTGCACCTCTTTCTCTCCGAAAGTGCTGAATAGAAAAAATTGAGACATGGCTCATTGTAAAGAACTCTCCATGGAGAATAAAACATGTTAATGATGATGTCATAGGTGCCTCCATTATGACGACATAATTCGACAAGTACAAAACTTCATCCGATCAAGATGAAATTTATTGAGCATCATGTAGGCATAAATTGGTGGAGAAAAATAAAAATGATGATGCCATCGGTCACGTGGTTCGGCTGCCATATTTGTTTTAACACAAAAGCCTTAAAAAAACACTGACAATACATCCTGGTGAGGGTTTGCAATCTCTGATTGCTCTTTTACTTGTTTTTAACTGTTTTTTGTTATTTTGAGCATACGGAAGAAGAAGATGTCCGAATACAAAGGGACGTGGCCGGGCTTTGCATTTTCAGATGCTTTCTAGTTACTTGTGTTTTTAGAAGCGGCCTTGGAGAAACATGATTAGCTATCTTAACACAAATATAAACGGATTAACACGGATTTCGCCCAAAGCAGAAACGCGCTTGGGGTGGGGGGTTGAAGTCACTATGACCTCCATCATGTGACCCTTAGTCCACCTGTCAAGTCTGGTTGGGATTGGAGAAGTAACGGCTGAATGTATCGCGGTCAAACATACAGACAGATGCCAAATTGCGTATTTTAGTATGATGTCTCTCAATGTGTGAAACACAATAATACAAGTTCAAAGAAATGCCACAGGCAAAATGTTGGCAAATATTTCTCGTGAATCATGTACAATGAATGAAACAAGAAAACTGCGGCTCTGCAGGTAAACAACAAAGAAGACAATCAATGAAGTGAGCTCACGTGAGTGACGGAAACTTGCTAAATTAGGCATATTCGCTCATTTTGTTGGAAACTTTTAACTCAGATCAGGGCTGATCAGTGCCATCCCTCTGGACAGATCTCGTGCTTTCGATACAGTCTGGCATCCCACCTTACTCTCCAAACTCTCTGCCTATGGCATCCAAGGCCAACTCCACACATTGCTGCCTGACTTCCTCTACTCGCGTAGCCAACGTGTGGCTCAGCAGAATCCTTTCATCTCCTCTCCCTGTCAAGGCTGGAGTGCCCCAAGACTGTTTTTGGCCCAATCCAATTCCTGAACTGTATCAATGATCTCTCTGACTTTCTGGAAAATCCTCTATCTATTTTCTGGTGGCTTCCCCCTTTGCCGTGTCCATTCCTCATCCTTCAGGGAGATAGGCTGCAGACACTTCCCTCTCTTCAGACCTTGAAAAAAGAACAAGATGGTCATAACTCTTGGAATATGTCTTTCAATCCTGACAAATCTCACGCCATCACTATCTCTCACCGTAAGGACCATCTGGCAAACCCTCCTATCTACTTTCTTTAAAATCCTCTTGAGGGTCTTACTCATTACTCAAACTCCTGGGTCTCACTGTCAGCCATGGTCTTTCTTGGGCAAACCACATTTCAAAGTTGGCCTCCAAACCCAGCCGCCGACTGCGCGACCTCCATCATACAATGTCTTTCCTTTGTACACCCAAACTCCAATCCACATGCAAAGATTTCATCCACAGCTTGATGGAGTACTGCTCTCCGCTCTGGGCTGGCTACCCTGCCTCATGCCTTGCTCAGCTGGACTCCGTGGAAACCAAGACTTTAAAGATCATTGGAATCTCCCGCGATGAAGCTAGGCCAAAGAAACTATCACTGACATCACAGACAGGGCGGTGGTCTCTGTCTTTCTATGGCATCCTTTCTGGTCCTGCACGTGTGATCTGCTCTTTCCGTGCTTTTTCCCCTCCCCTAGGTTTCTGCAGGGCCTCCATCAACCACTTTGTGGTGAAACTACCCAAATCTAGGATAACTGTTCACCTCCACTCATTTGTTCCCTTTTTACCGCCTGTGGAACCAAGTCGCCTGTGGAACGCCTGTTTTTACCTCCTTTTCAATCTGATTCTTCCCTCCAGGTCTTCAAGAAAACAGCTTTCAGATCGTCCCCAATTCAAAACAATGATCTTTTCTACCCTTGCTAACCTCCCCTGCCTCCCCAATCCCTCCTAATTCCAAATTCCCAGTTTTCCCTCCTGAGAGTTTCCTTCTGCATCCATCTTGTCCACCTCATGCACTCTGTCTCCTGCTCCTGCTCCCATTCCTCCCCACACCCTTTGGTGGTCTGTCTTACGCTGTCTTGGCCTTCGGCTCTGCTGTTGGTGTTTATTTCTCTCTCTCTCTCCCCCTCCCTCTCTCCCCCCCTCTCTCTCCCCTTCTCTCTCTTCCCCCCTCTCTTTCCCTTTCTCATTTTTTCACTTAATTTAATCAAACGCTTAATTTGCTCTTGATGTGTTCATAGCTCTTGCGTGAGCATTTCCTTTAAAATTGTTTGTGGTTTCTGTTTGTGTCCTCACCTTTGGTTGGTAAAATCTTTATACTTGCTGGTTTCTTTTGAATATCCTTTGTTCTTTTTTGGTGTGTTTATGATCCTTATACAATGTTTCTTTGAACTCGTTGCTTGGTTTAACACTGCTTTGTGGAATGGTTTTATACTTTTATAATAAAAGGATACAAAAGTCAAAAAGTCTCTCTCTCTCTCTCTCTCTCTCTCTCTCTCTCTCTCTCCTCTCTCTCTCTTTCTCTTTCTCTTTCTCTTTCTCTTTCTCTTTCTCTTTCTCTTTCTCTTTCTCTTTCTCTTCTCTCTCTCTCTCTCTCTCTCTCTCTCTCTCTCTCTCTCTCTCTCTCTCTCTCTCTCTCTCTCTCTCTCTCTCTCTCTCTCTCTCTTTCTCTTTCTCTTTCTCTTTCTCTCTCTTTCTTTCTCTCTCTTTCTCTCTCTTTCTCTCTCTCTCGCCCCCTGCAGGCCGTTTGTGGTGGGTGTGGCGTCATGGCGGCTGTGAGCAACTGCTCTGTGTTGTAGTGAGTTCTTTGTGAGTTTTCCTCCTCTCCTGCCCTCCCCTGCCCCCCCCCTCCCTCTCCTTTCCATCCTGTGTACTTTGGCATTTTGTTTTCATCCTTTCTATTCCTTTGTCTTCAAGAGAGAGAAGTTTGAGAGCGGACCCATTTTGAGTGCGGCCTACCGGCTTCGACGACGCTTTGTAAGCCTTTTTGTGCTTATAATGCACGTTTATTATTTATTCTAGTTTGATTTATTTCGTTTTGGTACCTACTTGTCCGGTTCGGACAAGTGGGGGGGTGTTAATTCGCTGGGATGGCGAATACACGCTCTCGGTTAGAGGCGTTCGACAACTTAACAAGGAAGCATGCATTTGTGTGTGCTCCACCCGAAGGAACTTCCACTGAGGACATTGTTTTGTCGGTGGGGAAAATAATCGGTTGTGAAAATGTACGAGCAGCGTCGAGAATGAATCAAAAAGTTGTTGTATTTGTGTCCGATGAAAAATTCGTTCACGATGTTGTAAGTGCGGGTTTAACCACAGAGACAGGTCTCTTTGTCTTGGCGTCGCCTATGGACACTCCGTCGATGAGGGTCGTCATATCTAACGTACCCCCATTTATAACCTGCAACCAGCTGATGTCCGTTTTGTCCCGATACGGAACAGCTGTGTCAAAAATCACAATGATTCCGCTCCGGTCTCAGGATGAACGTGTTAAACACGTGATGAGCTTCAGACGGCAGGTGTATATGGTGCTTCCGGATCGAGGCGATGACACGGGGTTAAACATCACGTTCAAGGTAAAGGTGAACAACCATAAGTACCAGATGTATGCGTCATCGGCCTCATTAACATGTTTTCAGTGCGGAGCTTTTGGCCATGTGAAAAGGTTTTGTCCGAAGGTATCGTGTGTAAGGTGCGGTGAAGCAGGTCATAGTGACGCTGATTGTAAAAGAGATAACACCCCTGTCTCTAACGTACGAAACAACGTAAACCGAAATACCCGAACGGTTCCTACCGCCGCTCCCTCGCACTCGAGGAGTAGGGATAATACTCCTGTTCGTCTTAGTGAAAACGGCAACACCGCTGATTCGGTAAATAATGAAATAACCCCAGATAACCCACCTGTGGTGGCAGATGCTACGTGCAGTGAGGAGATGGAAGAAAATCCCATTGTGGTGACAAAGAAACGAAGAGCACCTGGTGCTTGTAACTCCAACATTACTTTGAAAAAGGTAGTGTTGGATAAAGAGAGTGTGGGTGCAGACGCCCTGGAACGTCTTTCTCAGGTGTCCACAAGCTGTGTTGACACCAGGGAGAAGGAACATGAATTAATTAATTCTGAAACATTATCGGGCAGCACCGAAAACCTGGGAGAAAAAGTAGATGGTGAGACTAAAGATGATGGTGAGCCCATTAGTGAGCCGCCACCTTCACTACCTGCTGAGACCGAGCGGATTGGGAATGTCTCAGCCCCAAGCTCCTCTTTACCCCTGCAAGATCTAAATCATGACACTGGTTCGTCAACTGAGCCAGTGAACATCTCCCTGCAGGAGGGTGAAGCCGAGATTTCAGCTCCTGCTGAATGTCCCGGGTACCAGAGTGAGGATGACTCGACCATAGAACATTCCAGCAAATCTTCGGACTTGGCTGGAATCAAAATGGGGACTGGGCAGACTGATATATGTGACCCGGGCGGAGCTGTTTCTGATTTGTCAGATTCAGAGGATGAAGTTGAGATGACCGAGTTGTCTCAATCTTCATCAGATCAGTCATCCATAGCCCCTCAACTCGTTATTTCTTTTCTGAATGACACCTACCGACACCGAAATGTGATTGTAAAAGATCATTTTCCTGATTTAATTTCATTCATCCAGGCTGCAAAGGACATAATTAGGAGGCCGGATGAATTTCATTTAACAAGGTCGCTGTTTCATCGGCTTAGAAAGGCTGTTACAAAAGCAGGGAGCGAGATTTCCCAACAACCACTCACGCCTTTTGATAATCCATGAAAAAAAATCACCTTTGGAACCTTAAATATGAATGGCGGAGGTGCAAGCCAAAACCGCCAGGTTCAGGTGAAAAGTTTATTTGAGCGCAAGAAAATTTATGTACTCTTACTCCAGGAAACCCATATAATTCAAAATGGGGAGTACGACTGGTGTCGCCTCTTTAAAGGACAATGTTTTTTTAGTAACATGTCTTCTTCTTCTGCTGGTGTAGCCTTTTTACTCAGACCAGGCCTAGTACCTGAGTCATGCCTCTTCCAGGAGGTGATTAAAGGCCGGTTTATTTCATTGGAACTGGTCATTAATAATTTTCGGTTTACACTATTCAACGTTTATGCACCAAGTGAGAGTGTGGACCGAAGAGCTTTCTTTTCATCTTTAATTCGACACATGCAGTCGATAGATCTCAATAATTGTATTTGCATGGGGGGTGACTTTAATTGCACCTTTAAACCCAGTATAGACCGAAATACAGCAGAACCTCATCCCGAAGGTAGTACTGATTTGTTAAATTATTTTTCGGCAGTGGGTGTGCTAGATGCATGGAGACTGCATTACCCCAACAAATCTGAGTATACTTGGGGACGATGTGCCAATGGGAGAATGACTTTCGCTAGACTTGACCGTTGGTACATAAACTCACAGTTCAGGAATGCGGTTATCTCTCCAAATCATTTTCCATCTTTGTTTTCTGATCATCATTTAGTTACCATGGGCCTCTTTTTCCCTCAACCCTTACGCAAAAGTGCATACTGGAAATTCAATACCAGTCTTCTCGAAGATGCTTTGTTTAAAGACGCCTTCCATGCTTTTTGGGTCATCCAACTTTCAAGAAAGCCCTCTTTCTCTTCTTTAGCATTATGGTGGGATAACACAAAAGCTCAGATTAGAGTGTTTTGTCAGCAGTTTGTTTCAAATGATACTGACGTAAAAAATATAACAATGGCTTGTTTAGAAGCTGATATTATACGGTTAGAGTGTAAACTGGCTAAAGATAATATCAGAAGAGACCACAGGTTATTGGTTGAAAAGAAGGCTCAACTGAGAGAGCTGATTCAGGAGAAAGCAGCAGGCCTGTTAGTCAGATTAAGAATAAACAATTTAAAGGTATCAGACACCCCGAGTAAATCTTTTTTCCAAATGGATTTTGTAAATAAGTCACCCAAAACCCTTTTCTCTGTACAAGACTTTAGGGGAAACATGGTTGCCAACCCTGGAGATGTAAGGTTGTGCATTAGAGAGTTTTTTTCAAAAGTTTATGCAAAACAAAATGTTTGTGAGCAAACCATGGAATTTTTAACTTCTCACCTTTCATCCCTAACTGAGCCTCAGTGCCTGGGCCTGGATTCAACAATTACTTTGCCTGAGCTAACGCAGGCCCTAAGTGAAATGGACTCGGGGAAAGCTCCTGGGATTGACGGCCTACCGGCAGAATTTTTCTTGGCTTTTTGGGACCTTTTGGGCCCTGAATTATTGAATGTCCTGGAATCATCCTTGGTGCTTGGAGAACTCCCACTAAGCTTCAGAAGAGCAGTGGTGTCGCTGATTCCAAAGACTGGGGATCTACGACAGATAAAGAATTGGCGGCCGGTCTCGTTATTATGTACGGACTACAAAATATTGTCGAAAGTGTTGGCCAGTCGGTTGAAGACGGTAATCGGTGACCTAGTCCACCATGATCAGAATTACTGCATCCCAAACAGATCTATTTATCATAATATTTTTTTGATTAGAGATTTAATGGAATGTGATTGCTTGGAAAAAGATTTTGGGATAATATTCCTTGATTTGGAAAGGGCTTTTGACAGTGTGGATCATGTTTTTTTGTATCGTGTGCTAGAAGCATGTGGCTTTGGTGTCAATTTTAGGGCCTACGTGACTTTGTTGTACAACAATATATTTAGTTTATTTAAAATAAATAACGAACTCAGCTCTCCGGTACAGGTTCAAAGAGGGGTGAGACAAGGATGCCCGGTTTCTGGGTTGTTATTTTCCTTGGTAATGGAATCACTCCTAATTTTATTTAGGAAAAATATTTCAGGAGTGACAGTATCCCCTGGGAGTCCTTCAGTAGTTGTATCGGCTTATGCAGATGATGTCTGTGTGGTTGTTAAGAAGGAGAGTGATATCCCAGCACTTGTTGAATGTTTAAATCTTTTTTGCCTCGCTTCTTCTTTGAAGTGTAACTGGGACAAGAGTAAGGCCTTATGGATTCCCTGTCTCAAGACCATTCCACCTGGAAGAGTGCTGGTACCACCTGTGCATCTACCAACAAAGTTAAAATGGGTGGAAGACGGAGTCAAATACCTTGGGGTTTTCCTGGGATCTCCACATTACGTCCTCAAAAATTGGGACGGGATTGTTGAGCGTGTCAAAAAAAAACTGGGACTGTAGAAACGAGCTCTGCCCCACCTTTCCTACAAAGGCAGGGTTCTAGTGGTTAATAATTTGGTGGCTTCTTCCCTGTGGCATAGGTTTATCTGCCTTCAGCCGCCAGAGGCACTACTAAAGGCAGTGCAGAGGCTACTCGTGGATTTTTTTTGGAGTGGTCACCATTGGTTGCTACCAAATGTCATATGTAGCCCCTTGTTTGAAGGTGGCCAGGGACTGATCGACATAAAAAGTCGTATCATGGCTTTTCGGCTGTGTACCATACAGCAGTTGCTGTACAAGGAACGACTGCCAAGCCGACTTCTGGCCTATCACGTGCTGCGAAAAGCAAGCGGGCTCGGATACGGCCCTGAACTTTTCTTAGTCCAACTCCAACATGTCGACACATCTCATCTACCATCATTCTATCAGAGCCTTCTGAATGCCTGGCAAAGCCTTTCAACTAGTCGCCAGCAAGAAACCTATGCTACAAGCATGTTTGTGGAAGAACCCCTTTTTTACAACCCACTGTTTCCTGCAATTCCAAGAAGCCGAGACTTTTATCAACACTTTATTACAGCGGGCATAATCAGTGTTGGACCTCCGCCATGATTCTGGTTGGGGGTGGAAGACGGTGCAAGAGATAGCTGATATGACTGGAATATGGTCAAACAGAATAATCGGAAGAGTACTAAAGGAAATAGTAAAGAAAAGCTTCCAACTTGGACTAAGATGGACCCAGGAAGTTTTGGTGACATCCAATGACTGGCATTTTCCTGGTTTATTGGTACAGCCTAGTCACGGAGACTTGCCCCCAATTAGTGAGGGACAAAACATTTTTCAGAAATGCAGTAGTAAAGACCTGTATCGGTTATGCACTGCAGTTCTGCTTGGGAACTCACCGTTAAATGGAGTGGCCAGGTGGAAAGGGCTAATGCCGGAAGGACTCCCATCTGAGCCTGTATGGGAATCAATATACAGTAAGCTGGTAAGCAAAAGGACAGGTGACCTCCAGTGGCGAATGATACACTGGATCATTCCGTCTAATAAATTAGTGAGTCATTTCGCGCCCACATCTACGTGTTGCCCGTTCTGTGTTTACACAGAGGATGTGTTCCATGCGTACGTTGATTGTGCAAGGCTTGTGCCTTTATTTCAATGGCTGAACTACATGGCTGGAAAAATGAAGATCACTTTTTCTCTGCGATCATTTATTTTTTGTTTCAATGATATGAAAGAACATGTACATATGTTGTTTTTGTTTTTAGTGGCCACGGCGAAAATGGCAATTTATTTATCGAGGAGGGAAAAACTGAAAGGAAAGCCGATTGGGCAAAGTGATGTCTTGTTCTTTTTTAATGCCTTGACATCTGCAAGACTCAAACTTGAATTTTGTGATTCTGAAAGGAAGAAATGTATTGATGAGTTTATGAACATCTGGTGTTTTGATGGGATCTGCATGGTGCAGGAGAATGAATTAATGGTATATTTGTAGGTTTGTTTGGATTGATTCAGTGTGTGGTCGGTTTTTCTGTTGTTGTTTTTCTTTTCTAGTTCATTGTACTGTTTTGATTTCCTGTCATTATCTCTTTTTCTTTTCTGTATTTTTGATTATTGTGCCTGTATTGAATAGTATTCTTCACCGACTGGCTTGTATTTTTATATTTTTGTAATAAAAAGTCTAAAAGTCAAAAAAAAAAAAAAAAAAGTCTCTCTCTCTCTCTCTCTCTCTCTCTCTCTCTCTCTCTCTCTCTGTCTCTCTCTCTCTCTCTGTCTGTCTCTCACTGTCTCTCACTGTCTCTCACTGTCTCTCCACTGTCTCTCACTGTCTCTCTCTCTCTCTCTGTCTGTCTCTCACTGTCTCTCTCTCTCTCTGTCTGTCTCTCACTGTCTCTCTCTCTCTCTGTCTGTCTCTCACTGTCTCTCTCTCTCTGTCTGTCTCTCACTGTCTCTCTCTCTCTCTCTCTCTCTCTGTCTGTCTCTCACTGTCTCTCACTGTCTCTCCACTGTCTCTCCACTGTCTCTCTCTCTCTCTGTCTGTCTCTCACTGTCTCTCACTGTCTCTCTCTCTCTGTCTGTCTCTCACTGTCTCTCTCTCTCTCTCTCTCTCTCTCTCTCTCTCTCTCTCTCTCTCTCTCTCTCTCTCTCTCTCTCTCTCTCTCTCTCTCTCTCTCTCTCTCCTTTTGTGCAGTTGCGTCTTGATCCGTTCAGTTCAGTGTACTAGTACGAGCTCTTCCACGAGCCTTGACTATCTACACAAAACACTCATCATGCAGACATTAAACATTTAAACACAATTCATTTCCCAATTAGGCAACTACAGTTATAAGGGAGCCCTATAGCCATCCAAAATTGTCCATCATAGGTGAAGATCCCCCATAAAAGATGCAAAATACATCGAAATTTCAAACATCTGCCAAGAAAATTAGTTCCTCGTAGACTAAATTCCCCTCAGCATTGAGCGCCTCGTAACCAAAGTTGACTGTGTTGCCATAAGTGGCACTCCCTTCCATACGCGGGCTCTGTCCACATGGATATGGACATGGACATGGACATTTCATTCACAACGAGAACGGAACTTGGTAGAGCAAAAACCTCCACCAGGCTGAACAGTTTACGTTTTGTATCCCACTGATAGGCCGGATCTGGATTCTGACCTGAACCAGAATCCAATCGACTTGTTCTTGACGCCTACCCAACTCATCCACCAAGTTTTAGGCACATCAATGTGTGCACCACCATCCATCGGAAAGACGTTCAGTCGGAGTACCCATGCTGTTGGTGGACGTCGAAGATCCTACGGGGTCTCACAAAGGCGAGGTGGGAATCGCCGGAACACCAAACAAATTCCACTTCCAGTCGAGGATCTTGTACTGCTCCAGTGGTGACCTTTCCAGGATTTGTTCTGACTTTGAAACTTATCCTGGTCGGCCCTGAAAATGTGTCTAGAGTCTGTCACTAATATTATGCTGTATCTATTCCCCCGTGGACTATTCTCCTGGTGATAAAACAGGAGAAAGTAACTAAAACAGCACTCGGTGGAGAGAAAACCTCCGCCTCGTTGGTCATATGACTCAATGGTGAAGAATCACTTTAAAAATTCTACCAGCTGGATCCGGATCTGGATCTTCACCAAAATTGAATCGATTCTCCCTTGTCACACACACACAACCTGGCCAACAAGTTCTGTCCAAATCCATCCATATTTTTTTGAGATATTCTGCTATGTATCGTTTTTGGCCGTATCTCCCAATGGTAAAGAATCACTTAAAAAGAAAATAATTCTCATATCCGAATCCATCTTCAATATCTTCACCAAAATCGAATCGAATCATCCTTGTCAGACACCCAACGTCTCCACCAAGTTTCGTCCAAATCCGTCCACAACTTTTTGAGATATCCTGCGATGTATCGTTTTTGGCCCTATCTCCAAATGGTGAAGAATCACCGAAAAAAATATGGTAGCCGGATCCGAATGCGGATCTTCACCAAACTCTAATCATTTTGTCCTTGTCACATACGCTACATCCCTGCCAAATTTCATCCGAATCCGTGCACATCTTTTTGAGATATCTTTCTACGTATCGTTTTGGCCCTATCTCCCAATGGTGAAGAATCACTTAAAAAATTTAAATAATTCTCATATCCGAATCCATATTCTGATCTTCACCAAAATCGAATCGAATCGTCCTTGTCATACACCCAACCTGTCCACCAAGGTTTGTCCAAATCCGTCCACAACCTTTTGAGATATCCCGCTATGTATCGTTTTTGGCCCGATCTCCCAATGGTGAAGAATCACTTAAAAAAATTAAATAATTCTCATATCCGAATCCATATTCTGATCTTCACCAAAATCGAATCGAATCGTCCTTGTCATACACCCAACCTGTCCACCAAGGTTTGTCCAAATCCGTTCACAACTTTTTGAGATATCCCGCTATGTATCGTTTTTGGCCCGATCTCCCAATGGTGAAGAATCACTTAAAAAAATTAAATAATTCTCATATCCGAATCCATATTCTGATCTTCACCAAAATCGAATCGAATCGTCCTTGTCAAACAACCAACCGGTCCACCAAGGTTTGTCCAAATCCGTCCACAACTTTTTGAGATATCCCGCTATGTATCGTTTTTGGCCCGATCTCCCAATGGTGAAGAATCACTTAAAAAAATTAAATAATTCTCATATCCGAATCCATATTCTGATCTTCACCAAAATCGAATCGAATCGTCCTTGTCATACACCCAACCTGTCCACCAAGGTTTGTCCAAATCCGTCCACAACTTTTTGAGATATCCCGCTATGTATCGTTTTTGGCCCGACCTCCCAATGGTGAAGAATCACTTTTAAAAAATTAAATAATTCTAATATCCGAATCCATATTCTGATCTTCACCAAAATCGAATCGAATCGTCCTTGTCACACACCCAACCTGTCCACCAAGGTTTGTCCAAATCCGTCCACAACCTTTTGAGATATCCCGCTATGTATCGTTTTTGGCCCGATCTCTCGATTTAGCCTGGTGTTGGCTTAGCGGTTAGGGTGCCGGCTTGGGATCCTAGGATCCTGGGTTCGAATCCCGGTCGATCGCTGAATTAACACCAGGGGGGTTGACTCAGCCTGTCATCCTTCCGAGGTCGGCAAATTGAGGACCAGCTTGCTGGGATGAATGATCACGGTGTGTACCCCAATTTAGAATAGGTACACCGTATCCCTGCGCATCGTAAGAGGCGACCAAGGGTTGGCGTCAGGAAAGGCATCCGGCCATAAAAACATTGCCTCAAACAGGGAACCATGATTGTCATGGGACCCACAAGGCTAACCCCTGCTCTAGCGGGGAAAATGGCCTTAAAACGTTCATTCATTCATATATTCCCGATGGTGAAGAATCACTTTAAAAAATTCTTGTAGCCGAATCCGAATCCGGATCTTCACCAAAATCTAATAATTTCGTTCTTGTCACAAACACTCCGCCACATTTCATCCAAATCCGTCCACAACTTTTTGAGATATTTTGTTCACAAACGGACAGACAGGGGTGAAAACAAAACCTCCATCCACCTTTGGTGGTGCAGGTAATAAAACGAAAGTAGTAAAGAAGTACCTGCCGATGTGAAACCTCAACCACCTTCAGCAAATGCTCCGAAGCTTTCCTCGACTCATTCTCATCTAATGTAAGCCAAACTCGATCCATTTTCACCAACTTATAAACCCACAACACCGTGTTATGATATGCTCGCCCACGCGTACACGTGCCAATGCAAAGCTTCTCACACTTTCCGAAAATCTTTGAGATACCTGCAGGAAGGAAACTGCGAGTCACCTTCACTATACCTGCTTCAGGGTCCTTCCTCACCTGTTGATGCAGGTTTACGCACTTCTTAATTGCGCCGACTTATAGTCAGGCGACTTCATTCCATTTACAATTTGAGTTGATGTAACATGTAGGTTGCTCGTCTTGCATACCACGATCCAGGTGTGCCAGGCGTGATGCCTTCAAGCGCTCTAATCATTTACTTTTTGGGACATCTGAGCATTACCTGTTTTGCCGCATTTGCTTTCAAATTCGTACACATTAATCATGGAAAGGCAAGAAACAAGTGTGCAATGGTCCTGAGGGCCTTTCCTGTCCCATGGATAAAGCTTACTTCTTTGTGGAATGTTGGGCTGCAAACTCCACATTTGATGACCAAAATTTCCTTCTGTATCCATCGTGACCACCTGATGCATCTGACCTCCTGCCCCTCATTCCTCCCCACACCCATTGTTTGTCCAAGTCTGCCTCTATCTTGACCTTCACATCTGCTGTTGGTGTTAACTTCCCTTTCTCAACTGTTCCTTTTATCCTGTTGTGTTCTGATCCATTCAGTATGCTAATTCTACCTCTTCCATGTGCCTCGACTATCTATATACAGTCACGTGAAAAAGTAAGTACACCCCATGTAAAGTTTTGACTTTTTCAACATATTTCAACATACAGCTATTTGATCTTCATTTCAACAATATTGATAGATAAAGGTGATATTAAAGCGCGGCGTTACGCGCGCTGCTTGTGAGCAAGGAGGAAGCGGACAAGCGGTAACATATGAACGTCTTTATTGTAAGACTACACTGTAACACTTCCGGGCTGGTCGCCCGGTGTATATCCTGAGGCCACGCCTACCCCTCGGGCGTGGCCACCGCCCACTTGGTGCGTGGAATGATGTCACCACGCCAGTGGGCTTTTGTGTCCGCCACACGCGCCCCCCCCAGAATTCCCGCGCACCTGGAGGGCCAGTTTGCGGGGCAGACGAATGACCCGGCCGAAGCGCCCCCTGGCGATCGGCGGCGTCTGGGGTGCAGGGATACCAGGTGGGATGCCCCTGGCTGCCCCTGGGATGGGTGCAGGACCGGGGGGCGCCGTGGCGGCGGGGCTGGGCGGTGCCGGGGGTCCGCCCGCAGGAGGGCGGCCCCGACGTGGGGGTCGGGCCACTGGCGGTGGATGGTCCACATCGAGGTGGGCCGGCTTGAGGCGGTCTACCGAAACGCGGTCAGGAGTACCGCCGATGTCCAGGGTGAAGTGCTTCGCCCCGGTCTCCAGCACGCGGAAAGGCCCGTCGTACGGGGGCCGCAGTGGTGTCCGATGGGCATCGTGGCGGACGAAGACGTACTCCGCCGTGCGAAGCTCCGGGGCGACGTGCGTCGGTGGGTGCCCGTGGCATGCCGTTGGCACCGGGGCGAACCTCTGGGCGGTCTCTTGCAGAGCGGAGCGCTGCTGTGCCGCGGACCATGGTGCCGTGGAGTCGGGGAGGAACTCGCCCGGCACCCGCAGCGGTTGCCTGAAGACCAACTCCGCCGCGGATGCGCGCAGGTCCTCCTTGGGCGCCGTCCGGAGGCCCAGCAGGACCCAGGGGAGCCTGTCGACCCAGCCGCCGTCGCGGAGGGTGGCCCGGAGCGCGGCCTTCAATGAGCGGTGAAATCGCTCACACAGGCCGTTAGCCTGGGGGTGGTAGGCCGTGGTTCGGTGCAGCCGGACCCCGAGCCCCTGCGCAACCGCCCCCCAGAGCTCCGAGGTGAACTGGGGGCCGCGGTCGGATGAGATGTCTGAGGGGGCGCCGAACCGGGCGACCCAGGTGGCGATGAAAGCCTGCGCTACATCGGCCGCCGTTGTCGACGCCAAGGGCACGGCCTCCGGCCACCGGGTGGTGCGGTCCACCATGGTGAGGACGTGGGTGAAACCCCGCGAGGGGGGCAGAGGTCCCACCAGGTCCACGTGGACGTGGTCAAACCGGCGTTCCGGCACCGTGAACGGGGCCAACGGGGCCTGGGTGTGCCGGTGCACCTTGGCGCGCTGGCACGCGAGGCATGTCCTGGCCCAGCCGCGGACGGCCTTCCGGAGGCCATGCCAGACGAACTTGTCGGCGATCAGCCTTTGGGAGGCCCTCGCGCCCGGGTGGGACAGGCCGTGGATGGCGTCAAACACCTGGCGCTGCCAGCCCGCGGGCACAATGGGGCGAGGACGCCCGAGGGAGACGTTGCACAAGAGGGCCGCGCCCGCGCCGTCGAACGGCACCTCGGTGACGCGGAGGCTCGTGACGGCGGTCCGCAAGGCCTGGACGTCGGGGTCAGCGGCCTGGTCCGCTGCCATCCGGGCATAGTCGATGCCGAGGTGGACTGCGTGGGCGACGGCCCGGGAAAGGCAATCCGCCACCGGGTTGTCCTTCCCCGCGACGTGCTGGATGTCCGTCGTGTACTCGGACACGGCCGAGAGGTGACGCTGCTGCCGGGCCGACCACGGCTCGGTGACCTTGCCCAACGCGAAGATCAGCGGCTTGTGGTCGACGAAGGCAGTGAACGCCCGGCCCTCGAGCAGATGGCGGAAGTGCCTGACCGCCAAGTGAAGTCCGAGCAACTCGCGGTCGAAGGTACTGTAACGGCGTTTGGGCGGGCGAAGCTGCCGGCTAAAGAACGCCAGCGGTTGCCAAGCTCCACGCACCCATTGCTCGTGCACCGCGCCCACCGCGTAGTCCGAGGCATCGGTGGTGAGGGCGATCGGTGCATCGGGCGCCGGGTGCGCGAGCATGGTGGCGTTAGCCAAGGCGAGCTTCGCGCCCGTGAACGCCGTGTCCATCTGCTCGGTCCAGGTAACGTCGCCTTTGCCCGGCTTACCTCGGAGAGCTTCGTGCAGGGGGCGCAGGAGCTGGGCGATACGGGGCAGGAACCGATGGTAAAAGTTCACCATGCCCAGGAACTCCTGCAGCCCTCTGATCGTGCGGGGGCGCGGAAACCCCTTCACCGCCTCCACCTTGGCCGGCAGGGGGACGGCTCCGTGCCTGGTGACACGGTGCCCCAGAAAATCGATTGTGGCGGCGCCGAACCGGCACTTTGCGGGGTTCACAATCAGGCCATGCTGGCCCAGGCGTTCGAAGAGCGTGCGGAGGTGGCGTAGGTGCTCTTCGCGGGACGCGCTGGCGACGAGGATATCGTCCAGGTAGACGTAGACAAAATCCAAGTCGCGCAGGACACTGTCCATCAGTCGCTGGAACGCCTGAGCCACATTCTTCAGACCGAAGGGCATGCGCAGGAACTCGAAGAGTCCGAATGGCGTGATGACCGCCGTCTTCGGGACGTCCTCCGGCCTGACGGGGACCTGATGGTAGCCGCGTATGAGGTCCACCTTCGAGAAGAAGGACCTGCCCGCCAAACGGGTGGAAAAGTCCTGAATGTGGGGGACGGGGTAGCGGTCGGGAGTCGTGGCGTCATTGAGACGGCGATAGTCCCCGCACGGTCGCCATCCCCCGCCGGGCTTCGGCACGATGTGCAGCGGCGACGCCCAAGCGCTCTCTGAGCGCCGAACGATGCCGAGTCGCTCCAGGGTAGCGAACGCCGCTTTTGCCACCGCCAGCTTCGTCGGCTCGAGGCGGCGTGCCCGGGCGTAGACCGGTGGCCCGACGGTGGGGATGTGATGGGCCACCCCGTGCTTGACGGCCCCCGCCGAGAAGGTGGGCTGCGTGAGGGCCGGGAAGCCGGCGAGGAGGCGGGTGAATGCGTCCGCTGCCGGAAGCGTACAGACCAACGTGGCCGGAACCGAATCGTTCGGCAAGCCGCTTGGCAAGCCGCTCGTTGAGCTGGGCAACGCACATGCAAGCGAGCTGAACGTCTCGGCCTGGACAAGCCGTCTGCGCTTGACGTCGACCAGGAGCCCATTAGCGCACAGGAAGTCCGTGCCAAGCAGTGCCATGGGCACGTCGGCGGTGACGAACGTCCATCGGAAAACCTGCCCTCCAAACTGCAGAGAGAGGCAGCGTTTTCCGTACGTACGGATGGGCGTCCCGTTCGCGGCAAGCAGCGCGGGGCCCCCACCCGCGGCGTGCTTGTCTGACGTGCCGGCGGGAATGACACTCACCTGTGCTCCCGTGTCGCACAGGTAATGGCGCCCAGAGAAGGTGTCCGTTATGAACAGCAGGCTGCTCGAACGGCCGGCGCTCATCGCCACAATTGAGCGCCGGCCCGGGCGTTTCCCGACCCGTTGAAGGAGCACGGCGGATGACACCGCCGAGCTTCGTGGCCGAACTTGGCGTGGAACCAGCACCAGGTGGTGGAGCTGGAGGAGCGCGGCTGGCTCCGCCAGGCCGGTGGAGTCGACGGGTTTCCCCGCGGTGGCGGTTTTCGCCGCGGCGGTGGGCGGGGCGTGGCGGCGTTCACGAGGTGCGTATCAGCATGCTGCTGAAACTCAGCGTGCTGTAGAAGATGATGCTGTGGAACAGCAGCGTCGAAGGCCGTGACGGCCACGCCAACGCTCGCCCGCGTGTCCGAAGCGGCGAAGTACTTGTCCGCCTCGGCCACCAATGCTCGGGGTTCCGTTAGCCCGGTCCCGGCCAACGCGAGGCGAACCTGCGCTGGAAGTTGGCGACGGAAAAGCGCCCGGAATAGCGAACCGGGGGCTTCGTCGCCCAACAGTGACAGCATATGGTCCATTCGGACCGACGGGCACGTCTCACCGAGCTCGGGGAGATCCAGGAGGCGGTCGGCCCGTGCGTCGTCCGTGAGGCTGAACGTGGCTAGGAGTAGCCGCTTGAGTGCCTCGTACTTGTGGCCGTCCGGTGGGTGGCGAAGGACGGACACAACTCGAGCGGCCGTGCCGGGCCCGAGGGAGGCGACGACATGGCAGTAGCGCAGGTCGTCGTTGGTGAGGCGCCGAAGCTGAAATTGGGCTTCGGCTTGAACGAACCAGACCTCGGCCTGGGCCTCCCAAAATTCGGGAAGTTTAATCGCCATTGACTTGTCGTTGGCCATTGCAATGGCGTCGTGTTCGGAAGGATCGCTACGGCAGATCCAACGTCGAGGGTCACCAGTAAAGCGCGGCGTTACGCGCGCTGCTTGTGAGCAAGGAGGAAGTGGACAAGCGGTAACATATGAACGTCTTTATTGTAAGACTACACTGTAACACTTCCGGGCTGGTCGCCCGGTGTATATCCTGAGGCCACGCCTACCCCTCGGGCGTGGCCACCGCCCACTTGGTGCGTGGAATGATGTCACCACGCCAGTGGGCTTTTGTGTCCGCCACAATATAATATAACAAATATCATGAAACATTTACATTTTGTAGTCCATTGTATAATTTAAATAAACATAAATGCAAATTTCGCATGTGGAAAAAGTAAGTACACCCTTGGCTCTAATAGGTGGTATTGCCCCTTTGGCAGAAACAACCTCAAGTAGGCGTTTCTTATAACTGTCTACCAGTCTCTGACATCGACTGGGAGAAATTTTTGCCCACTCCTCCATGCAGAATTCTTTCAGCTGTGCGATGTTTGAGGGGTTTCTTGCATGCACAGCTCATTTCAAATCCCCCGACAACATCTCGATGGGATTTAGATCCGGGCTTCGACTTGGCCATTCCAGAACCCTCCATTTCTTTCTTTTCAGCCATTCCTTGGTGGATTTACTTGAATGTTTAGGGTCATTGTCATGTTGCAAGGTCCACCTTCGGTTGAGCTCCAACTCTCCGACAGATGGCCTCACATTATCCTCAAGCACCCTCTGGTACAATGAAGAATTAATAGTGGATTCTATGATGGTGAGCTGCCCAGGCCCTGATGCAGCAAAGCTGCCCCAAACCATACTATTTCCACCACCATGCTTTACAGTTGGTATCAGGTTCTTGTGGTCAAATGCTGTCTTTGGTTTTCGCCAAACATGTCTTCTGGTACTGTGGCCAAATAGCTCTACCTTTGACTCATCTGTCCAGAGCACACACATTGTTCCAGAAGTGCTGGTCTTTGCCTAGGTGTTCATTGGCAAACTTTAGTCTTGCCCTGATGTTCTTTCTGGACAGCAAAGGTTTCCTCCTGGCACACCTCCCTTGTAGATCAAATTTGTGCAGCCTCTTTCGAATGGTAGACTCGTGCACTTTGACATCAACAGTGGCAAGAGCTACCTGTAGGTCCCGATGATGACATTCTGCGAAACCACACCACTGGTTATCAACAAACAAATATTATTTTGAAAATCACACAAGAATAACGGTACAATAATAATAGCAATCAAAAGTACAATCAACACATCTTATGATGGTACCATCAGCTAGGATAAGATAACTCACTGTGCTCCAAGTGAGTGAAAAAAAGAACATTCCCAAATTCTCTACGGCTCAAAGGTGATTCCCTCCAGCGAGCGTCAGAGCAATATCGAATCGAAACCCGAACCCCGTTCAGATGACGGGCCCAGTCACTCCGCCAAAACAGCACAGAGGCGTAGGCGGCCGAAGCAGCGCAAAGAGTCACGTGGTCCAAAACCGCGTAAGGCAAACTCACGGAGGAATGGGAAATCCAAAGGCGCTCTCCAGGTATGAACGTTCACGGTTCACCGTCGGCGAACCGCGAATTAATCTTCAAACTCCGCGTTGCACACACACGTCCCAGATAGACGTCTGAATGGTGAAAAAACTGACGCGAAGCAAAGACCTTTTGCGTTGAGCAAAGCGCGAGTGTCAAAATGGCCAACAGCTTGTACTTGAGTCGCAACGACCCGGCGATGATTCTTCAGAATCCCAACGCCAAACCTGACCACGCAGGTTTATCAATCCCAGCGATAACACCGATCGCAGGAATTCCTTTCAAGGAAACTCAAAGTTTGCTCGTGACTTTCGTTCGACAACGCTCGCTCAGGAGCTGGAAGCGACCAGCTTCTTGTCCGACTTTTTGCCCCGCCTCCTTTTCTCTCTCCTCTTCTTCTTCGTCTTCCGGTTCCCGATCCGGTTTCCTGTTTCATTTAACATTAACCTTTTTACCTTTTGACAATAATAATGGCTATTTCCCTCAAACAATAATAATAATAATAATAATACATAGAACCAGAAATGTTTCAAGTGGATTAAAACCACAACACCGGAAGTGACGAATCCGTAACAGTATTTTTTAGAAAAAAAATTCCAATTTTTTTTTGTGGGGGGATTTTTTTCGGGAATTTTTTTTTTCAACTTTATGTTTATTTTGTTTATAAAATTTGATATCACGTATATTACAAATACAATTGTGCATTATGATTGTTTGAATTATGATTGGTTTAAAGCATGACAAAATGGCAACTCGGGTACAGTCATTTATCTATATATCTACACATCTGGGCAGTGTCTGTGTTGTCACTTAACGACTCTCTCAAACTTTTGTTTCTGTGGTTGTGAAGTGTTTTTAATAACGTTGTGGTGGTTTTGAATCACGTGGTGGTGAGGTATTTTGAATGATGTGGTGGTGAGGTGTTTTTAAATGACGTGGTGGTGAGGTGTTTTTAAATCACATGGTGGTGAGGGCTTTTGAATTATGTGGTGGTGAGGTGTTTTGAATTACATGGTGGTGAGGTGTTTTTAATTATGTGGTGGTGAGGTGTTTTGAATTACGTGGTGGTGAGGTATTTATAATTATGTGGTGGTGAGGTGTTTTTAATTATGTGGTGGTGAGGTGTTTTGAATTACGTGGTGGTGAGGTGTTTCGAATTACGTGGTGGTGAGGTGTTTTGAATTACGTGGTGGTGAGGTGTTTTAAATCACGTCGTGGTGAGGTGTTTTAAATCACGTCGTGGTGAGGTGTTTTGAATTCCGTGTTGGTGAGGTGTTATCGTCCCAAATTTCCAGTCTGCACCTACCCCTCCCCAAGGTATGTGCTGAGGGGTTCTTTCTTGAAAAAAAAAACATTCAACCTGAATCTTCAACCTAAATTGCCAATAAAAATGTAATATCACAAACACAACAAATACATTTGTGCAAATTAATTGTTTGTATTATGATTGGTGTTTTTCATGACATCACAGTAACTCGGGTACAGTCATTAGCCTCAGCTAAAACAAGTGAATCCTCTTGGATTGCGCTGAGGTTCGGGCATGGAATTTCGAGCCTCGATCATGGTTCGAGCCTCGATCTTGTATACAAAAATAATAATAATAATAATAAGAACCTTGGGCCGAATCTCGCGCTTCACCAGTGCGTGTGCGCGAATTTACGTCACGTCGGCAGCGAGAAGGGGTTCCCCAACACGAACCAATCAGGAACTGCCACGTCACACTTATATGATCTCAGAATTCCTGTGACAGGAATTCGCGTTACACTGGCTGGAAGTCATTCGCTAGAGGCGCTTCCTCAGCGCTAATAATCCCGTTCCTCAGTAACGATGCGCGAGCCGAGCCAAGCGAGTATATATATATATATGTATATATGTGTATATATATATATATATATATATATATATATATATATATATATATATATATATATATATATATATATATATATATATATATATATATATATATATATATATATATATATATATATATGTATGTATATATATATATATATATATATATATATATATATATATATATATATATATATATATATATATATATATATATATATATATATATATATATATATATATATATATATATATATTGTTACAGACACGACTTTGATGTTAAGGTGGGCCGAGCGGAATGGCCGTCGTGTCCGCACAAATTACCCGATTGTACTCGAACGTCGACGAAGCCGCGCTACGCTGGATCAATAAAGGAAAAAGAAGACACCCGGCTGGATTATAATGACAGACACCAATGTTTCGATTCTCAATTATATTCGTACGGAAAAGGTTAGATTACAGGGGCTAGAGGTATATTACAGGAAGACAGGCACTTAGACACACTCTTACATTAACCCCGGACAGACGACAGGTAAACGGGACAACGGCTGACTCACACGGGGATTGATGGCAAGGAAAGGCAGATAGCGATGGCTCAAGGTGCACTCTTGGCTCAAAGCAGGGTACAGTCCGGTCCAAAGATGCGGGGAGGTCACAGCGCTCGGAGGGGACGTTCTTTCTCAGGCGGGTCTTTCTCTCTCAGCGATCGCAGGCAACGTTCTTTCTCAGGCGGGGCGCATCTGACTCAGCGCTCGCAGGTACCTCTTTCTCCAGCTGGGGGCGCATCTCTCCTCACTTCCGGTAAGTCGCCACGTATATCCGGCGGGGAGTGACACGCCCTCGGCTCGCTAGCGCCGCCCCAGATGGAATCGGTCCGCCCTTCTGATTGGGTGCGGGGGGTTACCAGGCTCCGCCCTTGAGGAGGAGCTGACAGCCAGCCCCTCCGTGGTAACCCCGTGGAGCGCGTGGTCAATGGCGCTAATCGAGCCGGTGTGAGGACGCATCCTCCCCCGCGCCGCCGCCATCTCCTCTGTTGTTGTTGTAATTGTTGGGGAAGAAGATGGAAGGAGGTATGGGAAAGGTCCTAAACTCACTACTGATGCCATATAATCACATTCTGGTGCAACGAAGAGTCAGAATTAATGGAAACGAGTCCTTAACTGACATAGATTATGAATAACTAGCAAGATGTCCGAAAGTTGTCTACGTGTGGTGCGGTGGACCTGGGCACGACATTTAATGGGGGGAATAAGGGGAAGGTCGGCTCTACTGAGTGTTATTTACATGCAATGGGACTAGGGAATGGGGGATTGGGGAAAGTTGGGGAGTATTGGAGAAATAGGGGAATATTTACAAGCGGATATGGAGGCCAAATTCCATATTCGCAACATTGCACCCTTCTCTACCCTCGGGGCGTCCCGACCCGATAAATTTTTACCTAGTTTAGTGTGGCACTCAGATGTAGTCCCTCTACTATTAACTCTACCCTGAGTGCGACAGTTTTACAGATGTTCACAAATGAGTAAATATGTCCCCCTGCGACGTTGCACCCTTCTCCTCACAGAAACACACCCACAGGATAACCGAATCCGGAAAGAATTCTCAAACTACACATACAGCCGGTAGGGAGCATTATTTACAAGACTACGCTGCTATTTACACTACGATCCAGGACCTGTTTTTGGAGGAACACATGCAGATGTTATGCATAGAGAGAGCGCGCTTGCCAACATCGATACACCAACCCACGAGTGCTCTGTGGCCGACGGCCTTTAATAACGTGCAGAGCACCCTTCCCGAGCATCAAAAGCACCACCCCACCACCAATCGGTGCAGTCACCATTGTTCATTGGAATAAAAATAAATTCGACAACCCCTAACCCTGCAGGTGTCTCTTGCTCTTCTTGTGGTGCACTTGGTGTTAACTAAAAGTGGTTCACCTGTATGGCATAGGTGCCACGTTGACCCATAGGTCCATCCCCGGGTGGTGCTTGGCCGCAAACGAACTGCGGTCCATTGTGGGTGGCCACAAACATTGCGGTCCATATGGTGTATCGATCCCGGCAGCAAACAGCGAAAGTGCAGGCCCACAACTGCGCAGCCAGCACCTCTCTCTCCTCTCTCTCTACCCCAAAGCCAGATCCTCGGAGGTGGGAGACAAAAGAAGCAGACAAGTGAGTAAGGTGGTAAGGGCGCAAAAGTGCACGCAATATAAAGTAATGCACACTGGGGGCACATGGGAACCAGGTGAGACAGGTACGTTCCTATCGTACGCCCCCCCCCCCCCCCCACCAGGTAACCTACATGGCCCCTCCCTTACCCCTTACTGTATCCACACAACACAACACTACCCATAAACATCTACTTTACAAATCAACAAACATCCCTACTGTCTTCCCCGTTCCTCCCATATACCAAATTCGTCTTCTCTCCCTCCTAACCAATCAAATTTGCCATTTTCAACTCTCATCAAAATTTGCCATCTCCAACTCAACATCATAATTTGCCATTACCAATTCATCATCAGTCCCTCCTAGGGAGGGAGAGATGGAATCACCCCAATGTCTCATCCACGTCGTGATGCGTCTCACAAATCCACACAGCGATTCATCTCCTGCAACAAAACAAAGAAAACACAGGTGTGGAGTCATCATCATCACCACAGGTAAGTGGCTGCGTATGGTGCGACAGGTTCATCAATCCTAACTATTTCCTAAATGACTTTAACAACTTTACACTACCCGGGGTCTTTCTCCGGCCAAACCATTGGCCCTCTTACACTATGGGTTCTAAAAACCAATTCCCATTGGCCAAACTGTGGTGCGCTTCAATTTGGGGTCTCACTCCCCCGATTCATCTCCCGGTGCCCTCGTACAATTTCTGGGCTGCGGCGTGTACCTCTCCCAGTGGGTCTACCCACCTGCACACCTCCACCACTGCAGTTGCCTCCGAGCTTACCTGCTCCTTGCCCTAACCTAACTACCTGGGAAGGCCCTCTGGCACTCTCCCCACTCGGTGCCCCTCTCTGGCACCTGGGCTACCCGGGTCCGTCCTCCGGATCCTCGGGCCCCATCCACAACTCTACCGGCTCCCAGAGCCCACCTGCGGCCTCACCTGGCCGACATCCTCACAGTGGTGGAGTGCCCAACAACTACACACACTAACAGGCTACACGCACAGCCATTTCCACAACACTAATGCACCCATTCACAACACCATTCTGCAACCGCACCACAAATGCCAATATCCAACCACAATTTACCTATACCCTCTACCTAACACTTACACTACCCGCCCCGGGTACTCGTGAAAGGGGGTCCACTCTTCCCCCATCCACACCTTCGCACCATGCACACCACTCCGTACCACTTACTAAAACTCTCTCCACACACCTGTACTTGCACACCTGTGCTCTCACACCTGGTGCCACCTGCACCCTTCTCTCCCCAAGCGCATTCGCGCTGATCCACAACACTCACTACTCATACACTGCTCCACACACCTGTCCAGTTGCACACCTGTGCAATCACACCTGTTCAATTCTCACACACACAGCATCATCTCAGCTAACTACTCCCCTCTGAAACTTGCGCTTCCCAGTCGTCCCTTTAAACTATTGCGCTCCCTCGTCATTATCATCCACACTAATCTACCTGCGTCCCTACTACAGGTATCAGTCACTAACTAAACTTAACGTTACCTAATGTCATCTCCGCTAGATCCCTACACACCATATCCTAACCCACCCGGCTAGTTTTCACTGCCATACACCCCATAAGCTATTGCTCCTTTGCCCCACCATGGGAAGGGTGGCAGGGATGCCAGCCTTACCCACTGGGCCCATCGCTCACTACCAATTTTGCACATCAAATTTCAACAAATTAAAATTTTGCCAATCACTGCCCATCATCTGCCAATCACTACTGCCAATCCCTTGCCAATCATCAAATTTTGTTTTTCTCTAATTTTGGGTCCAAAACACTAACCTCATCACCCAGTCTACTCACTAATACTTCTCGGTGCGCCAATCCCTGTCCAAAGCCCGGCTTCGTGAAGCCAAGCAATGGATGCTGGTTGTTTTGTGCCAGCGGCTGGATGCGTCCGGCACTCGGTGCAGGGACGGGGGCTTACCCGTGCCGAGATCCCACACACCACCTCGGCGTGGAGCCATCCAATGCCCCGATCTAGACCTGCCGGCACGTCTCACCAAAAAGTGGTCGCCATGACGACCCTTTCTATCGGGCTGCCAGCTCCGCCTAGTGGAGCACGGACGCGGCCGTTCAAAGCGAGGCCCAGCACGCACCGAGGGCCCGATTCGGCTATAAGTCGTTCTAAACTCTATCCCGTCTAACGTCGATGCTTCACCTGCATGCTTACACCCCGCAGCCCGTTCCTTGCTCACACATCCCGCCGTGCCCATGCTCCTCGTACCTTTCCTTACACACCCAGGTACACCCATTCCACTCACAGCCTTGGTCACACACCTGACCACCGAACACTTTGGCACACATTCGTTGCTCGCACACCTCACCAATACACCGCTTCGCACCCCCTCCTCGGTCACCTCCTCTGTGACAATCACAGGTGTGCTCTCATTCGCACACCCAACCATGTGCCTCACCACCAACTCCAGCGTGCATTCCCACTCACGCTCTACCATTCCAGGTGTGCATCCTTCCATCCCAGGTGTACATCCTCGCTCACCTGTCACAACCAACTCACTCTCCTTGTCACTCTCAATACTCTCACCACCACTCTTGACAACGCACTCACCCTTACTCTTGACAGCGCACTCTTTCCTCGTGCACCTGTCCGTCACACACCTTTCTCGCGCACACTCTCCCGTTACACCCTCTGTAACACTCACCACAGGTGGACACTCTTCCTTACTTCTGACAGCGCACTCTTTCCTCATGCACCTGTCCGTCACACACCTTTCTCGCGCACACTCTTGCGCACACTCTCCGGTCACACCCTCTGTAACACTCACCACACCGCGCTTCCACGTGCTCCCTCGCACACGCGCTACGACCGACTCACTCTCGCCAGCACCCTCACTCCTTGGCACGCACTTTTTCCTCACACACCCCAGAGTCGGACTTTCTCGCACACCTCTTTTTTCGCACACCAGACCTGTCGCACACTTCACCAACGGCCTCTCACGAACACCCGGGTCTATCTCGACCCCCAAGCTTCTTAAATCACCTGGCGCATCATACGCACGACCATATTGGTCACCACTTACACCGGGTCCTCCTTCTCTTCGCTTCCCCTCCATCACCTGCGAATCCCTCATCCGGTTAATGAGCACATCATCACGATCCGAACACAGACTTTGGACCAATTCTTTCACCTCCTCTTTTATCTCTTTCTTATCCTCTCTCCGTCGCTTTTTAATTTCGCTCACCCCCTCTTCCACTTCTTCTAATTTCTGCTTCACCTCCTTCATCTCCTCGTGCGCCCCTTTAAGTTCTTCCTCTAACTCCACTTTATTTTTTTCTATGTGCTCCCGCACCTCCCGCTCTTTAACCTCCATCACCTCTACCACTTTGTTCATTTTTTTCGTCAAGTCCTCATGTACCGTCGACACTCTTTTTTAATTACCCCTACGTCATTTTTCATCTCCTTCTGCGTCGATTTTAACCCCTCTATTACCGCTGTTTTCTTCTTTACCTGTTCCCCCAACTCCTTTTGTCCCACTGTCAATTGTTCTACTCCCAGCGTCAACTCCTCTATACCACCTTGCAATTTTACAGTCCCCTTTCTCACCTCCTTCTCCATGTGCTCCTTACAGTGCCTCACCTCCTCGCGCACTCCTCCGACCTCCTCACTCACTCCTCTCCTGATCTCCTCTCCCATCACTTGCATCTCCTGCCCAGATGCCACCCTCATCTGCTCCATTTCCTCCCTGTGAGCATCCAGTTTGGTTTCTACCCCCATTCTGACCCCCTCTATCTGCTGCCCCATTTGGTTAACTTCCCTTTCCGCTTGGTCCCTCATGTCCCTCAATTTGCCTTCCATGGTGTTTTCTAACCCCTCTAACCCTCTTTGCATCCCTTCCATTTGATTCTCTTGAGCGGCCATTCTGTTTTCTACCCCCGTTAACCCATGTTTCACTCCCTCTATCTGATTCTCTTGAGCGGCCATTCTGTTTTCTACCCCCATTAACCCATGTTTCACCCCTTCTATCCCATTGTCTAACCCCTCTAATTTCTTGTCTAATCCCTCACCGGTACCCCCTCGCTTCGTCCCTCATTACCCCCATTTCGTTTCCCATTTGTCCCATACTGCTTTTCAAACCTCTAATTTGGCCTCCCAATTGCTCACTTCACTATTCTTTTCCATTCGCTCGTTACTCTGGGCCATAAGGGCCTTTATTTGCAAAAAAAACAAGTCCAAATCCACCAGGGGCGCTGTCACGGTCGCCGGCGCGGTGACCAGCGAGGCGCCATTTCGCGCGTCTGCTACCCCCGCTGTTTCGCTCTCCTCACGTGTCTCACTTTGGTCCTGGACCGACCCTGCTTCACTCTCCCCTACCGGACCCCAGCCGTCTTGATCCGCCATAGCGCGACTTGCAAAATTCGAGTTTCGTAAAACAAATCCAAAATTTTTTTTTTTCGTTATAATTTCGGCGAGCACAGTAACCGCGGGACCGCGCTCCGGATCGATTTTGTCGAGCGCCGTACGCGCTCCGGCTCGATTTTCCCTCCCAAAATTTGGGCCTAACTAATTTAGTCCCGGGTCCGAATCTCACTCCTCGACACCAATTGTTACAGACACGACTTTGATGTTAAGGTGGGCCGAGCGGAATGGCCGTCGTGTCCGCACAAATTACCCGATTGTACTCGAACGTCGACGAAGCCGCGCTACGCTGGATCAATAAAGGAAAAAGAAGACACCCGGCTGGATTATAATGACAGACACCAATGTTTCGATTCTCAATTATATTCGTACGGAAAAGGTTAGATTACAGGGGCTAGAGGTATATTACAGGAAGACAGGCACTTAGACACACTCTTACATTAACCCCGGACAGACGACAGGTAAACGGGACAACGGCTGACTCACACGGGGATTGATGGCAAGGAAAGGCAGATAGCGATGGCTCAAGGTGCACTCTTGGCTCAAAGCAGGGTACAGTCCGGTCCAAAGATGCGGGGAGGTCACAGCGCTCGGAGGGGACGTTCTTTCTCAGGCGGGTCTTTCTCTCTCAGCGATCGCAGGCAACGTTCTTTCTCAGGCGGGGCGCATCTGACTCAGCGCTCGCAGGTACCTCTTTCTCCAGCTGGGGGCGCATCTCTCCTCACTTCCGGTAAGTCGCCACGTATATCCGGCGGGGAGTGACACGCCCTCGGCTCGCTAGCGCCGCCCCAGATGGAATCGGTCCGCACTTCTGATTGGGTGCGGGGGGTTACCAGGCTCCGCCCTTGAGGAGGAGCTGACAGCCAGCCCCTCCGTGGTAACCCCGTGGAGCGCGTGGTCAATGGCGCTAATCGAGCCGGTGTGAGGACGCATCCTCCCCCGCGCCGCCGCCATCTCCTCTGTTGTTGTTGTAATTGTTGGGGAAGAAGATGGAAGGAGGTATGGGAAAGGTCCTAAACTCACTACTGATGCCATATAATCACATTCTGGTGCAACGAAGAGTCAGAATTAATGGAAACGAGTCCTTAACTGACATAGATTAAGAATAACTAGCAAGATGTCCGAAAGTTGTCTACGTGTGGTGCGGTGGACCTGGGCACGACATTTAATGGGGGAATAAGGAGAAGGTCGGCTCTACTGAGTGTTATTTACATGCAATGGGACTAGGGAATGGGGGATTGGGGAAAGTTGGGGAGTATTGGAGAAATAGGGGAATATTTACAAGCGGATATGGAGGCCAAATTCCATATTCGCAACAATATATATATATATATATATATATATATATATATATATACATATATATATATATATATATATATATATATATATATATATATATATATATATATATATATATATACATACATATATATATATATATATATATATATATATATATATATATATATATATATATATAAACAGGGTTATTTGACCCCCGTGAACCCCTTTGTTTCCCCTGAGCCCTTTCCCCTTGAGTTTAACACGCTGCCGTCCTCCTCGCGGGCTACTTCGAGCAAAGCCGTGACGTCACATCCGCCGTTCTCACGACTCCCTTTGACCCCTCTCAAACCGAGGTCAGTCGAATGATTGAGTGTACCTGTCCGCTCAAAAGCAGCGGATTCAGCTTACCTTAAAAAAAAAATCTAATTTTAAACGTTGAAAAACACCGGAAATGTGAATGTCTGAAATTGAGCGGGAAAACGTGTGGGGTTTTATTAATAATTATTATAATTTATAGTTAATAACATGCCTGCGAACCTTTTTGAAAGAAAAGCGGTCGGCTGGCGTGCGACGCAGAAAATTTTCAAAAGAATGAAGCAAAATGGTGCAATCTCCTGCATTTTGAGACCACAGTTCGCTGAAATATATCAACATATTTTTAGAATGAAAAAGAGAAAACTTAACATGGTTGATCTACTCACCAATCTTTATTTTTCTAAGACGTCATGATCATCAGTCACGTTTCCATAAATTACTCACTGTCCAAGCTCTACATGTATGTGCCCAAACATGTACACAAGAGTTTACATTAACTCACTAATACATCTTTATGAATGAAATGACTGGCCACTGATTTCATAACATATTTACAGTTTCACACATATTTACAGTTTCACACATATTTACAGTTTCACACGTATTTACAGTTTCACACATATTTACAGTTTCACACATATTTACAGTTTCACACGTATTTACAGTTTCACACATATTTACAGTTTCACACATATTTACAGTTTCACACATATTTACAGTTTCACACATATTTACAGTTTCACACATATTTACAGTTTCACACATATTTACAGTTTCACACGTATTTACAGTTTCACACATATTTACAGTTTCACACGTATTTACAGTTTCACACATATTTACAGTTTCACACATATTTACAGTTTCACACATATTTACAGTTTCACACATATTTACAGTTTCACACATATTTATAGTTTCACACATATTTACAGTTTCACACATATTTACAGTTTCACACGTATTTACAGTTTCACACATATTTACAGTTTCACACATATTTACAGTTTCACACGTATTTACAGTTTCACACATATTTACAGTTTCACACATATTTACAGTTTCACACATATTTACAGTTTCACACATATTTACAGTTTCACACATATTTACAGTTTCACACATATTTACAGTTTCACACATATTTACAGTTTCACACGTATTTACAGCTTCACACATATTTACAGTTTCACACGTATTTACAGCTTCACACATATTTACAGTTTCACACATATTTACAGTTTCACACATATTTACTGTTTCACACATATTTACAGTTTCACACATATTTACAGTTTCACACATATTTACAGTTTCACACATATTTACAGTTTCACACATATTTACAGTTTCACACATATTTACAGTTTCACACATATTTACAGTTTCACACATATTTACAGTTTCACACGTATTTACAGCTTCACACATATTTACAGTTTCACACGTATTTACAGCTTCACACATATTTACAGTTTCACACATATTTACAGTTTCACACATATTTACTGTTTCACACATATTTACAGTTTCACACATATTTACAGTTCCACACGTATTTACAGCTTCACACATATTTACAGTTTCACACATATTTACAGTTTCACACATATTTACTGTTTCACACATATTTACAGTTTCACACATATTTACAGTTTCACACATATTTACTGTTTCACACATATTTACAGTTTCACACATATTTACTGTTTCACACATATTTACAGTTTCACACATATTTACTGTTTCACACATATTTACAGTTTCACACATATTTACTGTTTCACACATATTTACAGTTTCACACATATTTACAGTTTCACACATATTTACAGTTTCACACATATTTACTGTTTCACACATATTTACAGTTTCACACATATTTACAGTTTCACACATATTTACAGTTTCACACATATTTACAGTTTCACACATATTTACTGTTTCACACATATTTACAGTTTCACACATATTTACTGTTTCACACATATTTACAGTTTCACACATATTTACTGTTTCACACATATTTACAGTTTCACACATATTTACAGTTTCACACATATTTACAGTTTCACACATATTTACAGTTTTCAGGTTTGAACAGTTAAGATGCACATTTAGCTATTCAGAGCCTGGTAGGTGGCAGATTTGGCCTTCTTAAGAAGGTCGGCATCCGGCTTCCACGAGAAGCAGCTGACTCCATACGGCTTGAAGATGTTAATCTTCCCTGCCAGCAAACCACACAGAGTGTTTCTGACGCCATGGCTGTCCTCGTACACGCTTGACTTGGCGTGACCTTCCTTGCCGCGTCCCAACGTGCTCCTCTGATCAGTTGTTATTTTCTTGACCATGCTGAAAAGGGACTCACAGTAGGCGTTACTGTGAGGGATCAGCAGGACGTGTTTGGCCAGTCTACAGAGCGATGGGTAAATGGGCTGGCTGGTGGCAGGGTCCGTCATCTTCTCCATGGCTGCCCAAAACACATCCACCCTCTCATCTGGGTCATATGCTGGCAGGGTGACATCTGACTGATATGTGCAGAACTCTCTGCACAGCGCATCTCTGTTCTCTTCTGGGGCAACAGATGCAGGGAGCTGTTCAACCAGTGTAAGTAGGCTCTGCATGGAAGCTGTCTTGGAGGAGGCTGGGTCCACGATGACCGCATTCCTGATCAAAGGGTCCTGGAATGGGAATTTGTTTCCTGTCGTCCCATTGGTCATGCTTAGTTTGGAAGCAATAACCAATCGCTGAAGAGATAAGAAATCAAGGTCAGGCACGAGTTTTGTAGAATGTAGAAGCAGCCGCGTGTAATACGATCTTGGCAGTGAGAAACGAACGCAAAACTGAAAAAACACAACTATTAATTTTTTTCCAATAACAATTTCCAAATGCGGTGTGTCTGACTAATAAAATCGGTATGCGTTGGGAGCTATAGAAAATCGGTAGGCTACCACGCGAATCGGTAGGCTACGGCGCGAATCGGTAGGCTACGGCGCGAATCGGTGGGCTACGGCGCGAATCGGTAGGCTACGGCGTGAATCGGTGGGCTACCGCGCGAATCGGTAGGCTACGGCGCGAATCGGTAGGCTACGGCGTGAATCGGTAGGCTACGGCGTGAATCGGTGGGCTACCGCGCGAATCGGTAGGCTACGGCGTGAATCGGTAGGCTACGGCGCGAATCAGTAGGCTACGGCACGAATCGGTAGGCTACGGCGCGAATCGGTGTGCTACCGCGCGAATCGGTAGGCTACGGCGCGAATCGGTAGGCTACGGCACGAATCGGTAGGCTACGGCGCGAATCGGTGGGCTACCGCGCGAATCGGTGGGCTACGGCGCGAATCGGTAGGCTACCGCGCAAATCGGTAGGCTATGGCGCGAATTGGTAGGCTACGGCGTGAATCGGTAGGCTACGGCGCGAATCGGTAGGCTACGGCACGAATCGGTAGGCTACGGCGCGAATCGGTAGGCTACGGCGCGAATCGGTGGGCTACCGCGCGAATCGGTAGGCTACGGCGCGAATCGGTGGGCTACCGCGCAAATCGGTAGGCTACGGCGCGAATCGGTGGGCTACCGCGCGAATCGGTAGGCTACGGCGCGAATCGGTAGGCTACGGCGCGAATCGGTGGGCTACCGCGCGAATCGGTAGGCTACGGCGCGAATCGGTAGGCTACCGCGCGAATCGGTGGGCTACCGCGCGAATGGGTAGGCTACCGCGCGAATCGGTAGGGTTGGTAGGTGCGTAATAATAAGAGATCAGTGGTTCGTTTCGGTGTACGCGCGAATCCCTCATCACGCGGACGTGTTAATCATTCTTGAATGATACGCGAACCTCACGTGAATGAATCACCTGGGCGTCTGGCCGGTTTGAGACCACCATGGCGTTCAAAATGTTATCGGAACGAGACGCCATAGACCAAGAAACGCAAGCTTTTGTCAGTAGATGAATAAGTGTGTGACGTGATTAAAAAATATATTTCGTGAATAATTATATTTGCTTGCAGCTTACATGTACAAGAATGACCGAGCTGTGGTAACAATTCCTGTGAGAAAATCCCGTAACGGGATGAAAACGCACATTTAAATCGTTGTTAAAAGATGAAAAGTGATTGGGCAACATGCATTTAAATCGTTGTTAAAACATGAAAAGAGTGATTGGGAAACACGCATTTAAATCGTTGTTAAAAGTTGAAAACAGTGATTGGGAAACATGCATTTAAATCATTGTTAAAAGATGAAAAGTGATTGGGAAACACATTTAAATGGTTGTTAAAAGATGAAAAGAGTGATTGGGAAGCATGCATTTAAAGCGTTGTTAAAAGATGAAAAGAGTGATTGGGAAACACACATTTAAATTATTGTTAAAAGATGAAAAGAGTGATTGGGAAACACACATTTAAATCGTTGTTAAAAGATGAAAAGAGTGATTGGGAAACACGCATTTAAAGCGTTGTTAAAAGATGAAAAGAGTGATTGGGAAACACGCATTTAAATTGTTTTTAAAAGATGAACAGACTGATTGGGAAACACATATTTAAAACGTTGTTAAAAGATTAACAGAGTGATTGGGAAACACACATTTAAAGCGTTGTTAAAAGATTAACAGAGTGATTGGGAAACACACATTTAAAGCATTGTTAAAAGATGAACAGAGTGATTGGGAAACACACATTTAAATGGTTGTTAAAAGATGAATAGAGTGATTGGAAAACGCGGATTTAAAGCGTTGTTCAAAGATGAAGAGTGATTGGGAAACACATTTAAAGCATTGTTAAAAGATGAACAGAGTGATTGGGAAACACGCATTTAAATGGTTGTTAAAAGATGAACAGAGTGATTGGGAAACGTGCATTTAAATGGTTGTTAAAAGATGAACAGAGTGATTGGGAAACACACATTTAAAGCATTGTTAAAAGATGGTCAGAGTGATTTGGAAACACACATCTAAAGCATTGTTAAAAGATGAACAGAGTGATTGGGAAACACACATTTAAAGTGTTGTTAAAAGATTAACAGAGTGATTGGGAAACACACATTTAAAGCATTGTTAAAAGATTAACAAAGTGATTGGGAAACACACATTTAAAGCGTTGTTAAAAGATTAACAGAGTGATTGGGAAACACACATTTAAAGTGTTGTTAAAAGATTAACAGAGTGATTGGGAAACGCGCATTTAAAACGTTGTTAAAAGATGAACAGAGTGATTGGGAAACGCGCATTTAAAACGTTGTTAAAAGATGAACAGAGTGATTGGGAAACGCGCATTTAAAGCGTTGTTTAAAGATGAACAGAGTGATTGGGAACGCGCATTTAAAGCGTTGTTAAAAGATGAACAGAGTGATTGAGAACGCGCATTTAAAGCATCGTTAAAAGATGAACAGAGTGATCGAGAAACGCACCTTTAAAGCGTCGTTAAAAGATGAACAGAGTGATTGGGAAACACACATTTAAAGCGTTGTTAAAAGATGGTCAGAGTGACCAGGTAACTGCATCAGGTCACCAATTGAAATGTGTTTCAAACTAACTTTACATTCAGTTCGTAAAGATCTGGGACGTAAGACTCAAACTCTTCGTTCATTGCAGTGAAATTGCTAAGGGTCTCTGGACCAAGTTGTCGTTGATTTAGCGTTACGTAACGGCACTGGAAACACCTCCCTCTACCCCATGTGGCACTCTGTAACACTTGGACATACACCCCTCACGCCCCAATGCATTACGTAGTTTTTTGAATGAGGATTTTCAAGAACTCTGGCAACCCCTCACTATCTCCACATTTTCTGATGTTCACATCATCAGTTCACTTTCTCCACGTTCACCTCAGTCAATTCTTATGAACATTCTGAAATCCCCATGTCCAATGTCCGTGTCTGATAAATGAAACATGGACCAAAGTTTTAGAGCCTTACCCAGCCGCTTCAAAAGGACCATCAAACGAACCCACCTATGCATTTCTATGACCAGCCTCTTAATGAGGTTCATTTTCTTGAACTTCTCAGGTTCATCATCAGCTAAGACTTCTTGTGGCCCATTCATATGGAAAAGCTGGCCTCAAAAGCCAGCTATTAATGGGACATCCTTCCTTGTTCCAATTTTTTCCTTGGAAAAAAATCAGAACGACTCAGCCTAAAAGGCCGATGTCCATAGCTCGAAGAGGTACTGCCCTCCCACATGAGCTGGGACCTCAGCATTATGCAGTCTCTTCTGGATTCTGTGGAATGTAAAGGTCTCAACATTATTTGACATATCCTGCAATTAAGTCAAAGAATAAGGTCTGTGCTCGTACCTCGCGGGCAAGTCGGTGGTCTCTGTTTTTATTGCCTTTGCTCCGGTCTTGCTCCACCTGATCTCTTCACCCTCCAACCCTCCCCAGCTCTGCAAAGATGCATGCATTCTTCTAGTATCCCCCTCCTGGCTAAACTTCCCAAATACAGGTTGACTGGATACAGCAATTCCCCAATTCTCTCATCTGCAGAACCACCTTCTCAAGGCTGTTCTATCCCACTCTTCCCTGCAGTTTTTCAAGCAGGTGGTGCCTTCTTCTGTCTTCCACAATCCTTACCCACATTAAAAAAAACCCCTTTAATCCTACCTAAGCCAACTTTGTAACTTACAGATAACTGTTTCCTCCCCTCCTGCGTGTCCCCTTTTCCTGTTCTTTCAATCCCTTGTTTATTGTGTCCAACTGTTACCCCTCCTCCATGGTCAGTTCAAGGTGGCAAGTATTCAATGCATACCATCATGCCTTTATTGATACACATTTATGTAACAGTTTTTCAAAGAGATAGTGTTGATAAAATTATTTACATTTCCTAATTGAGAAAAGATGAACCACATAAATTGACCTGAAATGAATACACACGAGAAAATGATTTCGACGATATTAAAAATTATTTTCCTTTAATATAACCTGAAGGTTGTTTCTACTACATGATCAGAAAAACACAAATTGGGCAACGAACACGCAAAAAGTTTAAATCCTACAAAGTTCCCAACCAGGTGTTTTAAACTTCCCCATGTTTCTGTGCAATTACATCACGCTCACATCAGAAATAGCATTCAGTCCAAGTTGGAGATTTTTAATGAATGAATGATTTTCCTTGTGCAGCTCACTTTCTCCTTTATCAACCTTGAATCTGCAATCAACCATTGTGACATCCCTTGCATGTTTTATTTACACTTTAAACTGCCATATATTTACTTTTGATGAATAATTCACTGAATCCAACTTTTAAAATCCCGTTTCAATATTTTTGTAAAAATACAAATCCTACATGAATTATTATATGTTGAATTCCTAACGTACTCTGTGTGTTTTCAGCAAAAGGATAGTGATGAGTGGAAATGGGGAGAAGGGAGGTGATAACTGCTCATCGGGGGGAAGGTTTAACCATGACTTAACTTGGTGTTTGGTTTTCTAGCCAGAAACAAGCAAGCTCTTCACTATCACAGAAGACTCCATTCAGAGTGGGAGATAAACACAGGAGACAAACTAGAACGACACTCGGTAGAGCGCAAACCTCCGCCAGGCTGAACAGTTTACGTTTTGTATCCAATGATAGACCGGATCTGGATTCGGACCCGAACCAAAATCGAATCAGCTCGTTCTTGTCACTAAACCAACTCATCTACCAAGTTTCATCTGAATCCGTCCATAACGTTTTGAGATATCTTGCTCACACAGAAACTGGGGTGAAAACATAACTTCCGTACACCTTCAGTGGTGGAGTTTATTATGGGGGCAATAATCTCTGAAAAAAGAAAAGCACTTGCTCGTTATTTCTCAATTTTGACAAAAATATGTTCCAAGTCCAGTATTGTTGAGGTAATCGGTCCATTTACAGTAATCAAACTTTTATTTTTTCCTTTCAGGCTTCAGGAAAATTGCTAATTTTTCACTATTCATTTGGCATTAATGACCATTTGGGATTGTCTCAAAACAGATGGGTGACCAGAAATAAAATGGAGAAGAAAAAATGGTTTTTTTGTTTGTTTGTTTACATAGTCGAGGCTCACGAAGAGCTAGTGCTAGTGCACTGAAAGGAGCAGGACACAACAGAGCAGAAGGAACAGTAGGATGATAGGATTCCGTTGAGAGCCGCACATTGGCTACGAGAGTAGAGGATTAGAAGGCAGCTTGTCCAAGGAAGAGACACCGCTCTAAATCCGAATTGATGATTAGAGATGAGGTTGTTTGAAAAAAAAGAAAAAAAAGGAAAGATTTCATATGAACCGATGATGGATTCCGATCCGATGATGGATTCTATGACCTTGCTGGTGATTGGAAGTAAGCTGATAAGTCTAGTTAAGAGGATCAGTTTTTGCACCTTTTATGTAATGCTGTGATGTTGGTGGATTTCCAAGCAGATGGAAGACGACCGAGTGAAAATGGCAGGGTATAAAGGGCAGAGAGAGGATGTGCGAGTCCAGCAGATCATGCTTTTAGGAAACTATCGGCCATTCGGTCCAGTAGCAGAGTCAAAGTCAAGGGTTGAAAGAACCTTCTCCACCTTCTCAGGTACAAACAACACAGAGTCCAGGAGCAGTTGGTATGACAGGGAAGAATGGGTACCGGGAGTAAGGGGTTGGCGACACAATATTTGGAAGCAAACCCAGAATTGAGGCATTCGACCTTCTCATGAATGACGTTGGCTGTGGTACCATTTGAAGAGAGGGAAGGGTTGGAAGGGGGAGCATACTCCAGAGAAAGACTTGATAAGGTGCCACCAGGTTTTAGAGGAGGGAGACAAGTTTGAAAGTTCATTCTTGAGGTTGGACTGATGTTGTTTTCTGGCTCTCCAGAGAGTGCACACACACTTGTTGCGGACTTTTTGGAATGCACTGAGTTTGTCTTCGGTTGGACTTGTCTTTCAGGAAAGGAAGGCGAGTTGTATCAGAGCAACTGTCTCACCACAGGGATTCAGTGTACCATGGGCAGGAGGATAGATAAGGTAACTGAAGGTGAAATGGGATGAATCAGTGCATGAGTGAAAGAGCAGGTTTCTGTGGAAGAATTCCCAGGCCGAGTTAACATCAGGAGCAGTAGATATGGGAGGCCAGTCCTAAGGAGCGATGGCTGCTTGCCCTCCATGCTAATCTGCTGATTGAAATGCCAGACTCGCCGGCATGAAGGCAGTTCTCTGAGAATAGCCAGAGAGATGTTGACTTTCACAAGCACATGGTCAGATGAACCAATCGGAGCAGAGGAAGAGCAGTAGACATTTGCAGGGAAGTTTGTAATCACCAAGTTCAGAAGGGAGGATTTGCCATTGGGAGAAATCTGGGGTGAAAAGTTTACAGATTGAGTCGGTCTTGTTGAGTCACAGAAGTCCTTTGCTGAAGTGCCATGGCGGGTGAGAGACAGAGACAGAAGCAGAGACGGAGACGGTGACGGTGACGGAGACGGAGACGGAGGCGGAGGCGGAGGTGGAGACGGAGGCGGAGATGGAGATGGAGACGGAGGCGGAGGTGGAGGCGGAGACGGAGGCGAAGACGGAGGCGGAGACGGAGACGGAGACATACCAACACCCAACAAATTAGCATGGTGATAATTGAAATCGCCGCATATGAGGAAGAGAGATTTGGGATGAGTGGTTTAAAGTTTGCCCATGTTGTCTGAGAGAGATGTAGTTGACTCAATCACCTACTGAATAAATGAAGTGAAGCAATGAATAGATTATTCATTTAAATGTAAGGATGTATTTGTCAGAGAGCTTGATATTTGAATATTTCATTAACTTGTACCAACACAAATATCTAGTGCCTGCTACCATACACAGCGCCTGCTACCACATACCAACACAAATACCACACACAATATCACCATCCATTTTAAATAATGAGTTAAGTTATTCTTCAAACAATTTTAAATTCCTCCAATTGAAAATGTATTATAATGATAAATGACTCCTGTACACATGATATTCATCTTTGCTCATGTGAAAGCCTTTTTGCAAACGACATGCGTTCCTTTACGTATTAAAAATGATAAATAGAGTCCATATCTTCTCCAAAAGATTATTTAAAGGGGATGAATTGTTCGCCATTTAAAAGCAATGTTCTCCTGAAACAGCAGTGGTGGCAATTTTAAAATCGATATATATGAAAGACATTGATGAATGTGGCTACATTGATGGAACTCCTTGTGTAGCAGTTGGTGGCGGTAGACCAATGAACATCGTTACAGAACATGCAATGTGCAACATGGTGTATTCAAATGACGAGGCCTGGCTGGTTTTCTACAGGTGTTTCAGAGGCCAATGTAGAAGAGGACAGTCTGTTCCTTTTTGCCCGTTTCCTGCAAAATAAAGTACAGTAAACATTTTTTTATTTTTTTATTTTTTTTGTATACTGAATCGAGCCTCGTGAAAGAGCTGACAACCGCGAGGGAAAGACAGCACAGGGGGACCACGAGGGAAAGACAGCACAGGGGGACCACGACGGAAAGACAGTACAGGGGGACCACGACGGAAAGACAGTACAGGGGGACCACGAGGGAAAGACATTACAGGGGGACCATGAGGGAAAGACAGTACAGGGGGACCACGAGGGAAAGACAGCACAGGGGGACCACGACGGAAAGACAGCACAGGGGGACCACGAGGGAAAGACAGCACAGGGGGACCGCGAGGGAAAGACAGCACAGGGGGACCATGAGGGAAAGACAGCACAGGGGGATCACGAGGGAAAGACAGTACAGGGGGACCACGAGGGAAAGACAGCACAGGGGGACCGCGAGGGAAAGAAAGTACAGGGGGACCGCGAGGGAAAGACAGCACAGGGGGACCGCGAGGAAAAGACAGCACAGGGGGACCGCGAGGGAAAGACAGCACAGGGGGACCGCGAGGGAAAGACAGCACAGGGGGACCATGAGGGAAAGACAGCACAGGGGGACCACGAGGGAAAGACAGCACAGGGGGACCACGAGGGAAAGACAGTACAGGGGGACCACGAGGGAAAGACAGCACAGGGGGACCACGAGGGAAAGACAGCACAGGGGGACCACGAGGGAAAGACAGCAAAGACGTTCTTGACATTCTTGATCATTCTTGTGAAAGGGCAAGGCAAAACTTATTGCATTGCAAATAAAGAAATCCCAACTATGCGCTCCCTGCAAAATTGAGTTGTTTATTTCGACTCGAATCAGGTGTTTATCCCGTGATCATCCTCCCTCCTGGACATAGTAATGACTAACTTTCCATACAATATCTCGTCTTCCTCTGTCTGCCTCTACTTGCTCTTCTGATCACTTTATTGTCAATGCCTATATCTCTCTGGTTCTTATAAGAGAGCAATATGAACGATTCAGGATATGGCTGTTCCCACAGGCCAACTGGCAGGGACTTCAATCTACCCTCTCACAAAAGCCTACCATCTCAGCACCTAATATTGAGTCTGCCTGGGAATACTTTCACAAAAGTCTACTTTCTCTTATGCACTAGCTGGTTTATCCCATCCTGCCTGCAAGTTTCCGACTCGTCATCGAGAGTCGAGACCCTGGTACACCAAATCCTGTGGTGAGGCCGTTACAGTCAAGCAGCTTGTTTTGGAATGCTACCGTGACTGAAGGTACAATCCCAACAAAAGAACAAAAGACCAAAGCAATCCACTCATTCATTCTGCAGGGCGACAACAAGGGTACAGCATGGTTGGCCTGAGGCAAACCAGAAAACATCATCTTACAAATAGATTGACTGAACTCTCCAACCAGTCTCCTTCTTCCAAGTCATGGTCGTGCCTTGTCAAGTCTGTCCGCGATGTATGCTACAACCCCCTCTCCCTCCAATCCCTCACCTCAAACAGCTTTACTGTGGACTCTGCCCGAGATAACGTAGAATATCTAAACTCTGTGTTTGCCTCCAAATGTCGTGTATCCAACCAATCCCATTCTGTCCCCGTCTTACACCAACATGACCACTGCCTACTAGACTCTGTCCTTCTTGCACGAGAAAGTAGAGAAAGGTTATATCTGGCCTTACCCTGCTTCATCGACGGACAATCCTGCTCTGCTGTTCTTGCTTCTTCTGTATCTGCCATTTTCAGTCTGTCTTTCTCCTTCGGTCACCTTCCCTCTGCATGAAAGACAGCAAACATCACTCCTGTCCACAAGAAAGGTGCAAAACCAGACGCTACCAACTATAGGCCTGTGAGCTTTCTTTCAATTACAAGTAAAGTCATGGAATTCATCATTCCTGTTGATGAATGAAGTCTTTCCTTTTTTCAAACAGCCTCATCTCAGACCATCAATTTGGATTCAGACATGGTCAGTCTATCTTGGGCTTGCTGTTCTACTCTCCCAACAACAGATGGAGGTCCTCAATATCAGACATGAGATCAGGGCCGTCTCTCTGCACATATCTCGAGCTTTCGATAGTCTGGCATCCCACTTTCCTCTCCAAACTGTCTGTCTATGGAATCGAAGGCCAACTCCACTCTTGGATTACTGACTTCCTCCACTCTCGTAGCTAACGTGTCGCTCTCCACAGAACCCTTTTTTCTCTTCTCCCGGCTGAAAGGCTGGGGCACCCCAAGGCAGTGTTCACTACAACAAACAACAACATGCATTTTAAGGCCATTTTCCCTGCTGGAGCAGGGGTTAGCCTTGCGGGCCCCATGACAATCTTCTCCATTTTGCCCTATTTTCTGCATCTCCCCTTGTTAACCCCCTTGCCCGCATTTCTTCTTCGACCATCTTTAGCCAAGTCTTTCTCGGTCTTCCCCATCCTCTATTTCCTTCTACATTCATTTCCATCACTCTTCTCAACCAGACACTTTCATCCTTCCTCAACACATGACCAAACCATCTCAACCTGTTTCTCTTCACAGCATCCATCACAGGCTCTATTCCCATCATCTTTCGCAATTCATCATTTGTCTTCCTCTCTCTCAACGATACTTCACACATCCACCAAACCATTCGCATTTCCACCGTTTCCAGCCTTCGTTGCTGCTCTACGTTCATTACCCATGTCTCGCTCCCATAAATCATAACACTTCTCACACATGCAGTTCACTTCAGCAAAGAGACAGAGGATTTTCCAGGGAGTCAGAGAGATCATTGATGAAGACCAGAAAAAGCACAGGGCCCAGAACACTACCTTGGGGAACTCCAGCCAGAACAGGAAAGGGAGATGAGAGAAATCCATTCAGGGCCACACGTTGACTACGACCAGAGAGGAAGTCCGCAAGCCATGCGTGGAGATTTCCATGGATACCATAGGGCATAGGAGGAGAGTTTGGTGAGCAGAGCGTGGTGCCACACCGTGTCGAAGGCACGTGATATGTTAAGGGAGACAGCAAAGTTCAAAAAGTGTTCACTGCCGCATCCTATTCCGAGTATTCTTCAATGATCTCACTGGCTGTGGAAAATTCTCTTTATCTCTTTGCTGATGATGCCACTCTCTGCCATGATATCCCTCCTTGGCTAGGCACCTATAATTTCTTTTATGCTAATTATGACGTCATAGGTCACGTGGTATGGGCGCCATCTTGGAAAAACCGAAAAACTTTGCACCTCTATATCTCAAAAACCCCTGCACAGAAATAATTGAGACAGGTCTCTCTGCCTCCATTATGACGTCATAATTTGACAAGTACAAAACTTCATCCGATCAGGATGAAATTTTTTGAGCATCATCTAGGGATAAATTAGTGGAGAAAAAAAAAATGATGATGTCATAGGTGGCTCCATTATGACGTCATAATTCTACAAGTCCAAAACTTCATCCAATCAGGATGAAATTTCTTGAGCATCACCACGGGATAAATTGATGGAGAAAAAAATAAATAATGTGAAAGCGGGGTTGTTGTGTTTGTGTGTGTGTGCGGGGGAGGGGGGGGATGTGTGTGTGTGTGTGTGTGTGTGTGTGTGTGTGTGTGTGCATTGGGGTTGTATCCAAGGGGGTTGTGTCAAAGCATGTCCAATGAAAGTGGGGTTGTATAAAAAATGGGGTTGTATGAAAGCGGGAAGGTGGAGGAAACCGGTCTGTGGTGCAAATGTAAGTTGAACCCAGGTGTGACGCTCACTTAAACCACTGGGCGGTGTCTATAAGACCTCGGGACGTCCGCGACTCGAGGCCACTCCTGCGACTTTATACAATGACATGTAGAATTGAATGGTACGTACCCACTTATATTCTAGGCTTGCTTGCATTGACTGATATATCCAATCTTTCTCATATGATGCCTTGATCCTGACATATATGTTGCATGGTGTATTTTACAGGATGATGTTACGATCTAATTGAAATTAAACCTATCTATGGGACGAGTTGTGGATTTGGTTGATTTTCACAACACTTAATTTCAATTATGATCTTCGGAAATGGCGGGACACGAGTCTTGCGATGGCCGGATGAACGCAGATCACAGACGAGCGTTCCCGACATTCTCCGCGCTCCTGCGAGGCCCACCTCGGAGAAGAATGACCGGCGGAGGACCCGTCGAGCTAGCTCCAGCTACGGAGCTCCGACTACTCTCGCCGCCGGTCTGCCTCAAAAGGACCGGATGCGATGGGGATCTTGCAAGCCTTTTGCGGGACCGCGTCGTCAAAACGCGAACTGCTCTCCTGAGGCCCGAACGCCGGAGCAGGCATGACGGACTCCGGCAAGACGCCTGGAGAACGATGCTACTGGGCAACGTCCTGCAGCCGAAACCCCGTCGGAACGACGGACCCGCTTGGAGCCGACGGCCCGGCCAACTGATTTGCGTGCCTCGGCCCGAGATGAGATGACCACGCGAGTGTTCACGACTCCCTTGACTGTCATGCCGCGCTTGGAAGCACCTCCACGCGTGAATCGCGCGCGCGGCACCCGTCGCGTGCACTGCTCTGTGAGGCCTATGATTCCGATCGCTGCTCGGAATCACCTCCTCCTACGCGACGCCGCATGCTGCACCCGTCGCGTGCACTACTCTGTGCCCGACCGATCGCTGCTCGGAAGCACCTCCCCGCGCGAATCGCGCGCGCTGCACCCGTCGCGTGCACTACTCTGTGAGGCCTACGAGAGGCCTACGATTCCGATCGCTGCTCGGAATCACCTCCTCCTACACGCAGCCACGCTGCGCCCAACGCGGGCACCACTCTGCGAGGCCGGCGATTCCAATCGCTGCACGTCGGAATCACCTCCTCCCACGCGAAGCCACGCTGCGCCCAACGCGGGCACCACTCTGCGAGGCCGGCGATTCCAATCGCTGCCTGTCGGAATCACCTCCTACGCGCGAATCGCGCGCTGCCCCATCGCGGGCACAACCCGATCAATCGCTGCTCGGTGGAATCACCTCCTACGCGCAAATCGCGCACTGCGCCCTTCGCGGGCACCACTCTGCGAGGCCGGCGATGCTGATCGCGGCTCGTCGAAATCCCACCTACGCGCGAATCGCGCGCTGCCCCATCGCGGGCACAACCCGATCAATCGCTGCTCGGTGGAATCACCTCCTACGCGCAAATCGCGCACTGCGCCCTTCGCGGGCACCACTCTGCGAGGCCGGCGATTCTGATCGCGGCTCGTCGAAATCCCACCTACATGTGGGTACTCAACGAGGCCGGCGAACTCCGCTGCCCGGAATCGCCTCAATGGAGGCTCGCTTGGCACCATTCGAGGACTCGCCGCAGCACGGATGAGTTTCTAAGGACGTCGAGCGGGACCTTCATAGCCTTTCACGACACTCGGGCTCATGCTTATGATAGATGATCGTATACCATGTGTATTCTATATGACTAACTATGTCTAAAACTCCGGACAAAACACGGCCCGAAAGCTAAACAAACGAGACGCTACTTCAGGGCGTGATATGTATTCGATCCTTTGACCCGAAAGCTAAACAAACGAGACGCTACTTCAGGGCGTGATATGTATTCGATCCTCTGACCCGAAAGCTAACAAACGAGACGCTACTTCAGGGCGTGATATGTATTCGATCCTTTGACCCGACAGCTAAACAAACGAGACGCTACTTCAGGTCGTGCAGTCTATCGCTGCCAAGCATGCTCGCCCTCTCGACTCGGTGTGCTCGCCCTCTCGACTCGGCGAAGCCGCACTGGTTCAACGGGCCGAGCTCAACTTTCGGTTTCCCTCGCACGCGGTGCGCCCTAGATAATACTTTTCGCTCGTCGGCCGGGTTCGTATTCCGTACACCGATCTCGAGCCAGCTCGAATGCTGCTGCCCAATGGTCGCGAGACTTTAGATTTCGGAGTGCTACTTTACTCCGTCTGGGGATACCGCTCAGCTGGAACTCACCGTCAAACCCGCCCGCACGCGCCCGAACCAATTGATGACGTCATCGACTAAATCACGCGTTTGCTTTACAGCGCCATTTAACTGTTTCCCGCGCTTGCGTCATCAGAGTTCGTCTACCTGGGTACCTCTACAGATAGCAGAAATACTCAATCTGACCGCCCCTGCCCGAAAGTGCGTGTCATACGTGGCGGCCTTCGAGGGCGACTAGCCAACATCGAGGACTTATGCCGTTAATCGATAAGGCACGGGGCATTTGGGGGTGCACGGTGACCCCATGACACGGTGACATTGAGCGTTGCGCCCGACTCCCTCGTCTCATGAGCAAGCCACGTGGGCACCGGCCCGCCGGATCGCCCTTGACTCTGGGCTTGTTGCTTCTAGGACAGGTCTCCTGGCTCGCCTCCACACATTTCGAGACTGCGAGACGCCTCGCCCGGCCGCTGCCTGATTGCGTTCCCTCTGACCCAGACTGTGAAGGTCGTCGATTTCGGTGCGCGATGCGCGGCTGTTATCTCACACTTCACGACGGGGGGGGGGGGGGGGGGGGGGGATGGATGAGTGAGGGGGTGAGATGATGGTCCATCCATCCGGGCCATCCTCTTGGCTGTCGATCCATCCATCCGGGCCATCCTTTTGGATGTCGATCCATCCATCCGGGCCATCCTCTTGGATGTCGATCCATCCATCTGGGCCATCCTCTTGGATGTCGATCCATCCATCCGGGCCATTCTCTTGGATGTCGATCCATCCGGGACGTTTTCCATTTCTCGATCTCGACGTTTTCTCTCCGGGACAATCCCTCCGGGACGGTAGCCGTAGCCGGTATCGCCGGTATTAGATAGCCGGTATCGCCGCGTAGTCAATAGGACGGGCCATGGATACAATCCATCCGGGACGTTCTCTCGGTAGCCGGTAGCCGGTATAGCCGATCTTCTCCGATCCTCTGCGCGCTGTGCTGCAGGTCGGGAGATTCTGCGCGCTTCGCTGGGAAGGCGCATTTCGGTCGTTTTGTGCGTCGTCATAACTGCCGTGCCGGTCGTTCGGGCAGCCTTCGGAGGGCACTCGTGGCAAACGTTTTGCTTGAAACTATTTGCCGGAGCTTGTAATTCGTACGCGCTGCCGTAAGAGAGCGCTCGAGTCTCGTGATTTCAAAACAGGGGGACTCCGGGGTATCGCGTAACTCTTGTTATGGCTCTCGTCGGTTCTCTCCCTCGGCAATTCCATGACATGGATCTAATGTGGATCGACCATGTACCCTTGGGAGCCAAGGCAGGTACAGACTTACTGTAATGGACTTACTGTAATGGCCTCCTGTCATGTAATCTTACTTACTGTTACAACTCCTAGGCCGGTACAGACTTACTGTAATTTACTTACACTGTCATGGCCTCCTGTCATGTAATCTTACTTACTGTTACAGCTTACTGTAAAGAGGCTTACTGATTTACACATCTTCCACATCGACACATCTTCCTGTAATGTGTTGCCTTGCGACGAATAGACATGGCTTACTGATTTACACACAGCTTACTGTAAAGAAGCTTACTGATTTACACATCTTCCACATCGACACATCTTCCTGTAATGTGTTGCCTTGCGACGAATAGACATGGCTTACTGATTTACACATCTTCCACATCGACACATCTGCCTGAAATGCGTTGCATTGCGACGAATGGACATTCGCTCTTCGACAAGGTACACCTTATGTAACGAGTTGCATATCGCAAAGGTACACCTTATCCAGCACATAGGCCTGTGAGACTAGACTATTGTGACCCACAGGCTCATCGTCTGCCAGTATCGGACATGTTTGCTAACCAGGCTATGAGTGCGCCTAGAGAACATCTGCCGTCCCTCCCTTCGCCTGATACACCCCTGCCTGAAGCGGTGAGGGCACTGAGGTGCCCCTCCGACACCTGCCTCCAGCGGCTACTCCGAAGCAGGGGACTCCGGATTTGGGGACGTCGTACCCGGTAGTTTCCGAACCTGTGCTGGCAGGGTAATTCGCCACACTGACCTCTACGGATGGACCGACTGACCTGTACTACTGATAATGGATTTGTTTCGTATAGCGCTTTCCAGGAAGCCCTAAAGACGCTTTGACAGTGTGCGAAACATAACACAATGGTGCAAAGACAAGAATCAATAGGGATATTTCTTTGACACCCTAATAATGATATAATGACTTCCTCTACCCATTAATGCTGACGCGCGCTCGCTTCCTGCCTAGTGGCAGCATAGTTCTAACGGCGGGGAGAATGTGGTGCAAATGTAAGTTGAACCCAGGTGTGACGCTCACTTAAACCACTGGGCGGTGTCTATAAGACCTCGGGACGTCTGCGACTCGAGGCCACTCCTGCGACTTTATACAATGACATGTAGAATTGAATGGTACGTACCCACTTATATTCTAGGCTTGCTTGCATTGACTGATATATCCAATCTTTCTCATATGATGCCTTGATCCTGACATATATGTTGCATGGTGTATTTTACAGGATGATGTTACGATCTAATTGAAATTAAACCTATCTATGGGACGAGTTGTGGATTTGGTTGATTTTCACAACACGGTCATCACTGCCAGAAGTTGTAAAGTGGCAGTTCTAGTTCATATTAATTTATATAAATTTGCCTTTGTTCTGAACATGTTTTGTTCTGTTATTACCTCCGCCACCGAAGGTGGATGAAGGTTACGTTTTCACCCCTGTCCTTTTGCTTGTTTGTCTGTTTGTTTGTGAACAAGACATGATCAAACAGGGTACATTAGATTTTGGTTCAGGTCCGAATGCAGATCCGGCCTATCAGTGGGATACAAAACATAAACGTTCAGCCTGGCGGAGGTGTGCGCTCCACCGAATTCCGTTCTAGTTTTTATACTATTTTCACCTTGTGGAAATGAGTTCTAAAATTAAGAATCATTCCATGAAGGCTTGCTCAATAGAGGACATGTTTTCAGCTGTGGCTTGTTGGTGTTGGCCCTGCGGCCTACTCGCATGTGAAAGTGGAAGTGAAAAGGTAAACATTACAACGTTTTCACGATGATGAAAAGGCAACAGAAACAGCTTTTCTCGGCAGACACGTGCAGATTAAATATGCTTTGCCTGGTTTAAAAAAAAAGAAAAATATGTGGTGACATGCCATTGATGTAAGATACAAGTTTTTGAAATCTTGTTTTTAAATATAAACTTCCTTTCAAGGACAAATTGTAATGAACACAGGACATGACATCTGAACCTGGGGTCACAGCATCATGAAGTTGGTCATCATAAACGAGTGAGCAGTAGTTTTGGTTATAATGTCCATTTTCACAATTACAGTTATGTAGAAAAAAGGAAAACATATCAAGTTGTGTAATGGATATCAATGGAATACCTGAAACAGTTATAGGCACAAAGCAGGAAACCAAGGGTGAGGATGAGGGCAGCAATAAGAAGGGCAGCCAATACTCCAGGTTGGCTTACTGTTGTGTTCGTGATATGAAGTTGCAGTGTCTGGCAACGGTCACCTTCAAATCCATCCCTGCATCTATCAGGCAGCAACAAATATGGCTGAGCAGAATTTTATTTGCTTTGAGACACGAACAAGCTTGGTTATATAATACAGTAATCGGTAAACAGCTAAGTTCAGTACTTAGTTAAACAACCGTTGGTTGTGGCTCCACAATGTTGGGCCACAACCAACAAACAGGGAACACACATCTTCAAAGTGATGCTTTTTCCTAGCTGTATGTTGGATTCAACAGAGGCAGGAGAAATGTGTCTTCCAAGCGCAAACTATCGACAGAGATCAATCAGATCTCGCGAGATCTTTGTCGGCGAGGGCACGGTTTTTCGAAGCTGTCCACGCTCTCACGCTTTCGAAGTTAAGTAATTGTTCACAATTGTATTTTTGTCGAAACTGTATTTATCTTTCGGTGTGTGTACCGATAGTGTGTCCCTAGGAAGATTCTTGGTGTTAATCTTTCATACCTGTATAAATAATCATCGGTTATTTCATGCCGCGTTTTTTGCGACCTAGTACCTTGTGTCCTACCTTGAGGCTTTGTTTCTCTCAGCAGTCGATTGTGGTCCATTTACTTTCGTTCTCAGTTTTTCCCAGTCTTTTCACCCCATACTTCCTTGTTTAAAATCTTAACAAAAAAAAAAACTTCCTTCTTTGTTCTTATTCGTTGTTCTTATTCGTTTATTCGTTGTTCTTATTCGTTCGTCCGTTCTTCAACCACGTGTTTCACCCCCATTTCCCCAGATAGTTTTCACTGTTCAATTTAAAAATGTTAAAACTTTCCCCTGAAGTACTGTATTCTGTCGTATATTATAACACCTTTTTCTTCTTCTTCAAAAGGGTGCTTTCGACTTGCTCACCAAATCTATTCATTCCAAAAAAAATTTCCATCTCTTACAGTTCCTCTTTCATACATTCCCTCAACTCACCTGCACTCCACCCCTCCTCCAGCGTCCTTAAACGTATCTTTGACTCGAAGGTCACATCTTTCCAGTCGTACAACACTTTCTAAAATCCAAACTCACCCCTCCCCTCCAAATCTTTCCCATCACCCATCCCTTTGAAATCTCCCCCCTTGCCCCTCCCCTTCAAATCTTTCCCATCACCCATCCCTTTCAAATCTCCCCCCTTGCCCCTCCCCTCCAAATCTTCCCCATCACCCATCCCTTTCAAATCTCCCCCCTTGCCCCTTCCCTCTTAAACTCCCCCCGCACCCCTCCCCTCTGAGACTCCCCCTCACCCCTCCCCTCCTAAAGTCCCCCCTCACCCCTCCCCTCCAAATCTCCCCCATCTCCCATCCCTTTCAAATCCTCCCCCTTGCCCCTTCCCTCCTAAACTCCCCCGAACCCCTCCCCTCATAAACTCCCCTCCTCGCCCCTCCACTTCAAATCTCCCCACCCTCATTTTTTCTCCATTTCCCCCCTCTCACCCCTCCTCAAAGCATCCTCCCCGCTTCTTCCCCCTTCCAACTCTCACCTCCATCTCCCCCAACCTTCTGTCTCGCTCTGCCCCCCTCTCCACCTTAAATAACACCTCACTGTGCCTCACCCAATCACCATCAAACCTTTTATCCGCCCCATCCTTCCCTTTCTCCTTGCTATTCTGAAATCTCTGACACACTTTCAACAGCTCTCCCTACCTCTTCCTCCTCTTCCACATCTTACCCTACCCCTCCCCCCCTGTTCTGTATCCGATGCTCCCCCTTCCTCTTCATTACTGTATGGACCTCAAACATCCGGGGCCTTCGCTCAAATTTGACTGATCTCTCCATGCAGGTTGCTTCTGACAAACCAGACTTGATCTGCTCAACAGAAACTTTCCTCCTTCATGATGTCTCTGATTCCTTAATATCTCTCCCGGGTTACTCCCTCGTCCGGTATGATAGACCTGAGCCTCGTCCTGGAGGTGGGGTTGCTATCTTTATCAAAAACTCTCCTCCTCACTCGCCCTGCACTGCCCTCTCTCCACCTCACCCCTAAGAGTACCTCTGGCTACGGCTTCCCCTTCGCTCCCACCTTTTGTTCATATGTGTGTTGTACCGTCCACCAAACAGTGATGACTCCATCTACATCTTGCTGTCTGATAATATGGACCAACTTCTATATACTCATCCCAACTGTCTCTTCCTCATATGTGGTGATTTCAATTGTCATCATGCAAGTTGGCTGGGTGTGGGTACCTCTCTCACCAGCCATGGCTCCTCAGTAAAGGACTTCTGCGACTCACTGGGAATGACACAACCTGTCAATTTCCCGACCCGGATCTCAGGCACCGGAGCATCTTCTCTTCTGGACTTGGTTATGACTAACTTCCCTGCAAATGTCTGCTGCTCTTCTTCTGCTCCCATCGGCTCATCTGATCATATGCTTGTTAAAGTGGACATCTCTCTGACCATTCTCGGAGAGCCTCCTCAGCATCGGCGAGTCTGGCATTTCACTCAGGCCAACTGGCACGGTCTTCAAGCAGCCATCAATCATCTGGACTGGTCTCCCATCTCTACCGCCTCTGACATCAACTCATCCTGGGAATTCTTCCAAAGTAAATTGCTCTCTCTCATGCACAGATTTATCCCATCTCGTCTTCAGTTGTCATACCCTTCCTCCCGTCCATGGTACACGGAATCTTGTGGTGAGGCTGTTGCCCAGAAACAACTCGCCTTCGCCTCCTGGAAAGCAAATCAAACGGAAGGAAATCTCATTTCCTTTCACAAAGCCCGAAACAAGTGTGTGTCCACCCTCAGGAGAGCCAGGAAACAATATCTCTCCACTCTCAAGACCGAACTCTCAAACCTGTCTCTCTCTTCCAAATCCTGGTGGCATCTGGTCAAATCCGTTTCTGGTGTTTGTTCCCCCTCCATCCCCTCCCTCACCTCAAATGGCGACACAGCTGACTCCGCACGTGAAAAAGCTGAATGCCTCAACTCTGTGTTTGCCTCTAAATCTTGTGTCCCAAACCCATCCTTGTCTGTACCCACCATACCCAGTCGTACCCAGCTGATCCTGGACTCTGTGTCCTTTCCTCCTGACAAGGTGGAAAAGTTTCTGTCAACCCTCGATTCTGATTCTGCAACTTGACCTGACGGAATCAGCCCACGTGTCCCAAAATCCTGCTCCGCCGCGCTTTCACTCCCTCTCTCTGTTCTCTTCACCCTCTTTTGCTCAAGGTCATCTGCCATCAGCTTGGAAATCAGCCTACATCACCGCTTTACACAAAAAAGGTGCAAAAACAGATCCTTGCAACTACAGACCAATCAGCCTGCTCCCAATTATCAGCAAAGTCATGGAATCCATCATTGCTTCGGATATCAAATCTTTCCTCTTCTCAAATGGCTTGATCTCTGATCATCAATTTGGTTTCAGACCAGGTCACTCTACTCTGGACATGCTGCTTTTGCTGTCTCAACAATGGATGGAGGCCCTCAATGCCAAACAGGAAATTAAAGCTGTCTCCCTCGACATATCACGTGCCTTCGATACGGTCTGTCACCCCGCTCTGCTCACCAAACTCTCCTCCTTTGGTATCCATGGAAATCTCCACGCATGGCTGGTAGACTTCCTCTCTCGTCGTAGTCAACGTGTGGCCCTGAATGGGTTTCTCTCCTCTCCCCTTCCTGTTCAGGCTGGAGTTCCCCAAGGCAGTGTTCTGGGCCCTGTGCTTTTTCTGGTCTTCATCCATGATCTCTCTGACTCTCTTGAAAATCCTCTCTGTCTCTTTGCCGATAACTCCACTCTCTGTCGCTCCATTCCTCATCCCTCAGATAGGCAATCTTCAGGCTCCTCACTCTCTGCAGACCTGGAAAAATCACAGACTGGTCAAACAAGTGGAACATGTCTTTCAATCCTGACAAATCACACACTCTTACTATGTCTCTCCGAAAAGACCGAGTGGACAACCCTCCCATCCACTTTCTGAATAATCCTCTCCAAGAAGTTCTGTCACTCAAGCTTTTGAGTCTCACTATCTGCCATGATCTTTCCTGGGAAAACCACATTTCAAATCTGGCCTCCAAAGCCAGTCGTCGACTGGGCATCCTCCGTCGTGCGAAGTTTTTCCTTGGCACACCTGAGCTCCTCACCACATACAAGGCTTTCATCCGCAGCTCAATGGAATACTGTTCTCCCCTCGGGGCCGGTGCTCCTGCTTCACAGTTAGCTCGGCTTCACGCTGTTGAAACCAAAGCTTTCAAAATCATTGGAATCTCTCACGATGAAGCTAACTCCGAGGGCCTTTCACTTACTCACCGCAGGCAGGTTGGTGGTCTTTCTGTCTTCCACCGACTCCTCTCCGGCCTTGCTCCCCTAGCTCTCTCTGGGCTCTGTCCGCCAAATATTCTTACAGGTCGCACAAGATCTGCCTGCAACCCTCTCATGGTTAAACTGCCAAAATCAAGACTCACTGCTCACCTTCATTCCTTCATTCCTCTTTTATCCCCCCTCTGGAACAAACTCCCTCACTCTCTTCAATCCCACTCCTCCTTCAAGGTCTTTAAAACAGCTGTGCACCACCATCTCTTATCTTCCCCCATCCAAAACCTTGATCTTTTCTACCCCCGTTAATTCACCCCAGATTCACTTTTTTGAAATATCGACTTCTTTCCTGGAAGTCCTAGCAGTGTCCATGTGTTTTATACCTCTCCACTCCGCACCCCCCTTCCCATGCCTCCTCCCCCCAAGCCCTCTCCCTCCCACAGATCTCCCGATGTCCCTGTTCTCTGCTGTTGTACTTGTGTGCTTCCCTCCCTCTCCCCATCTTGTCTCCCGCTCCATTTATCATCTGCTTTATGTGTCAGTTTGATTTTTTGTATGATAAATGTCAGCTCTTTCACGAGCCTCGATCCTGTATACAACAAGTACAAAAAGTTTTAATTAAAACAAAAGCCGCGTCGATGTTACACAATGCCTAGATGCAGCTGTGCCTATAACATCGATGTTATCGGCACAGGACATTCCTATTGATTCGATTACTTGATGTTATTTTTGTGAAAAGTGAAAATATATCTCGGCAATTTCCCGTGTGTGGCGACGAATTTTTAATAAATCTCGGCATTTTCCCGTCTGTTATTTCAGGCGGTGTATGACTGACCACGCCGCGATTTAAAAAAAATATATCTCGGCATTTTCCCGTCTTTTATTTCGGGCGGTGTATGACTGACCATGCCGCGATTTAAAAAAAATATATCTCAATGGATTTGAAGTTACAGGCCTTTGAGAATTCATTTCGTTCTATAAAGGGCAACTTTCATCGGATTTTCTTCCCGTTTTTTTTCAACCGAGTCTAAAACTATGTTAGCGACTGTGAAAAATGAAATGATATATCGAATTTGATTTGAAATAAAACTGTGTGAGAGAGGAAGACACCACGGGCCTACAAAACAGGCCTCAAAGCTATGCGAGTTAATAAAATGGTGGATATTTGTTTATATGAAGGCTCTCCCAGAATGGGTGGAGCTTTGAGGTTTTGTCTTCTCTGCAAGAACAAGAAGAATAAGAAGAAGAAGAAGAACAACAACAACAGCAGAGGGCACTCTATGAGCAGCGTCTGCGACGCGGCTAAAAACAAATTTGAAAAACTCAAAGTTGTGGATGGATTCGGACGAAACTTGGTGGACAGGTTGCGTGTGTGACGTGTATGAATCGATTTGATTATGGTGAAGATCTGAATAGGGATTCGGATACGAGAATTATTTATTTTTTCAAGTGATTCTTCACCATTGAGAGATCGGGCTAAAACTGACATATAGCATGATATTTGAAAAAGTTGTGGACGGATTATGAATAAACTTGGGGGATGAGTTGATTAAGTGACAATAATAAGCCGATTAGATTTTGGTTCAGGTCCGAATCCAGATCAGGCCTATCAGCAGATGCAAGCCATTAACTCTTCAGCCTGGCAAAGGTATATGTGCCCTACCGAGTGCCGTTCTAGTTACCCTCGCCAGAGGAGAGGGTGTTACATTTGAGTCCGTTTGTTTGTCTGTTACTTGCAAAATCGAAGATTTTTCAAGTATATTGGTCGGTTGCGTTTGTGGTTCTGTCTGTCTGTCTGTTTGTTTGTCACCGGCCTGCAGGTCACACTTCTAAACCGATCGTCACGAAACTTCACCAAGTTGTATAGGTCGTCCCAATTGAGAAGCCTATATATTTTTGGGGTCAAAAGGTCAAATGTTCAACATAGGCCAATGGTCACCAATTTTGCCAAATTTCTAAAATACTCAATTTTCATCCGATTGACTTGAAATTTGAAGAGGACTTACATATCTGGTCACTGAATTCAACCACAAATTATATTTTAGGTGAACATAGGCCAAAAGGTCAACATAGGCCGAATTTCTAAAATCCTCAATTTTCATCCGATTGACTTGAAATTTGAAGAGGACTTACATATCTGGTCACTGAATTCAACCACAAATTATATTTTAGGTGAACATAGGCCAAAAGGTCAACATAGGCCGAATTTCTAAAATCCCCAATTTTCAATTGATTGACTTGAAATTCTAAGAGGATTTATATGTATGGTCACTGAATTCAACCACCAACTATTTTTGATGTCAACATAGGCCAAAAGGTAAACATAGGCCAAGTTTTTAAAATCCTCAATTTTCATCCGATTGACTTGAAAATTGAACATCATTTGCACATTGAGTCACTAAATAGGGAAACTAACTATTTTTGAGGTCAAAAGGTCAAAGGTCAACTCAAGGTCAACCTTCCAAAATCATCATTTTTCATCTGAAAAATCGTCACTTTTCTTCCTGTTGACCCGAGCTTTGATCAAGATCGTAAATTTTAATCTTGATGAAATGGACAATTTGCTGTATCAATGGAATTTATTTCCTTGGGGGTGGGGGGCGGATTTTGCAAGTATCGTGCTCCGTCCGCATGACTTCTTCTTGTTTGTTTGTTTGTCGCACAGAATAAGTATGATTTTCTCTGCAACTGTTGGTCCGATTGACAGGTAATTTTCACCATAGGTGCAACTCCACCTGTATAATTTTTAAAATAATAATTATGAAGTCATAGGTCACGTGGTTCGGCCGCCATCTTGGAAAAACCGAAAAAATTTACACCTTGGTCTCCGAAAGCGCTGAATAGAAAAAAATTGAGACATGGCTCATTGTAAAGAACTCTCCATTGGGAATAAAATATGTTAATGATGATGTCATTGGTGTCTCCATTATGACGTCATAATTCAACAAGTACAAAACTTAATCCTTTTAAGACTAAATTTCTTGAGCGTCATGTGGACATAAATTGGTGGAGAAATAAAATAATGATGACGTCATCGGTCACGTGATTCGGCCGCCATCTTGGAAAAACCGAAAAACTTTGCACCTCTATATCTCCGAAAGCACTGGATAGAAAAAATTGAGACATGGCTCATTGTAAAGAACTCTCCATGTGGAATAACATCTGTGAATAATGATCACAGGTGCCTCCATTATGACGTCATAATTTGACTAGCAGAAAACGTCATCCGATCAAGATGAAATTTCTTGAGTATAATCGAGGAATAAATTAGTGGAGAAAAAAAAATAATGCTGACGTCATCGATCACGTGGTTCGGCCGCCATATTTGTTTTAACACAAAAGCCTTAAAAACCACTGAAAATACATCCTGGCCATGGTTTGCAATCTCTGCTTGCTCTTTTTCTTGTTGTAATTGTAATTACTAGGGCATTGCCCGTACTATATCTATATCTAAAATTATATCCCCCCCCCCCTCTATTTACATGAAATGGTTTGGTCCAAAGCGAACGGCTTGCGAGTGGTGACAATCCCCCCCCTCTATTTACATGCAATGGTTTGGTCCAAAGCGAACGGCTTCCGGAGTTTGGTAAAGAAATCGCCATCGCGTGCACAAACGCGCAGGAAAGCGAATGAATCGCAAATTCGGTTTTATTAGTTTTAAAACATAGTTTAACGCCAACATAGTTTGCAAACGTGAAATAAATGAATACGCTGTCAAATGTGCCATCCGAGGCAGAGTGTGTCCTCCACGTTCGGCACACGCGATCGTTCGCTGCTCTCTGATTGGTTGAATCGTTTTTTGGACATAGCTCGGTAAGTAATTGTCCGATTAATATGAAACCTTGAAAAGGCACATCCTCGGGTCCCCAGCAATATACCTGGCAAGTTAAAAGTATATCGGACCCGTGGTTGTCGAGAAACAGCGGTCACAGACAAACAAACGTACAGACGTACAGACGTACAGACAGAGATTACTGGAATTATAGATAGATATGAAAGCAAGTCTGGAGCTGAAAGTCGTTAGTGGCCATTTTGCTCCGGTACAAAGCTAAAGTGTAGTGCAGCGAGCTTCTCATCTTACTTGCAGCGGAACGTTCCTTCTGGCAGCACAAAGCAATCGCCATTCATACAGAAGTGGGACGCTGCACAAGAGGTGCTGACCCATTGTTCTGCAAATGAACATGGCATACATTTTACAACTATAAAAGTACTGTGCAACCGTATTATTGTGGGATCATTATCCCCTTCATAATTCCCAGCTCGTGGAAGAGCGCCATTCTCATCTTTTTAGTCCCATAGATTGGAAACGTCAATATAATATTCTCACCTTAAATGGGCAATGTAATACCACATTTTAGGGCAGTTTTTAGGGCATTATTTTAGGCGTATTAGCAATTGCAATCCTAAACCTAACCTAACCACTAACTCTAAACTAACCCCGAACCCTAACCCTAACCCCGGCCCCTAACCCTAACCCCGACCCCAAACCATACCCTAACCCTGAACCCTAACCCCATAACCCTCACCAAGTTATATGTATACAGCACATTTGAATAACATGCAACAAATAAAATAAAGAAAAACAATAAATGTAAAGAGCAAATACTTTGCTGTTCCATGTTGTGTTACTTTCTGGTATTATCGGTGTTAGTCCGAAATGAGCCCCAGCTATTTCTGATGTTTTTATTTTCTCCTTTTCCAAAACTTTCTGCACATTCACATTAAAATACAACAAAAGGTATAATAGCTTGTTCACTTACCTGACATGTTTCTTTTCACTCTTCCCTTGTCAACTCCTTCAGGAGCTTCGGAGCCACACAGCACTGACCACAAATATTTTCAGAATTTCCTACAAAAGCAGGAAACGTGTCACGACATTCCATATGTGGGAATGTCGCTCTCCGGGAGAAGATGCAGCAGAAAAGAAAGCGAGGGGAAGTGATGGGAAGCGGTGACGAGCCCTCTACCGTTGTGTTCACACCATGGTATTTACAACAAACTAAACAGTTAGCATATATATATACATACATATATATTGATTGATTTTTTTTTATCCTGTACCCAACGTTTCATATGGTCACTGAATTTAGTGTACTTTGCAAGATTTGGTGGCAGAGGGAGGTGGCCATTGGGGAGGAACCCAATTTGACCAAATTATACAAATAACAAGTATGACCGGAAGAGATTGTTTGAACAGAACATTTTACTTGACATGACAATTGACAGCATTTATGACACAAGCCCATCAAGTATGTTAAGAACCCTATTTTAATTTTAAATTATAAATTCTCCAATGTTTGGCTTTAGACTTGTTTCTTCCAGTATATGTTTCTTCCAGGTGTTACACTTGTTGACAATGATTTCTCCTGAGGTGTACGATTGTAAATATACCTGGATTCATTATTCGCACATTGAGTGATCTCTCTTCCATTTGGAATAACAATCTGGTTAAAAGGAAACAGTTTGTATATATTGTTCACTTACCTGACATGTTTCTTTTCACTCTTCCCTTGTCAACTCCTTCAGGAACGACCGAGCCACACAGCACTGACCACAAATAATTTCAGAATTTCCTGCAAATGCAGGAAATTATATATAATATATACACTATACCAGTATATATATACCAGTGTATATATATTGTTGTGGTTTTGGAATAAAGGTTAATTCCCCCTCGTAGGTAGACGCACCACAACATGAAGCCTCGCGATAGTTCAGTTATTTCTTAGTAAATGTAAGCGTAGTCCTTTCCTGTGTTTAGTTTTGCATTGAGTAGGCCAGTGAGCTTAGGTGTTCTTTTGGCACTTTGCTTTGGTGCTTTTGGTTTGGCGCTGAAATGCCACGCGGCAGGCCTGAGCAAGTCTACCGAGGCCGAAGGGAGGCGCGGCAGGAGGAGTGGTCGGTAAGCACGAGCCGCCAATCAGGGCTCGGGGGGAGTGGCTAACCACGACGACCAGAGGCGGGGTTTGGAACATTCGAGTCGGGCCGGGGCGGAGCCATAAAAACCCTGCTCCGAACCCCCCCCCCCCTCCACCCCCCCGGACCTCAGATGAGTTGCGCGTGAGTTGAAGAAGAGTTGAGTTCCCGGTGCGAACAGTTGAGTTGAGACGGCAGTTGAGTGAGACGAGGTCGGTCAGAGTCGTGTGCACATCAGTTCCCTGTGAGATGAGTTACAGTTCCCCGTGAGAGTGAGTTGGGTTGAGCTTGAGAATGCGAGTGTAGCTGCCGAACGAGCGAATTGAATTGCCTATTGTACACGAACTTTCCCCGTGCCCTGCGCTCTGCGCTGTATTAATCGCGCGCTCGGGAGGACGACCGGCGCTGGGCCACAGACGCACGATTTCCTCCTGCCTGCCTTCGCCTGGATACGTGCCGTGAACATCGGAGAGCCATGCCGGGCGAGCTGCCCCGGGGCGACCGACGGCAAAGCGCGCTTGGCACGCAAACTTCTCTTCCTACATCTCCCCGTGTGCGTGAGTGGCCCTTCGTCTGGGAAAATAAGTAAGATTGATTAAGCTCTGCTCTGTGTTACCCTTTCCTTCATCATTATCATTGTAAATAATAATAAATCATGTTCTTCCTCTGATTTGACCGTCCTGTCTCTTCCATCCATTGGCTTCGCATGGTATGAATAAAACCGCTCGAATCGGGTTCCAATAAAAGTAACAGCACGAGTCACGTGATACGCATACCGCTCGGGCGTACTCGATTAAGTGTGGCTCGTGTGAGGCTCGATCCCCGCTTTCGTGGCAGCGTGGGTTAAAGGTACATGCGAATTTGTCCCGATACCCTTTTTCACATTTGCCCGGAAGTGGCGATTCGGCCTCGCGGACCAGAAGACCCAGGGAAAAAAGGGGTTTAACCCCCCCACCCCCTTTGTAACAGGAACGGGCTTCGGGAGATCCGCAACAATATATATATATAATTATACAGACTTGGCATTTAATATGGTATATATTTTTTGTGGGGGTGAACTTACTTTTCAAGATGGCTGAGAACCAAAAGTTCATTGGAATTATGTTGACATTATTCTAGATTTTGTTAATGTGACCTTTAAAAGAAACAAAAACCACATTTGACATTTCGAAACAAATAAATTGATCCTTGAAAGTGATGTAAACTGATATCGAACTCAATTCATGGACAGTACTGTGTTAAACTTCTGTGCGTTTTCCAGAAGTATTTCTTTATTTTGCACATTAGCCAAAAATTTTTTTTAACAAAAACAAAAGTTAAATTACGAATGGGATTACGGACAGTAAAATTACAGTTCAGTACTTCGTGTAACCCCCACGAGCATTCAGGAGAGCACGTACACGTTGAGGCATGCTGTTCACAAGATTTGCCAAGGTTGGACAGGAATCGCTTGCCATGCAGTGACAATAGCCTGCTGCAATTCACGCACAGAGGTCGGCTGCTGGTCCAAGTGGTCGATTTGACGCGTTAATTCTGCCCACAAGTTCTCTATCGGATTCATATCCAGGGACATGGCAGGCCATTCCATATGCTCTACACCATGGTCAGCAAGAAAGTGTTGGATCATGCGAGCACGATGAGGCCGTGCATTGTCATCTTGGAAGACAAAGTTTCCTCGAAAGGCTGCACGAGCAAATGGAAGCAATGTTTCTTCCAGAATGACCCTGTACTTGAACTGGTTCAGGTTTCCATTCAGAACAATCAGGTCAGTTTTTCCCCCTGCATGAAAAGCAGCCCAAACGGTCACCCCACCACCTCCAGCTTGGACTCTTGGCACAATACAATCTTTGTTGGAGGCTTCATGCACTTCATGCACTATATATATATATATATATATATATATATATGTATATATATATATATATATATATATATATATATATATATATATATATATATATATATATATATATATGTATATATATATATATATATATATATATATATATATATATATATATATATATATATATATATACAGTCACGTGAAAAAGTAAGTACACCAAATGCAAAGTTTTGACTTTTTCAACATATTTCAACGTACAGCTATTTGATCTTCATTTCAACAATATTGATAGATAACGGTGATATAATATAACAAATATCATGAAACATTTACATTTTGTAGTCCATTGTATGATTTAAATAAAGATAAATGCAAATTTCGCATGTGGAAATAGTAAGTACGCCCCTACATTTATCACTACTTCAAATACCTAAAATTAGAATCAGGTGCACCAGCTCAGGTGCAAATGATTAGAACATCGTTAGAGAGGACCTTGGAGGAACCTGTCTTATTTAAACCTCAGACATTTAGTTTGGTTTGCTCTTTGTTGTTGAAGTGTGCGGCATCACCATGCCTAGATCAAAAGAGCTCTCTAAGGCCTTCAGAAAGAAGGTTATCGATGCCTACGAGTCTGGGAAGGGATTTAAAAAGATCTCCAAACAATTTGAAATCAATCATTCGACCGTCCAGAAGATCATCTACAAGTGGAGCAGATTCCAAACAACTGCCAACTTGTTCAGGTCAGGCCGCCCCAGCAAGTTCAGCCCGAGAGCAGACCGGAAGATGCTGAAAGAAGTCTTTAAGAACCCCAGAATGTCATCACGGGACCTACAGGTAGCTCTTGCCACTGTTGATGTCAAAGTGCATGAGTCTACCATGAGAAAGAGGCTGCACAGATTTGATCTACATGGGAGGTGTGCCAGGAGGAAACCTTTGCTGTCCAGAAAGAACATCAGTGCAAGACTAAAGTTTGCCAATGAACACCGAGGCAAAGACCAGCACTTCTGGAACAATGTGCTCTGGACAGATGAGTCAAAGGTAGAGCTATTTGGCCACAGTACCAGAAGACATGTTTGGCGAAAACCAAAGACAGCATTTAACCACAAGAACCTGATACCAACTGTAAAGCATGGTGGTGGAAATATTATGGTTTGGGGCAGCTTTGCTGCATCAGGGCCTGGGCAGCTCATCATCATATAATCCACTATGAATTCTTCATTGTACCAGAGGGTGCTTGAGGATAATGTGAGGCCATCTGTCGGAAAGTTGAAGCTCAAGTGAAGGTGGACCTTGCAACATGACAATGACCCTAAACATACCAGTAAATCCACCAAGGAATGGCTGAAAAGAAAGAAATGGAGGGTTCTGGAATGGCCAAGTCAAAGCCCGGATCTAAATCCCATCGAGATGTTGTGGGGGATTTGAAACGAGCTGTGCATGCAAGAAACCCCTCAAACATCGCACAGCTGAAAGAATTCTGCACGGAGGAGTGGGCAAAAATTTCTCCCAGTCGATGTCAGAGACTGGTAGACAGTTATAAGAAACGCCTACTTGAGGTTGTTTCTGCCAAAGGGGGCAATACCACCTATTAGAGCCAAGGGTGTACTTACTTTTTCCACATGCGAAATTTGCATATATATTCATTTAAATTATACAATGGACAACAAAATGTAAATGTTTCATGATATTTGTTATATTATATCACCTTTATCTATCAATATTGTTTAAATGAAGATCAAATAGCTGTATTGTAGCGGTTACCGCTGGATGCACACAATCGCCTTGCACCGGCCAGAACACGGCCAGACGCGCCTCTCCCGGGCATGCCCGGACTCACTGTTCCCTGGCACGCCCGAACCTCCCGGGCACGCCCGGTCTCGTCTTTCCCGGGCATGCCCGCTCTCGCCTTTCCAGGGCTCACCCAGAGCGTCCGGGCATGCCCGCTATCGCCTTTCCAGGGCTCGCCCAGAGCGTCCGGGCATGCCCGCTATCGCCTTTCCAGGGCTCGCCCAGAGCGTCCGGGCATGCCCGCTATCACCTTTCCAGTGCTCGTCCAGAGCGCCCGGGCACGCCCAGCCTCGACTTGCCAGGCCGCAGCCAAACACGCCCGGGCAGGTCCAGACTCGCCTTTCCAAGGCTCGCCCTTGATACCCGGGCATGCCTGGTATAGCTTTTGCCGGGCAAACTTCCCGACATAAATGTGTATATATATTGCTGCCCGATAAACGGGCTTTTGAGAATACCTGAGCTGTTTTGTTTCAATAAAGCAACTCGGACGAATTCCGTCTTTGGTCGCGTCAATTCTTTCGACTCGCGTTGGAGCGCAGTTCCTTCATTGGTGACCTACCGACATGGATACGGCAGTGACGCTTAAACTGCCTACCTTCTGGGAGGCTCACGCGGCTGTTTGGTTCGCTCAGGCGGACTCTCAGTTCGCCCTGCGAGGCATCACCGTGGAAGACACCCGCTTCCACCATGTTGTGGCGGCGCTCGCTTCCGCCACCGCGGCCCGCGCCTTGAGCCTCCTCCAGCACCCGCCGGCTGCTGACAAATACGACGCGCTGAAGACACTCCTCCTCGACGCTTTCGCCCTCTCACCGGCAGCACGCGCACGGCGCCTGCTTGACCTGCCCGAGCTCGACGACACGCGCCCGTCCGAGCGCATGGACTATATGCTCTTGTTGCTCGGTGAGCACTCTCCGGATTTTCTGTTCCGCGAGCTGTTCCTTCGCCAGCTGCCTCACCCGGTACGCCTCGCCCTGGCTGGCACGTTGATCACGGATTCCCGCGCCCTCGCCAGGGAAGCCGATAAGATCTCCTCGGCGGGCCAGCACATCGGCGCGGTTACCTGGAGCCCGCCGCCGTCCGAGGCGACGCCCACGACGCCCGAGCGCCCTGCGCGGTTGGAGGCCGAACTGCCGGTGCAACTGGCGGCCGCCACGCCGCACTGCCCGCTTCCGACACGACGGCCGGGGCCTCCACCTGACCGGGCGTGGTGTTATTACCACGCCAGGTTCGGACACAAGGCTCGGACGTGCCGGCCCCCGTGCACTTTCGGCAGGTCGGGAAACGGCCGGGCCGGCGTTCATTCCCAGCCATGAGCGCCGGCCACTCGGGCAACTTGCTGTTTATTCGGGACAAAGCGTCTGGGCGGCGTTTCCTGTGCGACACCGGCGCCCAGCTGAGTGTCATACCCGCCTCCGAGCAGGACAGGCTGGACGCAGTTTGCGGCCCCTCTTTGGTCGCTGCTAATGGCTCGGCCATACGCACTTTCGGCCCACGCGTCGTCACCCTCTGCTTCGGCAGCCAGCGCTTTCAATGGACTTTTGTTACCGCCAGCGTCCCCGTGGCTTTGCTGGGCGTCGACTTCCTCTGCGCACACGGGCTGCTGGTCGACGTCAAACGACGTCGCCTTGTCCACGCCGAGACCTTCAGCTCCCTGGCGTGCACAATGAGCAGCTCCGCGCCGACCGAACTGGCGTGCGCCCTCCCGGCAACGAACGAGTTCGCTCGCCTGCTCGTGGAATTCCCGGCCCTCACGCGGCCGACGTTTTCGGCCGTCGCAGTGCGGCACGGGATCGAGCACCACATACCCATTACGGGCCCGCCGGTCTACGCCAGGGCCCGCCGCCTCGACCCAGCCAAGCTCGCCGTGGCGAAGGCCGAATTCGACGCGTTGGAGCACCTCGGCATCGTGCGGCGCTCCGATAGCACGTGGGCCTCGCCACTGCACATCGTGCCAAAGCCGGGGGGTGGATGGCGCCCGTGTGGCGACTACCGCCGTCTCAATGACGCTACCACCCCCGACAGGTACCCGATCCCGCATATTCAGGACTTTTCCGCCCGTTTGGTGGGACGGGTCATCTTTTTGAAAATTGACCTGATACGGGGCTACCACCAGGTACCTGTCCGGGCGGCCGACGTCCCGAAGACGGCCGTCATCACGCCGTTCGGCCTGTTCGAATTTTTGCGGATGCCGTTTGGCCTCAAGAACGCGGCCCAGGCGTTCCAGCGCTTGATGGACGGCGTGCTGCGCGACCTGCCGTTTCTTTTCGTCTATCTGGACGACATCCTCGTCGCCAGCACGTCCCGCGCCGAGCACCTCCTCCACCTCCGAACACTGTTCGGTCGCCTCAGCGAGCACGGCTTAATTGTCAACCCGGTCAAATGCCACTTCGGCGCGACGACCGTTGACTTTTTAGGCCACCGCATCACCAAGACCGGGGCCGTGCCGCTGCCGACCAAGGTCGAGGCCATCACCACGTTCCCGCGTCCCCGTTCCATCAAGGCCCTCCAAGAGTTCCTCGGCATGGTGAATTTTTATCACCGATTCGTGCCCCGCGCTGCTCAGCTCATGCGGCCCCTTTACGAGGCCCTCCGGGGCAAGCCGGCCAAGCATGACATTGTTTGGTCTGCGGCCATGGACGCGGCTTTCGCCAGCGCCAAACGGGCCCTCGCCGACGCAACGCTGCTGGCTCACCCGGTGCTCAACGCGCCCATCGCCCTCACTACGGACGCCTCCAACTACGCGGTGGGCGCCGTCCATGAGCAATGGGTGGACGGGGTTTGGCAGCCACTCGCTTTTTTCAGCCGGCAACTCCGGCCGAACGAGTTAAACTACAGCACGTTCGACCGCGAGCTGCTCGGGCTATTCCTGGCCGTTTGCCATTTCCGACACCTCCTGGAGGGCCGCCCGTTCACGGCTTTCGTCGACCACAAGCCGTTGGTCTACGCAATGGCTAAGGTCACGGAGCCGTGGTCGGCCCGCCAGCAGCGCCACCTCTCCGCCGTGTCGGAGTTCACCACGGACATCCAGCACGTCGCCGGCAAAGACAACGCCGTGGCCGACTGCCTTTCGCGGGCCAGCGCGAACGCGGTCCACCTCGGCGTGGACTTCGCGCTCATGGCGGCCGACCAGACCACCGACGCCTCGGTGCAGGCACTCCGCGCGGCGGACACGGGCCTCCGCCTGGCCGACATCCCCTTCGCGGGCACCGTCCTGCTCTGCGACGTCTCCCAGGGCCAGCCTCGCCCCATCGTGCCCGTTTCCTGGCAGCGCCGCATCTTCGCCTCCATCCACGGCCTTTCTCACCCGGGCCGGAAAGCTTCTCAGAAGCTGGTGTCGGCGCGTTTCGTCTGGCACGGCCTTCGACGAAACATCCGCGACTGGGCCAACGCCTGCACGGCCTGCCAGTGAGCCAAGGTCCACCGCCACACCCAGGCCCCGCTGGCACCTCTCACCGTGCCTGAACGGCGTTTCGACCACGTCCACGTGGACCTGGTGGGTCCCCTGCCCCCCTCGCGGGGGTTCACCCACCTGCTCACCATGGTGGACAGGACCACCAGGTGGCCGGAGGCCGTGCCCCTCACCTCCACCACCACCGCCGACGTGGCGCAGGCGTTCATCGCCACCTGGGTCGCGTGCTTCGGCGCACCAGCGGACATCTCGTCCGACCGCGGCCCACAGTTCACGTCTGAGCTTTGGGGCGCGGTCGCCCGTTCGTTGGGGGTCACGCTGCACCGCACCACGGCCTACCACCCCCAAGCCAATGGGTTGTGCGAGCGGTTTCAACGCTCCATGAAGGCCGCACTCATGGCTGGCCTTCAGGACGACGGTTGGGCCGACCGGCTGCCGTGGGTCCTTTTGGGCCTTCGCACGGCCCCCAAGGAAGACCTCCAGGCGTCCGCCGCCGAGCTCGTCTACGGCCAGCTACTCCGCGTCCCGGGCGAATTCGTGCCCGACGCTACCAGTCCCTGGTCCGCCGCTCGCCAGCGCTCGGACCTCCAGGAGGCCGCCCGACGCTTTGCCCCTGTGCCGAGGTCCCGCCACGGTGGCCCCCAGTCCTACGTCCCCCCGGCGCTTTGCACAGCAGAGTATGTCTTTGTGCGTCATGACGCGCACCGGGGGCCACTCCGGCCGCCGTACGACGGACCCTTCCGGGTCCTGCGACGGGGCGACAAGTCTTTCATCGTCGACCTCGGCGGCCGGCCGGACCGGATTTCTGTGGACCGCCTCAAACCGGCGCACATGGACGTCGACCGACCACCACGGTTGGCCCTTCCTCCGCGGCGAGGCCGCCCCCCGTCCACAGTTCCCCCCGCTCGACCACCCACCACCACGTCGGACCCCTCCCCACGACCCTCCAGGGGTCGCTTCGGCCGGGTCATCCGGACCCCCCTTAAATTGACCCTGCAGGTGCAGGTCGATTCTGGAGGGGCGTGTGTAGCGGTTACCGCTGGATGCACACAATCGCCTTGCACCGGCCAGAACACGGCCAGACGCGCCTCTCCCGGGCATGCCCGGACTCACTGTTCCCGGGCACGCCCGAACCTCCCGGGCACGCCCGGTCTCGTCTTTCCCGGGCATGCCCGCTCTCGCCTTTCCAGGGCTCGCCCAGAGCGTCCGGGCATGCCCGCTATCGCCTTTTCAGTGCTCGTCCAGAGCGCCCGGGCACGCCCAGCCTCGACTTGCCAGGCCGCAGCCAAACACGCCCGGGCAGGTCCAGACTCGCCTTTCCAAGGCTCGCCCTTGATACCCGGGCATGCCCGGTATAGCTTTTGCCGGGCAAACTTCCCGACATAAATGTGTATATATATTGCTGCCCAATAAACGGGCTTTTGAGAATACCTGAGCTGTTTTGTTTCAATAAAGCAACTCGGACGAATTCCGTCTTTGGTCGCGTCAATTCTTTCGACTCGCGTTGGAGCGCAGTTCCTTCAGTATGTTGAAATATGTTGAAAAAGTCAAAACTTTACATGGGGGTGTACTTACTTTCACATGACTATACTATACTCTCACATACTAAAATCACGTCATTTAAAAACACCTCACCACCACGTCATTTAAAACACCTCACCACCACGTCATTTAAAAACACCTCACCACCACGTCATTTAAAAACACCTCACCACCACGTCATTTAAAAACACCTCACCACCACGTCATTTAAAAATACCTCACCACCACGTCATTTAAAAACACCTCACCACCACGTCATTTAAAAACACCTCACCACCAAGTAATTCAAAACACCTCACAGCCACGAAATTCAAAACACCTCACAGCCACGAAATTCAAAACACCTCACAGCCACGAAATTCAAAACACCTCACAGCCACGAAATTCAAAACACCTCACCTCCACGAAATTAAAAACACCTCACCACCACGAAATTAAAAACACCTCACCACCACGAAATTAAAAACACCTCACAGCCACGAAATTAAAAACACCTCACAGCCACGAAATTAAAAACACCTCACCACCACGTCATTTAAAAACACCTCACCACTACCATGTCATTTAAAAACACCTCACCACCACGTCATTTAAAAACACCTCACCACCACGTCATTTAAAAACACCTCACCACCACGTCATTTAAAAACACCTCACCACCACATCATTTAAAAACACCTCACCACCACGTCATTTAAAAACACCTCACCACCACCATGTCATTTAAAAACACCTCACCACCACGTCATTTAAAAACACCTCACAGCCACGTCATTTAAAACACCTCACCACCACGTCATTTAAAAACACCTCACCACCACCATGTCATTTAAAAACACCTCACCACCACGTCATTTAAAAACACCTCACCACCACGTCATTTAAAAACACCTCACCACCACGTCATTTAAAAACACCTCACCACCACGTCATTTAAAAACACCTCACCACCACGTCATTTAAAAACACCTCACCACCAAGTAATTCAAAACACCTCACAGCCACGAAATTCAAAACACCTCACAGCCACGAAATTCAAAACACCTCACCTCCACGAAATTAAAAACACCTCACCACCACGAAATTAAAAACACCTCACCACCACGAAATTAAAAACACCTCACAGCCACGAAATTAAAAACACCTCACAGCCACGAAATTAAAAACACCTCACCACCACATCATTTAAAAACACCTCACCACCACCATGCCATTTAAAAACACCTCACCACCACGTCATTTAAAAACACCTCACCACCACGTCATTTAAAAACACCTCACCACCACGTCATTTAAAAACACCTCACCACCACATCATTTAAAAACACCTCACCACCACGTCATTTAAAAACACCTCACCACCACCATGTCATTTAAAAACACCTCACCACCACGTCATTTAAAAACACCTCACAGCCACGTCATTTAAAACACCTCACCACCACGTCATTTAAAAACACCTCACCACCACCATGTCATTTAAAAACACCTCACCACCACGTCATTTAAAAACACCTCACCACCACGTCATTTAAAAACACCTCACCACCACGTCATTTAAAAACACCTCACAGCCACGTCATTTAAAACACCTCACCACCACGTCATTTAAAAACACCTCACCACCACGTCATTTAAAAACACCTCACCACCACGTCATTTAAAAACACCTCACCACCACGTCATTTAAAAACACCTCACAGCCACGTCATTTAAAACACCTCACCACCACGTCATTTAAAAACACCTCACCACCACGTCATTTAAAAACACCTCACCACCACGTCATTTAAAAACACCTCACCACCACGTCATTTAAAAACACCTCACAGCCACGTCATTTAAAACACCTCACCACCACGTCATTTAAAAACACCTCACCACCACGTCATTTAAAAACACCTCACCACCACGTCATTTAAAAACACCTCACCACCACGTCATTTAAAAACACCTCACAGCCACGTCATTTAAAACACCTCACCACCACGTCATTTAAAAACACCTCACCACCACGTCATTTAAAAACACCTCACCACCACGTCATTTAAAAACACCTCACCACCACATCATTTAAAAACACCTCACCACCACGTCATTTAAAAACACCTCACCACCACCATGTCATTTAAAAACACCTCACCACCACATCATTTAAAAACACCTCACAGCCACGTCATTTAAAACACCTCACCACCACGTCATTTAAAAACACCTCACCACCACCATGTCATTTAAAAACACCTCACCACCACGTCATTTAAAAACACCTCACCACCACGTCATTTAAAAACACCTCACCACCACGTCATTTAAAAACACCTCACCACCACGTCATTTAAAAACACCTCACCACCACGTCATTTAAAAACACCTCACCACCAAGTAATTCAAAACACCTCACAGCCACGAAATTCAAAACACCTCACAGCCACGAAATTCAAAACACCTCACAGCCACGAAATTCAAAACACCTCACCTCCACGAAATTAAAAACACCTCACCACCACGAAATTGAAAACACCTCACCACCACGAAATTAAAAACACCTCACAGCAACGAAATTAAAAACACCTCACAGCCACGAAATTAAAAACACCTCACCACCACGTCATTTAAAAACACCTCACCACCACCATGTCATTTAAAAACACCTCACCACCACGTCATTTAAAAACACCTCACCACCACGTCATTTAAAAACACCTCACCACCACGTCATTTAAAAACACCTCACCACCACATCATTTAAAAACACCTCACCACCACGTCATTTAAAAACACCTCACCACCACCATGTCATTTAAAAACACCTCACCACCACGTCATTTAAAAACACCTCACAGCCACGTCATTTAAAACACCTCACCACCACGTCATTTAAAAACACCTCACCACCACCATGTCATTTAAAAACACCTCACCACCACGTCATTTAAAAACACCTCACCACCACGTCATTTAAAAACACCTCACCACCACGTCATTTAAAAACACCTCACAGCCACGTCATTTAAAACACCTCACCACCACGTCATTTAAAAACACCTCACCACCACGTCATTTAAAAACACCTCACCACCACGTCATTTAAAAACACCTCACCACCACGTCATTTAAAAACACCTCACAGCCACGTCATTTAAAACACCTCACCACCACGTCATTTAAAAACACCTCACCACCACGTCATTTAAAAACACCTCACCACCACGTCATTTAAAAACACCTCACCACCACGTCATTTAAAAACACCTCACAGCCACGTCATTTAAAACACCTCACCACCACGTCATTTAAAAACACCTCACCACCACGTCATTTAAAAACACCTCACCACCACGTCATTTAAAAACACCTCACCACCACGTCATTTAAAAACACCTCACAGCCACGTCATTTAAAACACCTCACCACCACGTCATTTAAAAACACCTCACCACGACGTCATTTAAAAACACCTCACAGCCACGTCATTTAAAACACCTCACCACCACGTCATTTAAAAACACCTCACCACCACGTCATTTAAAAACACCTCACCACCACGTCATTTAAAAACACCTCACCACCACGTCATTTAAAAACACCTCACAGCCACGTCATTTAAAACACCTCACCACCACGTCATTTAAAAACACCTCACCACCACGTCATTTAAAAACACCTCACAGCCACGTCATTTAAAACACCTCACCACCACGTCATTTAAAAACACCTCACCACCACGTCATTTAAAAACACCTCACCACCACGTCATTTAAAAACACCTCACCACCACGTCATTTAAAAACACCTCACAGCCACGTCATTTAAAACACCTCACCACCACGTCATTTAAAAACACCTCACCACCACGTCATTTAAAAACACCTCACCACCACATCATTTAAAAACACCTCACCACCACGTCATTTAAAAACACCTCACAGCCACGTCATTTAAAACACCTCACCACCACGTCATTTAAAAACACCTCACCACCACGTCATTTAAAAACACCTCACCACCACGTCATTTAAAAACACCTCACCACCACGTCATTTAAAAACACCTCACAGCCACGTCATTTAAAACACCTCACCACCACGTCATTTAAAAACACCTCACCACGACGTCATTTAAAAACACCTCACAGCCACGTCATTTAAAACACCTCACCACCACGTCATTTAAAAACACCTCACCACCACGTCATTTAAAAACACCTCACCACCACGTCATTTAAAAACACCTCACCACCACGTCATTTAAAAACACCTCACAGCCACGTCATTTAAAACACCTCACCACCACGTCATTTAAAAACACCTCACCACCACGTCATTTAAAAACACCTCACAGCCACGTCATTTAAAACACCTCACCACCACGTCATTTAAAAACACCTCACCACCACGTCATTTAAAAACACCTCACCACCACGTCATTTAAAAACACCTCACCACCACGTCATTTAAAAACACCTCACAGCCACGTCATTTAAAACACCTCACCACCACGTCATTTAAAAACACCTCACCACCACGTCATTTAAAAACACCTCACCACCACGTCATTTAAAAACACCTCACCACCACGTCATTTAAAAACACCTCACAGCCACGTCATTTAAAACACCTCACCACCACGTCATTTAAAAACACCTCACCACGACGTCATTTAAAAACACCTCACAGCCACGTCATTTAAAACACCTCACCACCACGTCATTTAAAAACACCTCACCACCACGTCATTTAAAAACACCTCACCACCACGTCATTTAAAAACACCTCACCACCACGTCATTTAAAAACACCTCACAGCCACGTCATTTAAAACACCTCACCACCACGTCATTTAAAAACACCTCACCACCACGTCATTTAAAAACACCTCACCACCACGTCATTTAAAAACACCTCACCACCACATCATTTAAAAACACCTCACCACCACGTCATTTAAAAACACCTCACCACCACCATGTCATTTAAAAACACCTCACCACCACGTCATTTAAAAACACCTCACAGCCACGTCATTTAAAACACCTCACCACCACGTCATTTAAAAACACCTCACCACCACGTCATTTAAAAACACCTCACCACCACGTCATTTAAAAACACCTCACCACCACGTCATTTAAAAACACCTCACAGCCACGTCATTTAAAACACCTCACCACCACGTCATTTAAAAACACCTCACCACCACGTCATTTAAAAACACCTCACCACCACGTCATTTAAAAACACCTCACCACCACATCATTTAAAAACACCTCACCACCACGTCATTTAAAAACACCTCACCACCACCATGTCATTTAAAAACACCTCACCACCACGTCATTTAAAAACACCTCACAGCCACGTCATTTAAAACACCTCACCACCACGTCATTTAAAAACACCTCACCACCACCATGTCATTTAAAAACACCTCGCCACCACGTCATTTAAAAACACCTCACCACCACGTCATTTAAAAACACCTCACAGCCACGTCATTTAAAACACCTCACCACCACGTCATTTAAAAACACCTCACCACCACGTCATTTAAAAACACCTCACCACCACGTCATTTAAAAACACCTCACCACCACATCATTTAAAAACACCTCACCACCACGTCATTTAAAAACACCTCACCACCACCATGTCATTTAAAAACACCTCACCACCACGTCATTTAAAAACACCTCACAGCCACGTCATTTAAAACACCTCACCACCACGTCATTTAAAAACACCTCACCACCACCATGTCATTTAAAAACACCTCACCACCACGTCATTTAAAAACACCTCACCACCACGTCATTTAAAAACACCTCACCACCACGTCATTTAAAAACACCTCACCACCACGTCATTTAAAAACACCTCACCACCACGTCATTTAAAAACACCTCACCACCAAGTAATTCAAAACACCTCACAGCCACGAAATTCAAAACACCTCACAGCCACGAAATTCAAAACACCTCACAGCCACGAAATTCAAAACACCTCACCTCCACGAAATTAAAAACACCTCACCACCACGAAATTGAAAACACCTCACCACCACGAAATTAAAAACACCTCACAGCCACGAAATTAAAAACACCTCACAGCCACGAAATTAAAAACACCTCACCACCACGTCATTTAAAAACACCTCACCACCACCATGTCATTTAAAAACACCTCACCACCACGTCATTTAAAAACACCTCACCACCACGTCATTTAAAAACACCTCACCACCACGTCATTTAAAAACACCTCACCACCACATCATTTAAAAACACCTCACCACCACGTCATTTAAAAACACCTCACCACCACCATGTCATTTAAAAACACCTCACCACCACGTCATTTAAAAACACCTCACAGCCACGTCATTTAAAACACCTCACCACCACGTCATTTAAAAACACCTCACCACCACCATGTCATTTAAAAACACCTCACCACCACGTCATTTAAAAACACCTCACCACCACGTCATTTAAAAACACCTCACCACCACGTCATTTAAAAACACCTCACAGCCACGTCATTTAAAACACCTCACCACCACGTCATTTAAAAACACCTCACCACCACGTCATTTAAAAACACCTCACCACCACGTCATTTAAAAACACCTCACCACCACGTCATTTAAAAACACCTCACAGCCACGTCATTTAAAACACCTCACCACCACGTCATTTAAAAACACCTCACCACCACGTCATTTAAAAACACCTCACCACCACGTCATTTAAAAACACCTCACCACCACGTCATTTAAAAACACCTCACAGCCACGTCATTTAAAACACCTCACCACCACGTCATTTAAAAACACCTCACCACCACGTCATTTAAAAACACCTCACCACCACGTCATTTAAAAACACCTCACCACCGCGTCATTTAAAAACACCTCACAGCCACGTCATTTAAAACACCTCACCACCACGTCATTTAAAAACACCTCACCACCACGTCATTTAAAAACACCTCACCACCACGTCATTTAAAAACACCTCACCACCACCATGTCATTTAAAAACACCTCACCACCACGTCATTTAAAAACACCTCACCACCACGTCATTTAAAAACACCTCACCACCACGTCATTTAAAAACACCTTACCACCACCATGTCATTTAAAAACACCTCACCACCACGTCATTTGAAAACACCTCACCACCACGTCATTTAAAAACACCTCACCACCACGTCATTTAAAAACACCTCACCACCACGTCATTTAAAAACACCTCACAGCCACGTCATTTAAAACACCTCACCACCACGTCATTTAAAAACACCTCACCACGACGTCATTTAAAAACACCTCACAGCCACGTCATTTAAAACACCTCACCACCACGTCATTTAAAAACACCTCACCACCACGTCATTTAAAAACACCTCACCACCACGTCATTTAAAAACACCTCACCACCACGTCATTTAAAAACACCTCACCACCACATCATTTAAAAACACCTCACCACCACGTCATTTAAAAACACCTCACCACCACATCATTTAAAAACACCTCACCACCACGTCATTTAAAAACACCTCACCACCACCATGTCATTTAAAAACACCTCACCACCACGTCATTTAAAAACACCTCACAGCCACGTCATTTAAAACACCTCACCACCACGTCATTTAAAAACACCTCACCACCACCATGTCATTTAAAAACACCTCACCACCACGTCATTTAAAAACACCTCACCACCACGTCATTTAAAAACACCTCACCACCACGTCATTTAAAAACACCTCACAGCCACGTCATTTAAAACACCTCACCACCACGTCATTTAAAAACACCTCACCACCACGTCATTTAAAAACACCTCACCACCACGTCATTTAAAAACACCTCACCACCACGTCATTTAAAAACACCTCACAGCCACGTCATTTAAAACACCTCACCACCACGTCATTTAAAAACACCTCACCACCACGTCATTTAAAAACACCTCACCACCACGTCATTTAAAAACACCTCACCACCACGTCATTTAAAAACACCTCACAGCCACGTCATTTAAAACACCTCACCACCACGTCATTTAAAAACACCTCACCACCACGTCATTTAAAAACACCTCACCACCACGTCATTTAAAAACACCTCACCACCACGTCATTTAAAAACACCTCACAGCCACGTCATTTAAAACACCTCACCACCACGTCATTTAAAAACACCTCACCACCACGTCATTTAAAAACACCTCACCACCACGTCATTTAAAAACACCTCACCACCACATCATTTAAAAACACCTCACCACCACGTCATTTAAAAACACCTCACCACCACCATGTCATTTAAAAACACCTCACCACCACGTCATTTAAAAACACCTCACAGCCACGTCATTTAAAACACCTCACCACCACGTCATTTAAAAACACCTCACCACCACCATGTCATTTAAAAACACCTCACCACCACGTCATTTAAAAACACCTCACCACCACGTCATTTAAAAACACCTCACCACCACGTCATTTAAAAACACCTCACCACCACGTCATTTAAAAACACCTCACCACCACGTCATTTAAAAACACCTCACCACCAAGTAATTCAAAACACCTCACAGCCACGAAATTCAAAACACCTCACAGCCACGAAATTCAAAACACCTCACAGCCACGAAATTAAAAACACCTCACCTCCACGAAATTAAAAACACCTCACCACCACGAAATTGAAAACACCTCACCACCACGAAATTAAAAACACCTCACAGCCACGAAATTAAAAACACCTCACAGCCACGAAATTAAAAACACCTCACCACCACGTCATTTAAAAACACCTCACCACCACCATGTCATTTAAAAACACCTCACCACCACGTCATTTAAAAACACCTCACCACCACGTCATTTAAAAACACCTCACCACCACGTCATTTAAAAACACCTCACCACCACATCATTTAAAAACACCTCACCACCACGTCATTTAAAAACACCTCACCACCACCATGTCATTTAAAAACACCTCACCACCACGTCATTTAAAAACACCTCACAGCCACGTCATTTAAAACACCTCACCACCACGTCATTTAAAAACACCTCACCACCACCATGTCATTTAAAAACACCTCACCACCACGTCATTTAAAAACACCTCACCACCACGTCATTTAAAAACACCTCACCACCACGTCATTTAAAAACACCTCACAGCCACGTCATTTAAAACACCTCACCACCACGTCATTTAAAAACACCTCACCACCACGTCATTTAAAAACACCTCACCACCACGTCATTTAAAAACACCTCACCACCACGTCATTTAAAAACACCTCACAGCCACGTCATTTAAAACACCTCACCACCACGTCATTTAAAAACACCTCACCACCACGTCATTTAAAAACACCTCACCACCACGTCATTTAAAAACACCTCACCACCACGTCATTTAAAAACACCTCACAGCCACGTCATTTAAAACACCTCACCACCACGTCATTTAAAAACACCTCACCACCACGTCATTTAAAAACACCTCACCACCACGTCATTTAAAAACACCTCACCACCACGTCATTTAAAAACACCTCACAGCCACGTCATTTAAAACACCTCACCACCACGTCATTTAAAAACACCTCACCACGACGTCATTTAAAAACACCTCACAGCCACGTCATTTAAAACACCTCACCACCACGTCATTTAAAAACACCTCACCACCACGTCATTTAAAAACACCTCACCACCACGTCATTTAAAAACACCTCACCACCACGTCATTTAAAAACACCTCACAGCCACGTCATTTAAAACACCTCACCACCACGTCATTTAAAAACACCTCACCACCACGTCATTTAAAAACACCTCACAGCCACGTCATTTAAAACACCTCACCACCACGTCATTTAAAAACACCTCACCACCACGTCATTTAAAAACACCTCACCACCACGTCATTTAAAAACACCTCACCACCACGTCATTTAAAAACACCTCACAGCCACGTCATTTAAAACACCTCACCACCACGTCATTTAAAAACACCTCACCACCACGTCATTTAAAAACACCTCACCACCACATCATTTAAAAACACCTCACCACCACGTCATTTAAAAACACCTCACAGCCACGTCATTTAAAACACCTCACCACCACGTCATTTAAAAACACCTCACCACCACGTCATTTAAAAACACCTCACCACCACGTCATTTAAAAACACCTCACCACCACGTCATTTAAAAACACCTCACAGCCACGTCATTTAAAACACCTCACCACCACGTCATTTAAAAACACCTCACCACGACGTCATTTAAAAACACCTCACAGCCACGTCATTTAAAACACCTCACCACCACGTCATTTAAAAACACCTCACCACCACGTCATTTAAAAACACCTCACCACCACGTCATTTAAAAACACCTCACCACCACGTCATTTAAAAACACCTCACAGCCACGTCATTTAAAACACCTCACCACCACGTCATTTAAAAACACCTCACCACCACGTCATTTAAAAACACCTCACAGCCACGTCATTTAAAACACCTCACCACCACGTCATTTAAAAACACCTCACCACCACGTCATTTAAAAACACCTCACCACCACGTCATTTAAAAACACCTCACCACCACGTCATTTAAAAACACCTCACAGCCACGTCATTTAAAACACCTCACCACCACGTCATTTAAAAACACCTCACCACCACGTCATTTAAAAACACCTCACCACCACGTCATTTAAAAACACCTCACCACCACGTCATTTAAAAACACCTCACAGCCACGTCATTTAAAACACCTCACCACCACGTCATTTAAAAACACCTCACCACGACGTCATTTAAAAACACCTCACAGCCACGTCATTTAAAACACCTCACCACCACGTCATTTAAAAACACCTCACCACCACGTCATTTAAAAACACCTCACCACCACGTCATTTAAAAACACCTCACCACCACGTCATTTAAAAACACCTCACAGCCACGTCATTTAAAACACCTCACCACCACGTCATTTAAAAACACCTCACCACCACGTCATTTAAAAACACCTCACCACCACGTCATTTAAAAACACCTCACCACCACATCATTTAAAAACACCTCACCACCACGTCATTTAAAAACACCTCACCACCACCATGTCATTTAAAAACACCTCACCACCACGTCATTTAAAAACACCTCACAGCCACGTCATTTAAAACACCTCACCACCACGTCATTTAAAAACACCTCACCACCACGTCATTTAAAAACACCTCACCACCACGTCATTTAAAAACACCTCACCACCACGTCATTTAAAAACACCTCACAGCCACGTCATTTAAAACACCTCACCACCACGTCATTTAAAAACACCTCACCACCACGTCATTTAAAAACACCTCACCACCACGTCATTTAAAAACACCTCACCACCACATCATTTAAAAACACCTCACCACCACGTCATTTAAAAACACCTCACCACCACCATGTCATTTAAAAACACCTCACCACCACGTCATTTAAAAACACCTCACAGCCACGTCATTTAAAACACCTCACCACCACGTCATTTAAAAACACCTCACCACCACCATGTCATTTAAAAACACCTCGCCACCACGTCATTTAAAAACACCTCACCACCACGTCATTTAAAAACACCTCACAGCCACGTCATTTAAAACACCTCACCACCACGTCATTTAAAAACACCTCACCACCACGTCATTTAAAAACACCTCACCACCACGTCATTTAAAAACACCTCACCACCACATCATTTAAAAACACCTCACCACCACGTCATTTAAAAACACCTCACCACCACCATGTCATTTAAAAACACCTCACCACCACGTCATTTAAAAACACCTCACAGCCACGTCATTTAAAACACCTCACCACCACGTCATTTAAAAACACCTCACCACCACCATGTCATTTAAAAACACCTCACCACCACGTCATTTAAAAACACCTCACCACCACGTCATTTAAAAACACCTCACCACCACGTCATTTAAAAACACCTCACCACCACGTCATTTAAAAACACCTCACCACCACGTCATTTAAAAACACCTCACCACCAAGTAATTCAAAACACCTCACAGCCACGAAATTCAAAACACCTCACAGCCACGAAATTCAAAACACCTCACAGCCACGAAATTCAAAACACCTCACCTCCACGAAATTAAAAACACCTCACCACCACGAAATTGAAAACACCTCACCACCACGAAATTAAAAACACCTCACAGCCACGAAATTAAAAACACCTCACAGCCACGAAATTAAAAACACCTCACCACCACGTCATTTAAAAACACCTCACCACCACCATGTCATTTAAAAACACCTCACCACCACGTCATTTAAAAACACCTCACCACCACGTCATTTAAAAACACCTCACCACCACGTCATTTAAAAACACCTCACCACCACATCATTTAAAAACACCTCACCACCACGTCATTTAAAAACACCTCACCACCACCATGTCATTTAAAAACACCTCACCACCACGTCATTTAAAAACACCTCACAGCCACGTCATTTAAAACACCTCACCACCACGTCATTTAAAAACACCTCACCACCACCATGTCATTTAAAAACACCTCACCACCACGTCATTTAAAAACACCTCACCACCACGTCATTTAAAAACACCTCACCACCACGTCATTTAAAAACACCTCACAGCCACGTCATTTAAAACACCTCACCACCACGTCATTTAAAAACACCTCACCACCACGTCATTTAAAAACACCTCACCACCACGTCATTTAAAAACACCTCACCACCACGTCATTTAAAAACACCTCACAGCCACGTCATTTAAAACACCTCACCACCACGTCATTTAAAAACACCTCACCACCACGTCATTTAAAAACACCTCACCACCACGTCATTTAAAAACACCTCACCACCACGTCATTTAAAAACACCTCACAGCCACGTCATTTAAAACACCTCACCACCACGTCATTTAAAAACACCTCACCACCACGTCATTTAAAAACACCTCACCACCACGTCATTTAAAAACACCTCACCACCGCGTCATTTAAAAACACCTCACAGCCACGTCATTTAAAACACCTCACCACCACGTCATTTAAAAACACCTCACCACCACGTCATTTAAAAACACCTCACCACCACGTCATTTAAAAACACCTCACCACCACCATGTCATTTAAAAACACCTCACCACCACGTCATTTAAAAACACCTCACCACCACGTCATTTAAAAACACCTCACCACCACGTCATTTAAAAACACCTTACCACCACCATGTCATTTAAAAACACCTCACCACCACGTCATTTGAAAACACCTCACCACCACGTCATTTAAAAACACCTCACCACCACGTCATTTAAAAACACCTCACCACCACGTCATTTAAAAACACCTCACCACCACGTCATTTAAAAACACCTCACCACCACGTCATTTAAAAACACCTTACCACCACCATGTCATTTAAAAACACCTCACCACCACGTCATTTAAAAACACCTCACCACCACGTCATTTAAAAACACCTCACCACCACGTCATTTAAAACACTTCACCACCACGTCATTTAAAACACCTCACCACCACGTCATTTAAAAACACCTCACAGCCACGTCATTTAAAAGACCTCACCACCACGTCATTTAAAACACCTCACCACCACGTCATTTAAAACACCTCACCACCACGTCATTTTAAAACACCTCACAGCCACGTCATTTAAAACACCTCACCACCACGTCATTTAAAACACCTCACCACCACGTCATTTAAAACACCTCACCACCACGTCATTTAAAACACCTCACCACCACGTCATTTAAAACACCTCACCACCACGTCATTTAAAAACACCTCACAGCCACGTCATTTAAAACACCTCACCACCACGTCATTTAAAAACACCTCACAGCCACGTCATTTAAAACACCTCACCACCACGTCATTTAAAAACACCTCACAGCCACGTAATAAAAACACCTCACCATCACGTGATTTAAAAACTCGTCACCATCACGTGATTTAAAAACACCTCACCACCACATAATTCAAAATACCTCACCACCACATAATTCAAAATACCTCACCATCACGTGATTCAAAACCACCACCACGTTATTAAAAACACTTCACAACCACAGAAACAAAAGTTTGAGGGAGTCGTTAAGTGAGAACACAGACACTGCCCAGATGTGTCGATATATAGATAAATGACTGTACCCGAGGTGCCGTTTTGTCATGGTTTGAACCAATCATAATTCAAAAATTATTTTGTACAATTGTATTTGTAATATACGTGATATCACATTTTATAAACAATTGAAGTTGAAAAAAAATAATTGCCGAAAAAATGCCAAAAACAAAAAAAAACAAATTGGATATTTTTTCAAAGACAATACCCTTAGGACATACCGACGGAAGAGATATGTGCATTCCAGAAGTTTGGTACGATTTCACAAAGGTTTGAGGGAGTAGTTCAGTGATGGCAAGACAAGACAACACAACACAACACAGGACAACACAAGACAAGACAAGACAGACACTGCACAGATATATACATACACAAGCTGTTTCCTTTTAACCAGATTGTTATTCCAAATGGAAGAGAGGTCACTCAATGTGTGAAGAATGAATGCAGGTATATTTACAATCGTACACCTCAGGAGAAATCATTGTCAACAAGTGCAACAGCTCAGAACATGGAATGAATATACTTAATGTGTATGCTGTGTATATACCCAGTGGTGGCAGGACAGCTTAGAGGTGTGCACACTCGTGTTTAAGCTGCGTATCCTGGGTTTGAAAGTCGACCCAGATATAAACTGTTACTCTGGTATTCCGTATGCAGGGCAGTGTGGTGACCTCTCCTGGATTAGTTTTAGCCTTTAAATGTTTCTCTACCTGTCGTGAGCCGCTCTGAAGCTCTGTCAAGAGTCTGTGTCGCCATTATTATATTGTGTGTATATATATATATATATAACAATGGATGAAATGAACAGGATATTGATCAAGGTAGGCTAACCGCCCATGGTAAGCAAGGAGAACATGACGTTTCGGGTGTTAACCCTTCATCGGAACAAAAGATCCACCCGAAAGTCAGCCATTTTGCTTGCTGATTCCATCTTCTTGCTTCCCACGTCGGTTAACATACCTCGTTTTCAACGTCCTGGTGATTTCATCCATCGAAAGTGGTAAAGGAGTACTTGCCGATGTGGAAACTCAGACTTCAACAAATTCTACAAAGCTTTCTTTGACCCATTTTCATCTCATGCAATCCAAACCCGATCCATTTTCATCACCTTATAAACCCACAACACCGTATTATATGATACGCTCAGCCAAGTGTAAACATTGCAACACAGTTTCTCACACTTTCTGAAAACCTTTCAAATACATACCTGCAGAAAGGAAACGGAGAGTCACCTTCACGATACCAGCTTCATGGTCCTCACCTGATGATGCAGGTTTACGGAATTATTACTCACCCCAACATGTAATCAGGCTACTTTGTTCCATTTCAAATTCCTGCCATGTTTGCTTTCAAATTCGTATGCGCTACTGAAGACACAAGTCAGGAAGAAACATTTTATAAAAATTAAAAAAACATTCAGGGGTAAAAATTGTATGGACAATATCATTGTCATGCTCATCAAACCATTGGGTGACCACACGTGCTCAGTGGATGGGGGCATTGTCATCCTGGAAGACATCCCTTTTGGCAAATAATAAATTCTGCAGCATGGGGTGAAAATGAACCCTCAGTACCATTAATCAGCGATTGGCATTTACCTTACCTTTAAAGGGAATGATGCACCCATACCATGCCAGGAAAATGTGCCCACAACATAGTCACCTCTGAGGATGGAAGAAAGGCTCAGTGTGCATTTCCTTTCCGTACAATATGTCTCCTGAGCTGCCAATTTTTAGTTATTTACATAAATACATACCGTATATAGTGCCTTCAGAAAGTATTCACACCCCTTGACATTTTCACATTTTGTTGTTACAGCCTGAATTTAAAATTGATTAAATTGAGATATCCTTTTATCAATGATCTGCACGTGCTACCCCATAATGTCAATGTGGAACTTCTTTTGAGAATTTTTTACAAATCCATTAAAAATGAAAAGCTGAAATGTCTTGAGTCAATAAGTATTCAACCCCTTTGCTACGACACTTCAAATTGAGCTCAGGTACATCCAATTTCTTCTGATCATCCTTGAGATGTCTCTACAATGTGAATCGAGTCAACCTGTGGCCAATTCAATTGATTGGGCATGATTTAAAAAGAAACACACCTTTCTAGATAAGGTCCCACAGTTGACAGTGCACGTGAGAGCAGAAACTCTACCATGAAGTCCAAGGAACTGTCCGTAAAACTCCGAGATATAATTGTAAGGAGGCTTAGATCTGGGGAAGGGTATAACACCATTTTAGAGTGTTTAAAGTTCCCAAGCGCGCAGTGAGCTACATCATTAGGAAATGGGAAGAATATGGAACTACCCAGACTATTCCTAGAGCTGGTCGTCCAACCAAACTGAGCAAACGGGCAAGAAGGACCTTGGTCAGGGAGGCGACCAAGAACCCATGACCACTCTGACAGTTCCTTGGCTGACATGGGAGAACCTGCTGGAAGGACATCAGTGTCTGCAGCGCTTCACAAATGTAGGCTTAATGGGAGGCCAGACGGAGGCCACTTCTGAGGAAAAGGCACATGACAATACGCACGGAGTTCACAAAAAGACACATGAAAGACTGAGAGCATGAGGCAAAGATTATGTGGACAAATGAGACGAAAAGTGAACTCTTTGGCCTGAATGCAAAGCGCAACGTCTGGCGGAAACCGAGCACATGTCATCACACATCTAACAGCATCCCTACCATGAAGCATGGTGGTGGCAGCATCATACTATGGGGATGCTTCTCAGTGTCAGGGACTGGGAGACGTGTAAGGATTTTTTCTTGTATACAAGATCGAGGCTCGTGTAAGAGCTAACATTGATCACAAAAGACAAACTGACACATAAAATATATGATAAAGGGAGCGGGAGACAAGATGGGGAGAGAGAGGGAAGCACAAAAGTACAACATTTGAGAGCAGGGACATCGGGGGATCTGTGGGAGGGAGAGGGCTTTGGGGGAGGAGGCATGGGAATGGGGGGGGGGGGGGAAGGAGGGGAGCGGTATAAAACACATGGACACGGCTAGGACTTCCAGGAAAGAAGTCGGTATTTCGTGGATCTGGAGTAAATTAACGGGGGTAGAAAAGATCAAGGTTTTGGATGGGGGAAGATAAGAGATGGTGGTGAACAGCTGTGTTAAAGACCTGGAGGGAGGAGTGGGATTGAGGAGAGTGAGGGAGTTTGTTCCAGAGGCGGGAGAAAAGAGGAATGAAAGAGTGAAGGTGAATAGAGAGTCTTGATTTTGGCAGTTTCTCCACAAGAGGGTTGCAGGCAGATCTTGTCGATAGAAGACAGAAAGACCACCAACCTGCCTGCGGCAGAAGAGTGAAAGGCCATCGGAATCAGCTTCATCACAGGAGATACCAATGATCCAGAAAGCTTTGGTTTCTACAGCGTGAAGCCGAGCTAGGTGTGAGGCAGGAGCACCGGCCCATAGGGGAGAACAGTATTCCATTGAGCTGTGGATGAAAGCCTTGTATGTGGTGAGGAGCTCAGGTGTGCCAAGGAAGGTCTTCACACGATGGAGGATGCCTAGTCAGCGACTGGCTTTGGAGGCCAGCTTGGAAATGTGGTTTTCCCAGGAAACATCATGGCAGATAGTGAGACCCAAGAGCTTGAGTGACAGAACTTCTTAGAGAGGATTGTTGAGAAAGTAGATGGGAGGGTTATCCAGTCGGTCTTTTCGGAGAGACATCGTAAGAGTGTGAGATTTGTCAGGATTTAAAGACATGTTCCACTTGTTTGACCATCTGTGATTTTGTCCAGGTCTGCAGAAAGTGAGGAGGCTGCGGACTGCCGATCTGAGGGATGAGGTATGGAGCGGCAGAGAGTGGAGTCATCAGCAAAAAGATAGAGAGGATTTTCCAGATTCATTTATGAAGACCAGAAAAAGCACAGGACCCAGAACACTGCCTTGTGGAACTACAGCCTGAACAGGAAGGGGAGAGAAGAGAAAACCATCCAGGGCCACACGTTGACTGCGACTAGAGAGGAAGTCCACAAGTCATGCGTAAAGATTTCCATGGATACCATATGAGGAGAGTTTGGTGAGCAGAGCTGGGTGCCAGACCATATCGAAGGCACGTGATATGTCAAGGGAGACAGCTTTGATTTCCTGTTTGGCATTAAGGACCTCCATCCATTGTTGAGACAGAAGAAGCAGCATGTCCAGAGTAGAATGACCTGGTCTGAATCAAAATTGATGATCCGAGATCAAGTCATTGGAGAAGAGGAAGAATTTGATGTCAGAAGCGATAATTGATTCCATGACCTTGCTGATTATTTGGAGAAGGCTGATTGGTCTGGAGTTGCAAGAATCTGTTTTTGCACCTTTTTTGTGTAAAGCGCGAATGTTGGCTGATTTACAAGCAGATGGGAGATGACCTTGAGCAAAAGAGGGGGTGAAGAGAATAGAGAGAGCACCAGGATTTGGAGGAAGGAGACAGGTTTGAGAGTTCATTCTTGAGTGTGGAGAGATAGTGCTTCCTGGCAGACACACACGTGTTCCTTGCTTTGTGAAAGGAACTGAGATTACCTTCAGTTGGATTTGCCTTCCATGAGGTGAAGGCAAGTTGTTTCAGGGCAACTGCCTCACCACAAGCTTCAGTGTACCATGGACGGGAGGAAGGGTATGACAACTGAAGATGAGTTGGGATAAATCTGTGCATGAGAGAGAGTGCAGTTTACTTTGTAAGAATTCCCAGGAAGAGTTGATGTCAGAGGCAGTAGAGATGGGAGACCAGTCCAGATGTTTGATGGCTGCTTGAAGACCGTGCCAGTCAGTCTGAGTGAAATGCCATCTTGAAGGAGGAAAGTTTCTGTTAAGCAGATTACGTCTGGTTTTGTCAGAAGCAACCTGTATGGAGAGATGAATCAGGTTTGAGCGAAGGCCCCGGATGTTTTAGGTCCATACCGTTAAGGAGGAGCGAGGGGCAGTGCAAAACATGGTTAGAGTGAGATGAGGGGTGAGAGGGGGAGGTAGGGAGAGCTGTTGATAGTGTGTCAGAGTTTGCAGAAGAGTTCGGAGAAAGGGAAGGATGAGGAGGACAAAAGGTTTGATGGTGATGGGAAGAGGCACAGTGATGTGTTGTTTGAGGGGGGGGGGGGGCAGAGCAAAGCCGAAGGTTGGAGGAGGTGGATGTATGTGATGGAAGGGAGAGGAAGTGGGGAGGAGGCATCTTTGAGGAGGAGGGGGGAGGGTGGAGAATTGGAGAAAAATAGTAGGGGGGGAGATTAGAAGGGGTGGGGTGGGGGGGGGGAGTTTTGAAGGGGAGGGGTGGGGGTGGAGTTTTGAAGGGGAGGGGTGAGGGGAGAGTTTTGAAGGGGAAGGATGAGGGGCGAGTTTTGAAGGGGAGGAGTGAGGGGGGAGTTTATGAGGGGAGGAGCGAGGGGGAGTTTAGGAGGGGAGGGGTGAGGGGAAGAATTGAAAGGGAGGGGTGGGGGGGAGTTTTGGAGGGGAGGGGTGAGGGGGGAGTTTCAAAAGTGGATGATTAATGAAAAACGAACATTTATTACAAACTGGGTTTACTATTCTGATTTTCAAGTCAGAGATCCATTTGAAAACTATGGAGGAGGGGTGGATTGAAGGTGAGTTTCGAGAATACAGAAAGGAATGACTGTAAGAGATTGAATTTTATTTTGAAATGAAATGATTTGATGAGGAAATTGAAAAAAGCCTTTTAAATAGGAAGAAAAACAGCGTGTTGTAATAAACCACTGCATAAAACACCGCAGGGGAAAGTTTAAACATATTTAAACAAAACCGTGAAAAACAATCTGGGAAAAAGTCCCTGAAGTGAGGGTGTGGATCAGAGAAAGGAGAAAGGGTTAAATAAGATGGAGCAAACTAGAATTGGAAAGGCGAGCATTGGCTGGAGATGGAAGGAAGAGGTGGAAGAAAAGGAGATAAAGGGGGCAGGGTGAGACAACAAGCACGCACCAGCGAGGAGAGAAGGAAGTAATTTTTAAAAAAACAACATTTTTTGTATTTATGACGTTAGACAAAGGTTAGATGTTCGGGGAAGTTAGGGGGAGAAGAGAAAATCTAAGAAACGAGCAATACAGCGAAGGAAAGAACTTAAATTCACAAAACACTGATGGCGGAAGGGAAGCCTCAAGTTAGGTACCAGGCTGCGCACGCGGTGCGAACAGAAAACGAATAATTATACACAAGTTTGCACGAATTGCAAACCAACACGAAATAAAAACACACAGTAACACATACACAATAAAATAACGAGTGGAAATTTGACAAAGACACGAATGGGAAAATACTTAAACTTTGATGCCGTGCAGAGGTCGAAGTCGCTTCCTTGCTCGAAGGACCGGAAGCGGAAGTCAATATGCATGGAGCGGATAGACCTCGAGGGATCAGAAGTGGATAGAGGGAACAATGAATGGAGCCAAATACAGGCAAATCCTTTTGGAGAACCTGCTTCACAGTGCAAAAGACCTTACTTAGACTGCTGCGAAGATTTACATTCCAACAAGAAATGACCCCAAGCATACAACCAAAACAACACTGGAATGGCTTCAGAACAAGAACGTGAAAGTCCTTGAGTGGCCCAGCTGAAGCCCAGACTTGACTCCTATTGAGAATCTGTGGAAAGACTTGAACATTGCTGTTTATCGACGATCCCCATCCAACTTGATTTGCTGTCCTCTACTTTCTGTGGTTTAATGTGAAGCGTTTATTACCGGAGAGATATAGATTGACTTTAATGCAAGCAGAAATACAAGGATACTCAAAATCAATGAACAAATTCAGAACAAAGAAGTCAGCCAGCATATACACTACATGGCCAAAAGTATGTGGACACCCGAACATCACACCCGTATGTGCTCGTCGAATATCTCATTCCAAAATCATTGGCATTAATATGGAGTTGGTCCCCCCCCTTTGCTGCTGTAATAGCCTCCACTCTTCTGGGAAGGCTTTCCACTAGATGTTGGAACATTGCTGCGAGGATTTGCTTCCATTCAGCCACAAGAGCATTAGTGAGGTCAGGCACTGATTGTGGGCGATTAGGTCTGGCTTGCAGTCGGTGTTCCAATTTATCCCAAAGGTGTTTGATGGGGTTGAGGTCAGGGCTCTGTGCAGGCCAGTCAAGTTCTTCCACACCAATGTCAACAAACGTATTTCTGTATGGACTTCGCTTTGTTGCCGGAAGCATTGTCATGCTGAAATAGGAAAGGGCCTTCTCCAAACTGTTGCCACAAAGTTGGAAGCACACAATCGTCTAGAATGTCATTGTATGCTGTAGAGTTAAGATTTCCCTTCACTGGAACTAAGAGGCCAAGCCCCAACCATGAAAAACAGCCCTAGACCATTCCTCCTCCACCAAACTTTACAGTTGGCACTATGCATTTGGGCAGGTAGCGTTCTCCTGGCATCCGCCAAACCCAGATTCGTCCGTCAGACTGCCAGATGGTGAAGCGTGATTCATCACTCCAGAGAATGCGTTTCCACTGCTCCAAAGTTTAATGGCGGCGAGCTTTACACCACTCCAGCCAACACTTGGCATTGCGCGTGATGATCTTAGGCTTGTGTGCGGCTGCTCGGCCATGGAAACCCATTTCATGAAGCTCCCAACGAACAGTTGTTGTGCTGACGTTGCTACCAGAGGCAATTTGGAACTCGGTAGTGAGTGTTGCAACCGAGGACAGACGATTTTTACACACTATGCGCTTCAGCACTCGGTGGTCCCGTTCTGTGAGCATGCGTGGCCTACCACTTCGCGGCTGAGCTGTTGTTGCTCCTAGACGTTTCCACTTTACAATAACAGCACTTATAGTTGACCGGGGCGGCTCAAGCAGGGCAGAAATTTGACCAACTGAATGGTTGGAAAGGTGGCATCCTACGATGGTGCCACGTTGAAAGTCACTGAGCTTTTCAGTACGGCCCATTCTACTGCCAATGTTTGTCTATGGAGATTGCATGGCTGTGTGCTTGATTATATATACCTGTCAGCAATAGGTGTGGCTGAAACAGCCAAATCCACAAATTAAAGGGGGTGTCCGCATACTTTTGGCCATGTAGTGTGTCTCTTCCGTTCCTTTTTTAAAAGCTCTTTGAATACATTCCTCCACCGAGAAGCGGCACACCAGGGAGTGTAGGGTTTGGAGGGTGGAAAGAGGCTGTGACGCCTTGAGATAAGGTGTGTATTGCAGAAATGTCTGATCTGCCTTGTGTCGAGGCAGTGTGCCATGAGTAGAGACAAGATATATGGGGACAGGGAGGCTTTGAAGTGAGTGTAACAGTGTAAACTATGCATGCTTATTTGCTTTTTTAGTCCAAGATGAAAAGGAATTGTCTCAGCTTATGTCCTTGCTTCGTCTGATGTTTTCATATGACTGGCGCTTTATATTTAATTATTAAACTGTAACTGCTGACGTAAATAGGTTTTTTATTCAAGTTACATAAATAATATAGGTGTGCTCAATATATGTGCTTAATACTGATATGTCTAAATGAATATAAGAGTATATACATTATTATGACATTCACTTTAAAAAAGCAACAACTGCTTATTTTTATAAACAAGCAAGTGGTGAATGGGGTGCAGGGGAAGCGAGGGCTCATCCATGCAGCCTGTCGGCCTCCATCAAAATGTTGGCATCCCCAAAATGACCCTTCACGATGGCCCCACGTACAGCCAAGTCTGATATAATCAATGGGTTTCATTATTTTAATTAAATTTAACCACGACACCGAGCTTGAGCAAATCTGCAAGGAAGAATGGGAAAAATTCCCAAATCCAGATGTGCAAAGCTAAAAAGACATACCCAAGAAGACTCGAAGCTGGCAAAGGCGTTTTTATGAAGTATTGACTCAGGGGGATGATGTAAATTAGAGATATTTGTGTATTAAATTTTAAATACATTTCTAAAATTTTCTAAAAACATGTTTTCACTTTGTCATTATGTGGTATTTTGTGTAGATCGGTCACAATTTTTTTTTAAATTTAATCCATTTTTAATTCAGGCTGTAACATGAAAAAAGTGAAAAAGTGAAGGGGTGTAAAAAGTTTCTGAAGGCACTGCATGTACAGTCACGTGAAAAAGTAAGTACACCCCATGTAAAGTTTTGACTTTTTCAACATATTTCAACATACAGCTATTTGATCTTCATTTCAACAATATTGATAGATAAAGGTGATATAATATAACAAACATCATGAAACATTTACATTTTGTAGTCCATTGTATAATTTGTGAAAGTGGACGGCAAAGTTACAAGGGGGCATAGAAGATCTAACGAGGGAAGTGGAGCAGCTGACGGTGGGACAAAAGGAAATAGTGAAGCAGGTGGAAAAGAACACTGCGGTACTAGGAGGGTTGAAAGCGACACAAAAAGAAATAAAAAATGAATTAATAGCGATGAAGAGGGAACTTGTGATAGTGTGATAGTCCACTTTTCGCACTTGTGATAGTGTTGAAAAACCACTTTTCGCACTTGTGTTAGTGTTGAAAAACCACTTTTCGCACTTGTGTTGGTGCAGGAAACCACTTTTGCACTTGTATTAGTGTGGAAAAAACACTTTTCGCACTTGTGTTATTGTTGAAAAACCACTTTTCGCACTTGTGTTAGTGTTGAAAAACCACTTTTCGCACTTGTGTTGGTGCAGGAAACCACTTTTGCACTTGATGACCACGATGACCAAGATGACCACGAAACCAAGATGACCACGTGGAAGGAATGTATGGAGACAAAAGGTCTGAAGGTGAATATCGGAAAGACGAAGGTGATGGCAAGTGGTAAAGCATGTGGTGAGGTGGAAAGAACTGGGAAGTGGCCCTGTGCTGTGTGTAGGAAGGGTGTCGGAGTGAACTCCATTCAATGTACAATGTGCGCTGAGTGGGTTCATCAAAAATGTAGTGGTCTGAGAGGGTCATTAACCAGTGTGGCAGCTACATTCAAATGTAAGGTGTGCACAGAGGGAGCTGCAGATGGAGGAAATGTTGAGTTGGATCTTGGAGATGGCGTGAAACTGGAAGGTGTGAAAACATTTTGCTACCTCGGAGACATGCTGAATGGAGAAGGTGGATCAGACTCGGCAACGGTTGCTCGAGTGAGATGTGCATGGAAGAAGTTTCGGGAACTGGGTGGCGTGCTGATGATGAGGGGAGTGTCGTTGAAGCTGAAGGGAAAGGTGTATGCTGCATGTGTGAGAAGTGTTATGATTTATGGGAGCGAGACATGGGTAATAAACGTAGAGCAGCAACGAAGGTTGGAAAGGGTGGAAATGCGAATGGTTCGGTGGATGTGTGGAGTATCGTTGAGAGAGAGGAAGACAAATGATGAATTGCGAAAGATGATGGGAATAGAGCCTGTGATTGATGCTGTGAAGAGGAACAGGTTGAGATGGTTTGGTCATGTGTTGAGGAAGGATGAAAGTGACTGGTTGAGAAGAGTGATGGAAATGAATGTAGAAGGAAGCAGAGGACGGGGAAGACCGAAAAAGACTTGGCTAAAGATGGTGGAAGAAGAAATGCGGGCAAGGGGGTTAACAAGGAGAGATGCAGAAAATAGGGCAAAATGGAGAAGATTGTCATGGGGACCGCAAGGCTAACCCCCGCTCTAGCAGGGAAAATGGCCTTTAAAATGCATGTTGTTGTTGTTGTAGTCCATTGTATAATTTAAATAAACATAAATGCAAATTTTGCATGTGGAATAAGTAAGTACACTCTTGGCTCTAATAGTTGGTATTGCCCCCTTTGGCAGAAACAACCTCAAGTAGGCGTTTCTTATAACTGTCTACCAGTCTCTGACATCGACTGGGAGAAATTTTTGCCCACTCCTCCATGCAGAATTCTTTCAGCTGTGCGATGTTTGAGGGGTTTCTTGCATGCATAGCTCGTTTCAAATCCCCCCACAACATCTCGATGGGATTTAGATCCGGGCTTTGACTTGGCCATTCCAGAACCCTCGATTTCTTTCTTTTCAGCCATTCCTTGGTGGATTTGCTGGTATGTTTAGGGTCATTGTCATGTTGCAAGGTCCACCTTCGGTTGAGCTTCAACTCTCCGACAGATGGCCTCACATTACCCTCAAGCACCCTCTGGTACAATGAAGAATTCATAGTGGATTCTATGATGGTGAGCTGCCCAGGCCCTGATGCAGCAAAGCTGCCCCAAACCATAATATTTCCACCACCATGCTTTACAGTTGGTATCAGGTTCTTGTGGTCAAATGCTGTCTTTGGTTTTCGCCAAACATGTCTTCTGGTACTGTGGCCAAATAGCTCTACCTTTGACTCATCTGTCCAGAGCACATTGTTCCAGAAGTGCTGGTCTTTGCCGAGGTGTTCATTGGCAAACTTTAGTCTTGCCCTGATGTTCTTTCTGGACAGCAAAGGTTTCCTCCTGGCACACCTCCCATGTAGATCAAATTTGTGCAGCCTCTTTCTAATGGTAGACTCGTGCACTTTGACATCAACAGTGGCAAGAGCTACCTGTAGGTCCCGTGATAACATTCTGGGGTTATTAGAGTCTTCTTTCAGCATCTTGCGGTCTGCTCTCGGGCTGAACTTGCTGGGGCGGCCTGGCCTGAACAAGTTGGCAGTTGTTTGGAATCTTCTCCACTTGTAGATGATCTTCCGGACAGTCGAAAGATTGATTTCAAATTGTTTGGAGATCTTTTTAAATCCCTTCCCAGACTTGTAGGCATCTATAACCTTCGTTCTGAAGGCCTCAGAGAGCTCTTTTGATCTAGGCATGGTGACGCCGCACACTTCAACAACAAAGAGCAAACCAAACTAAATGTCTGAGGTTTAAATAAGACAGGTTCCTCCAAGATCCTCTCCAAGCTGGTGCACCCGATTCTAATTTTAGGTATTTGAAGTAGTAATAAATGTAGGGGTGTACTTACTTTTTCCACATGCGAAATTTGCATTTATCTTTATTTAAATCATACAATGGACTACAAAATGTAAATGTTTCATGATATTTGTTATATTATATCACCTTTATCTATCAATATTGTTGAAATGAAGATCAAATAGCTGTATGTTGAAATATGTTGAAAAAGTCAAAACTTTACATGGGGTGTACTTACTTTTTCACGTGACTGTATGTGTATAAACAGTCATGGCCAAAAATAATGGAACCCTTGCACTTTTTTCAAATAACTCACAATTTTCGCTGAAAATAAGTTGAAATTGACAAAAGTATTTGGTCTCCACAATTCTTTATTTCACTGTTAATATTACAGAACCTTTGTTTTTGATTGAGAACTTAATTTATCCTTTTAAATCAGAAAATATAATGATATTTTGAAATATAAAGAAAATATAAAGAAATGTCATTGACAAAATTATTGATACCTTCGACAAAATATTTGGTATCACTGCCTTTGGACTAAATAACTGCAGCCAAGCGCTTCCTATAGCCATGAATGAGCTTCTTACACCTCTCTACTGGCAGTCTACCACTCTTCTTGTGCAAACTGCTCCAGTTCTCCCATATTTGAACGGTGCCTTCTCCCAACTGCTGTTTTCAGATCTCCCCACAGGTGTTCAATGGGATTTAGATCTGGACTCATTGCTGGACACTTCAGAACAGTCCAGTGTTTTGTCTTGAACCATTCCTGGGTGCTTTTTGTGGTGTGCTTGGGGGTCATTGTCCTGCTGCAAGACCCATGACCTTTGACGGAGACCCAGCTTTATGACACTGGGTTGAACATTGTGCTCCAAAATGCCTTGGTAATCCCCTGATTTAATGATGCCACGCACACATTCAAGGTACCCAGTGCCAGAGGCAGCACAGAAACCCAAAAACATCACTAAACCTCCTCCATGTTTGACTGTAGGGAAGGTGTTCTTTTCTTTGAAGGCTTCATTTTGTTTTCTGTAAACATAGAGATGATGTGCTTTACCAAAAAAGCTCTAATTTGGTCTCATCTGTCCACAGAACATTCTCCCAGAAGGATTTTGGCTTGTTCAGGTGTATTTTGGAAAAACTCCAGTCGGGCTTTCTTATGTCTCTGTCTCAGCAGTGGGGTCCTTCTGGGTCTCCTACCATAGAACCCCCTTTCATTGAGTTCGTGACGGATGGTGTGAGTTGAAACTGTCGTACCTTGTGTCTGAAGGTCAGCTTGAATCTGTTTGGCAGTTGATCGAGGTACTTTCTCCACCATTCAAACAATCCTTCGCTGCAATCTTTGATCAAGTTTTTTCAAGTTTTCTCTTGTGGCCACGTCCATGGAGGTTGGCTACAGTGCCATAGGCCTTAAACTTCCTGATTACATTGTGTACGGTGGACACAGGAACATCAAGGTATCTGGAGATGGATTTTTAGCCTTGAGATTGTCCATACTTGGCTACAATCTTGTGTCTGACCTCTTCAGACAATTCTCTGGTTTTGTTTCTTTTCTCCATGCTCATTGCGGTACACACAGTGACACAAAACAGCAGAATGACCCCTTTTCTCTATTCAAACTGGTTGAATTAGTGATTTTTATATTGCAGGTACCTGCAACTCACCACAGGTGAGTTCAATTCCAGAGTAAAGTAGAATCACCTGCTTTAAATCTAATTATTTTTAACAACTTCTAAAAGGTACCAATAATATTGTCTGGGCCATTTTAGGATTTCTGTGTGGAATAAGCTATGATTTAATAATTTTTTTCAGCTTTTTACCTCAGCCACCAAAGGTGGATGGAGGTTATGTTTTCACCCCTGTCTGTCTCCGTTTGTCTGTCTGTCCGTTTGTGAACAAAAGATCTCAAAAAGTTGTGGACGGATTCGGACGAAATTGGGCAGAGATGTAGCGTATGTGACACCGACGGAATGATTATATTTTGGTGAAGATCCGGATTCGGATCCGGCTACTGGAATTCTTAAAGTGGTTCTTCATCATTGGGAGATAGGGCCAAAAACATACATAGCAGGATATCTAAAAAAGTTGTGGATAGATTTACACGAAACTTGTTGGCCAGGTTGTGTGTGTGACAATGAAGAATCGATTCAATTTTGGTGAAGATCCAGATCCGGAGCCAGCTAGTATAATTTTTTAAGTGATTCTTCACCTTTGAGTGATATGGCCAACCAATAGTCAGGTTCACTATGTAATTTCGTTGGAATTTTTGGGGGATTTGGAAAACTATATATTTTTGGAAACTATATTGTATAGTCAGTCAGAAAACCAATGTTGCTATTTGCACAGACTCCTGTATGGCGGCCATCTTGGATTTTCAAAATTGCCGCCGTACAACTAATTTTTCTCAATATCTCAGCTTCTAAATAACATAGAGCTTTGATTCTAACGGCTAAACATACATTTTCAAGGGCCCCGAATCCAATGGTAACAAGTTCGATAAGCTAGACATGACCATAGAGCTCCTATGTGGCGGCCATCTTGGATTTTTCAAACTGGCTGCCGTAAAACTGATGTTTCTCAATATCTCAGCTTCTAAATAACATAGAGCTTTGATTCTAACGGCTAAACATACATTTTCAAGGGCCCCGAATCCAATGGTAACAAGTTCGATAAGCTAGACATGACCATAGAGCTCCTATGTGGCGGCCATCTTGGATTTTTCAAACTGGCCGCCGTAAACTTGATGTTTCTCAATATCTCAGCTTCTAAATAACATAGAGCTTTGATTCTAACGGCTAAACATACATTTTCAAGGGCCCCGAATCCAATGGTAACAAGTTCGATAAGCTAGACATGACCATAGAGCTCCTATGTGGCGGCCATCTTGGATTTTTCAAACTGGCTGCCGTAAAACTGATGTTTCTCAATATCTCAGCTTCTAAACAACATAAAGCTTTGATTCTAACGGCTAAACATACATTTTCAAGGGCCCCGAATCCAATGGTAACAAGTTCGATAAGCTAGACATGACCATAGAGCTCCTATGTGGCGGCCATCTTGGATTTTTCAAACTGGCCGCCGTAAAACTGATGTAACTCACCTTCTAAAGAGCACAGAGCTTTGATTCATCATTGAGTAAAGTCATCATCATCCTCATCATCGCTTTCGTTCATCACATCTTGAGAGTCCTCATCATTTTGGCACTGGATGTCACACTGACAAAGGTCTGTACAAGCCAAGTTGTTTTTTCTGCAGGAACATCTAGATGAAGAACAGTCTGTTTTGCACTGACATCTAACCATTTGAATGATGGCCTTGGGGGCTGGAGGCTCCTCAGTTGTGGTTGGTTTCACTTGTCCATCCGTGTCTTTGTAAAAGCCGTTTTGCAGGGGATTCAGCTGAGGATCCTGTTGAGCAATGCTTGCCTGACCCCACACTCTGGCTTGGATATGGACTCTAAGGATGTGCTGCTTGAGAGCTCCAAGAGTAGGAGGAAGCCTGTCACTTTCTGCCATGTGTTTGCAAAAGAGATACCATCGTAGTTCGGGGATGCTGTCGATGTGGATGCCATTTGGAGAGTAAGCAGCGCATACAAAGTTAGCTAGTGTGGACAACATGTCCTCCGTCACTTCAGTTGCATCTGAAAGCATTCGCACGGTGTCTATGACATCTTCACTTGCTTTGAGGTAGACATGCAGCCAGGTTGCTTTGCCTATTCGAGAGAACCTCCCAGTGTTGTCTGCCCCTGTGAAAGCATGAAAGGCTGGCAACGCCTTTGCTCTTTCGACCCCTAGAGCTGTCCACAGTGGCTCTATTTGAAGTATTCCAGAGGCCATGGAAATGGATGTATTCCTCAGCAGTAGGTCATAGTTTGCTATGACTAGTACCAGGACATCTGTGTCGGGAGAGAAGAACACCAACTGCGCATCATGTGGGTTTCGCTGGGATGCCAGCACGGCCTGGTGGATCAACAGGGTGTCAGCTTCTTCATGGTTGTTGTCCTCGAAGAGCAGGTCACTGTTGCTCCTAGTACGCCCTGAAGCAGACGTGATGATCAACTTGGATGAGTGACTGTTGTATTCTAGAGTTTTCGCTGCCAGATAGTCAGTCAGATCAGCCTTTTAGTAAGGGAAACATATGAAAATCTGTTAACTAAATTGTTACCAAAAACTTTCTTCACCAATATGTTTGTAAAGGTGTGTAATAACATGTGTTAAAATGTTGAAGGTCAACTCCCGTGGGAAACCCAGAAAAAAAGCTGTTGAATTCGGGTACCGAAAAATTATTTTCGAGAATTTTTATTTTTTTTAATCGGCCCTTAAGTAACTTATGAGGGGTCAAATAAGGGTTTTTCATGATTCTGAGTTGATTGTTAACATTTATATTTCACCACAGACACTCCTTTGTGGAAAAATAATTTCTAAATATATCTCATTTTCTACTTTGCAGGACATGGAGTCTAGCAATATGGATGAAGACGTTACTCCACCTGTGCTCAATTGCTTCATCTGTGCACGCTCGGATACACCAGCTGAAAGGCTCATACAGGCAACTCCAAAGGGATACTCAACTTTATTGAAACAAGCAGAAACTGTCGAAAATGTTACTGTTGTGGAACATATGAAGGAGGCTCAAAAGGAAGGAAAACTGAGGTACCACCAGAAGTGTAAAAATGATCTGTACAACAACTTTGTTGCAACCACCAAGAAGTCAGCTCAAGCATCAAAGGCAGAGAAAGAGTCATCAAAGTTGAAGAGAAGACGCACTACTTGTGAGTTCAGTTCATCAACTGGCTGCAGTTCTAGAAGATCACAGTCAGTTGACCTCCTGTATAAGGATGTATGCATTCTTTGCAACCAACCAGCCCAGCTCTACAAAAATAATCCAGCACAAGCCAGAAAGAAATACAGAGTGCCAGATAATTTGACTGCAGATACACTGAAGGCAAGCTTGCTGAAGACAGCACGGAGTCGCGGGGATGACTGGGGCACTGAAGTCACTGGACGCCTGGAAGGGATCAACGACTTGGTAGCAGAAGAAGCACTGTACCATTTGCGATGCAAACTTATGTTTGCGAGAGGTGACAGTTTGTCCAAGACTGATGAGGAAGGAAAAAGGAAGAGAGGACAGAGGAGTATTGATGAGGAGCGAGAGGCAGTTTTTATTGAATTCTGCGAATGGTTAGACTCAGAATTAGAGCATGGGGTAGTGAACATGGACCAAGTCCATGAAAAGCTGCAGGAGTTTGATCAGTCACCAGAGAAGAGCCTTTCTTATTCAAAGCATTGGCTAAAGATAAAACTTCTAGAGAAATACGAAGACACCTTGTATTTCACAACACAGGAAAGAAGGGCAGATGTACTCTGTCTCAAAGATGGCACCGACAATATTCTGCGAGCGCATCATGCTAATCTTGACCATGGAGATGAGAAGACTCAGATCATAAAGACGGCACTCAAGTTCATATCCAATGATATTGCCTTGATTGATTTAGGTCCAAAGTCATACCCCACCACACACAGTATGACTGACATCGATAGTCAGCTGACACTTGTTCCTGCAAGCCTTCAGATGTTCTTGAGACCGATTGTCAAGACAGACGAAAGAGTTGCCGTTTGGGGGCAGAATTTTCTTAAAGCCTGTCGACCTCGGTCTGGAGTATTGCCACACCAAATGGGGCTTGCCATACAACTTGATCATAGATTTGGGTCAAAATGGATGCTCAACAAGTTCCACCGGCTGGGATACACTGAGTCTTACACGGAGACACAAAACTACAAATACTGCTTCCTTAATAGTAGGAGTGGAGATGATGTTCCAGATACTTCTGGCACTCTTGACACCATTGTGGAGGAAACCGATGAACAGATCAATGATGAGGTTGCGGTTGATGCTGCGCTTGAGGATCAATCAGTGATGACAGCCAAAGTGCCAGCCAGTGAAAGTGAATTGTCAAGTAATGATCAGGTGGTCTTTATGGAGGTTGGGGAAACAAACAATGCAGTCACTCAGTTTGTTGGAGACAATATAGATTTAAACATTGTCTCTATTCACGGAAACACTCCCTTTCACTCAATGGGTTGGATCGAAGTCACCTCTCCGGCACCACCTTTGCCAGATCCACAGACAACAGCAGCTTTCCCCCGGGTGAAGTTGAAGGCACTCGACAAAGCTAAGATCCTGAGAGGAACTGAAGTAAAGATTATTCCATTTACGAACAGGAAACAGATAGGAACGAACGCGATCATGTTTCTCCCCCTCGCTGAGCTTTCCTCCTCCCTGGCTCATGATCAGCCACTCCTCACTCCAGGTGACACACTCTGGGCAGCGGGGTGGGTGATCAAAGCCAACGATCCTGAGTTCCCACACTCCAACTGGAATGGCTGGATGAAGAGAATCCATGCTAATGATGCAAAGCAGAGCACACAGATCGAGTTCCTCCCAGTTATTGAAGGAGACCCTAATGACCTCAACACCATCTTCACCACTCTGAAAGAGTGCATACGGCACGCTGGGGTCGCTATAGTGACCTTTGATCTTCCGATTTGGCTGAAGGCTGTGAATATAATAAAGCAGGCAAATCTACCCGTCATTCCAAGGTTGGGTGGTTTTCACCTGCTGAAGTCTTATCTTGGATCAATGGGTAACATCATGGAAGATTCTGGACTACTAGATGTGATCCAGTTGATCTATCCTGGAAGTACGACAGCCAAACTTCTGTCCTACCTGCAGACCCGGGACTGGATCCTTCTACAGAGCATGTCTCTGAACCCCAGTGACTATGGATGGACAATAGGTGTGCATGGGTATGAGCCAGTTCCAACACTGGACCCCACGGCTCCTGAGGAGCTATTGCAGTTCACGAGCTGTAATTGTCATGGAGATTGCAGCAACCGGCGATGCAGCTGCAAGAAGAATGGGGTCACGTGCATCTCGGCCTGTGGAGTCTGTAATGGCATTACATGCAGAAACTGCAGTCATGATGTTGTTGAGTCTGAAGAAGACATAGACAATGACTGTTGAAACTTCTGACATTGTGAATGAGAAATAACTCTTGAGTATTATATATGTATGTGAAATAAAAGCTACTTTGTGTGTAAATGTAAAAGTGAAAATATAAATGTTAACAATCAACTCAGAATCATGAAAAACCCTTATTTGACCCCTCATAAGTTACTTAAGGGCCGATTAAAAAAAATAAAAATTCTCGAAAATAATTTTTCGGTACCCGAATTCAACAGCTTTTTTTCTGGGTTTCCCACGGGAGTTGAACTTCAACATTTTAACACATGTTATTACACACCTTTACAAACATATTGATGAAGAAATTTTTTGGTAACAATTTAGTTAACAGATTTGTGAAATATCTCATAAAATGCCCTTACTATTTGTTTTGTCATGAGAAAGGAATCTGCTCATTGGGATGTGTTTGATGTTGGTGTCATCTCTGACTTGATACTGTACTGCATCCTTTCCTTGCCTTCTTTTAGCCCTGGTAGCACTCTTCAGAGAATCGTTTTTGTACGTGTCAAAGACCAGTATGATCTCATCACAATCTTTTGTTAGAGACATGAGTCTGTCATTGAAGCATTCACCCAGATCGTTGACTTTCACTACAGTGGCTGGTTTCTTTGTCAGCTTATGCACAAGTACCATCCCATCCACCAGTGCAATCTTCCGACTTGTAGGTTTACTAGATGTGGATGCCATAGTTCTTGTGTCCATTGGATCTTCTTGAAGAACACTTGCAGCTGGTGTCTGCTGCTGATCTTCGGGGTGAATTTCTGCTTTGCTAACTTGTCGAGGAGAGGAATTAACTTCGACTTGTCAGTGCATGGAAGAATTGTCCCATCTGGAGCGAACAGTGCTCTTGGTGTCACAGTGAACTCGTAATTTCCGATGGCATATTTCTGGTTGACGTCTCTGTTTGACTTGGCAAGGACCATGAGCCTTCCGTACAGTTCCTTAGTCTCCTTCAGATCCACAGTCCTGTCTCTGAGTTTCACTGTGGTTCTCTTGTTCCCAGACGTGAACATCTTGTTGTTCTCCTTCTTGACTGGTGCCCAGAGGCTAACATCTCCATTGATACGCTCCGACACGTAGTCTTCATACAACTTCTGACCAGTGACATCAATGTTCAAGATCTGTGGTACAAAACACTCGCAGTAGAATAGTATTTCTCATTACAGTCAACACAGTCAGGTTCAGCATGTCCAGATTTTAGATTTCGTTGGATTGTTTTTGGGATTTAGAAAAATCAAAGCTCCGTCTTATTTAGAAGATGAGATCCTGAGAAACATCAATTTTACGGCGGCCAGTTTGAAAAATCCAAGATGGCCGCCACATAGGAGCTCTATGGTCATGTCTGGCTTATCGAACTTGTTACCATTGGATTCGGGGCCCTTGAAAATGTATGTTTAGCCGTTAGAATCAAAGCTTTATGTTGTTTAGAAGCTGAGATATTGAGAAACATCAATTTTACGGCGGCCAGTTTGAAAAATCCAAGATGGCCGCCACATAGGAGCTCTATGGTCATGTCTAGCTTATCGAACTTGTTACCATTGGATTCGGGGCCCTTGAAAATGTATGTTTAGCCGTTAGAATCAAAGCTCTATGTTATTTAGAAGCTGAGATATTGAGAAAAATTAGTTCTACGGCGGCAATTTTGAAAATCCAAGATGGCCGCCATACAGGAGTCTGTGCAAATAGCAACATTGGTTTTCTGACTGACTATACAATATAGTTTCCAAAAATATATAGTTTTCCAAATCCCCCAAAAAATCCAACGAAACTTTAAATCTGGACATACTGAACCTGACTACAAGCGGAGGTTTGCTCTCGACTGAGTGCCGTTCTAGTTACCCTCGCCAGAGGAGAGGGTAATAATAATAATAATAATTCATTTATTTTGTATAGCGCTTTTCCAGAAGCCCAAAAGCGCTTTGACAGAGTGGAAAACATAATGCATAACAATCCATGAAAACAACAATTGCAAAAAGACAAGAATCAATAGGGAAATATTTAAAGCAAAAGGAGGGAGAAGGAGAAGAGATAGTCAGGGGTTAAATGCTGTGGGTTGAATGTTGAATGCAGTGTTCAACAGGTGGGTCTTTAGTGATGTTTTGAATGTGGTGAGTGAGGAGGAGTCTCTGATGGTGTGAGGTAGTGAGTTCCAGAGGGTGGGAGCAGCGATGGAGAAGGCCCTGTCCCCCCAGGATCTGAATTTGGTCCGGGTGGAGGGGGTCAGGAGGTTGGTACCAGCAGAGCGGAGGTTGCGGGTGGAAGTGTGTCTGGAGAGGAGGTCAGCCAGGTAGGATGGGGCCAGGTTATGGAGGGCTTTGTATGTCAAGAGGAGGATTTTGTACTGGATTCTCTGGGGGATGGGGAGCCAGTGAAGCTTGTAAAGGACGGGGGTGATGTGGTCACGGGTCCGGGAATGGGTGAGTAGACGGGCAGCGGAGTTCTGAATGTATTGGAGTTTATTGGTGATTTTTGAGGGTGAACCATAGAGGAGGCTATTGCAGTAGTCCAGACGGGAGGTGATGAAGGCGTGGATGAGGGTTTCTGCAGCCGTGGAGGAGAGGGATGAGCGGAGACGGGCAATGTTTTTCAGGTGAAAGAAGGCTGACTTTGTGATCTGTTTAGTGTATTTGTCGAAGGAAAGGGTTTGGTCAAAGATGACGCCAAGATTCCGGATGTGAGGGGAGGTGGATACTGGGATACCGTCGATGTTGAGGGCAAAGTTATGGGTGGATTTTGTGAGCGTTTTTGGGCCTTGCATTTGAGTCCGTTTGTTTGTTTGTCTGTTTGTTACTTGGCAAAAAATAATAATAATAACAATTTGCAAGTCTGTTGATCACTCCGGTTTGTGTGTTTGTTTGTGTGTTTGTGTGTGTTTGTTTGTTTGTCTGTCCGCTCACTTATACTTGCCGACAGGACACAATTTTAAACCGATCTTCACGAAACTTCACCAAATGGTAGAGTTCGTGGTCCGACGAAATCCTATATATTTTTGAGGTAAAAAGGTCAAATGGTCAACATAGGCCAAAGGTCAACCACTTTTTATCAAATTTCTAAAATCCTCCATTTTCATCTGATTCACTTGAAATTTGAATGGGATTTACATATCAGCAAACTGAATTTAACCACCAACTGTTTTTGAGATCACCATCGGCCAAAAGAGCAACATAGGCAGGCCAAAGGTCAACAACAATTTCAAATTTCTAAAATCCTCAATTTTCATCCGATGCACTTGAAATTTGAATGGGATTTACATATCAGTTAACTGAATTCAACCAACAACTATTTTTGAGATCGGCATTGGCCAAAGGGTCAACATAGGCCAAGGGTCAACAACAATTTCAAATTTCTAAAATCCTCAATTTTCATCCGATGCACTTGAAATTTGAATGGGATTTACATATCAGTTAACTGAATTCAACCAACAACTATTTTTGAGATTAGCACAGGCCAAAAGTTCAACATAGGGCAAAAGTCAACCACTTTTTTCAAATTTCTAAAAGCCTCAATTTTCATCCGATTAACTTGAAATTTGAATTGGATTTTTATATCAGCTAACTGAATTCAACCACCAATTATTTGTGAGGTCAAAAAATGCTCTACTGAGTGCCATTCTGCTTTGTTCTCTTTTGCCAAGTGTCGCTCTATGAGTGATTTTTTATTTGTCTGTCTGTCTGTCTGTCTGTCTGTTTGTCCGCACAGAATAAATATGATTTTCTCTGCAACCGTTGGCCGATTGACAGGAAATTTTCACCATAGGTGCAACTCCACCTGTATAATTTTTTTAATGATAATTATGACGTCATCGGTCACGTAGTTCGGCCGCCATCTGGGAAAAACCGAAAAACCTTGCACCTCTATAGCTCCGAAAGCGCAGAATAGAAAAAAATTGAGACATGGCTCATTGTAAAGAATCCTCCATGGGGAATAAAATGTTAATGATGATGTTATAGGTGCCTCCATTATGACGTCATAATTCGACAAGTACAAAACTTCATCCGATCAAGATAAAATTTATTGAGTATAATCTCGGAATAAATTAGTGGAGAAAAAAAAAATGCTGACGTCATCGATCACGTGGTTCGGCCGCCATATTTGTTTTAACACAAAAGCCTTAAAAACCACTGAAATACATCCTGGTGAGGGTTTGCAATCTCTGATTGCTCTTTTTCTTGTTTAGAAATGTGTTTACATGCTGGAGAATTTCATCGTTATTGTGCGGAAAATTTTTTTTTTGATTTGTGCTGCATTAAACATGAGCAGTCCCCCATCCACTCCCCCTCCCCTATCCCCCTTTCGGGTTGTATTATATGGGTACAGAAGGGAAATTTTATGGGTACAGAAGGGAAATTTGAAATGGAGTACAATCTTATCTGAAGCTAATTTAGTGACTAAATTGATGTAACGGTAATTTCTGGTTCTAAAGTGTTTTGCCAAAGAGTAGACAAGAGCACCTTTATAAACTATATTCTACTGCTGATTTACAAATGCTGTAGTACAAACTTTATAGACGTGATCATGTTGTCATAGTACTGTACATACTTTATAGACAATCTAACATTGTAAATAGTATGTACTTCATAGAAATATGTGTGTGTTGTTGACTTGTTGCTGTCGATTAGCCCCGTGCCTGTCCTGCATGATCAGCGCAGCGGCATGACGACAGCCGATCGACCACTGATCTCCATAACTGCATTGGAGGCTCAACGCTGAACTATTGTGTCGCCACCGGAAGTGTACTGGCGGCCATATTGTTTCCCCCAATACACGCAATGAACGTCTGACATGAATTCCATCGTGACGGAATCACCATGTGCACTCTAATTTTGAACATATAAGGTAATTATCTTGAATGCTAAGAAGAGCAGAGAGAATTCAATTATATGTATTGAACCAGAACTGTCACATGGCTACAGACGAGTATTACTCTCAGTGAGGCAGACCAGGTAATGTGACGGAATCACACGTGGGTGACGATTTTCATGGAATTCATCCTGAACACAAGTGGAAAGCCGTCGCTGATCTTCTGAATTGAATTAATTGTTTTCACGAATACTCCGATTTCATGCTGATTTAATTGCCAACAATACTGTACTTTAAAGCAAAATGCAGTCGTGTGCCTCATACAGGTGTACAAAAGGTGATGAATGCGGATGAAGAGAGACATGAGTGACTTTCAATCGGTAAGGCTGTAAATACTGTTACTGTGTGTTGCTGAAAAATGAAAGAAACTATCAGCTGTTGGGACAGAAGACAAATGTCTTACTAGAATGGTTTATTAAATTGGAGATGCATAGCCTGGTACTTCGGAAGCAGTTTGTTACTATAACTTGATGTAATTGTTCACAAGTGGTGAAAGTCTACGACTGAATGTTCGTTCTTTTTATTACCTAAAGGCATCAATGTGTGTGCCGGCCCTTGGATGGACGTTAAACTAGGCAACCCGTCTGACATTAGTCGATGGATGTTAAATATCCCATGAGCCCTTCATGAGGAGTGGGCGAGCTATCACCGGCATCCTGAACAAATTACAAATTCCTGCTCTCACCTAAAGTGGGCATTGTATCAGTGACAGAGCTGCACCCTCAGCAAATGATGCTACCAGCAACCATGTGTTGCATACGAAAGAAGAAGTAAATAAGCCTGTGCAATTACTGCAGAGAAAATGATTTTTAATGAAAATAAATCTGAAAAATTGCAGTGCCAGATTTCATCTCCATGGCCTGAGAGGCTCTTGCAGAGTTTCTTCTTCTTCTTCACACAATAACACCTTCTAGCTTCCAGACCGTATATCCAATCATCTTGAAATTTTGCACACTTGTTCCACTTCATGACTTCTATTTTATTATAAAGTTTCACTTCGATCAATGAAGCGTTTCAAGAGATATAATTTTTTAAAATATTTTCTTTCAATTATTTATTGCTGCCAATCCATGTGAGCTGTCACAAATTCCAAAAGGGCATTTTAGCAGGTCGACATGGGGAACATAATTGTGAAGTTTACATTTGATGTGATCAAAAATGAGGGAGTGGCTAGGTTTTAAAGGCTATGCTTCAAAACGTCATAGCTCCTAAACCATGTGACTTATGACATCATGCTCGCTGAACTTTTTGTTTGTCATGGGTATGCGATTGTGCAAGTTTGGCTTCGATCTGTTCAGTTGTTTCGGAGAAAATGGGTTTTTAGTGGTTTTTCAGGCTTTTCATTTTAAGCAGTATGGCGGCCGAACCACAATGCCATACGACATCATTGTAAAAAAATTTTTGCATCATTTTATACCAAGATGAATACTCATGAAATTTCATCCTGATCGGATGAAGTTTTTTTTTTTACTTGTCGAATTATGACGTCATAATGGAGGCACCTATGACCATCATTCGCATATGTTATTCTGCATGGAGAGTTCTTTACAATGAGGCATCTCAATTTTTTCTACACCGCTTGTGGAGATAGAGGTGCAAATTTTTTCGGTTTTTCCAAGATAGCGCCTCTACCACGTAACGTATGACATCATATTACCATAATAAGAATCCACTGGCGGAGGCACTCCTATGTTGAAAGTTTTTCTGTCAATTGGTCCAACTATTGCAGAGAAAATGATTTTTAAAGGAAATAAATCCATAAAGGGCAGTGGCACAATCAGTTAGATGGCCTGAGAGAAAAAAGTGTTTCCTTGTAATTAAAGGCACACTGAAAAGTCACATGGCTTGAGAAGATAAAATGTAGAGTTTCTTCTTCTTTAAACAATAACAACTTCTAGCTTCCAGACCGTACAAGCAATCATGTTGATATTTTAAAACGTATTCCCCTTGATGAGAGCTGCAATACATTAAAGTTTCAAGTCGATCAATGCAACGGTTCAAGAGATAGAAGCTTTTAAAGATTTTTGTTCAATTATTTATTGCGGCCAACCCATGTGCCTTATCGCAACTTCCCAAGTAACCTTTTAACTTCTCCACATGGGGAACATTTGTAGAAAGTTTCCACTCGATATCTTCAAAAATGAGGGAGGAGATAGGTTTTAAAGTTTATGCTTAAAAACGTTATAACTCCAAAACCATGTGACGTATGACATCATCACCCAGGAACTTTTTGTTCGTCATCAGTATGCGATTATGCATGCAAAGTTGGGCTCCATCTGTTCAGCCTTTGCGGAAAAAGGGGTTTTATTGTTTTTCACGAAAAAACAATGTGGCGGCCGAACCATGTGACGTATGACGTCGAAATGTTTTGCAATCTGATTTTTTTTTCACTTAGGTCATGTAAAAAAAAATCATATTCGTGTCATCAAGGGTTCTACTTGTCAAATTCTAACCTCGTAACATTAGCACTTTTGATATCCTAAATAAACATATTGTCGTGTGACGACCCTGTGTGGTGAATACCGCTGGGTGACACAGATGACCAAACAAGCTTTAAACTCCAAGGCATTCAATCAAATGTCGGATCTTCGTTACTCGCGAGGGAAAGGGGGATGACGAACTTACCTGGACAGCTCCACCCGACGTCCTCGACCCTGCAATAAATCAACTCAAACCGACACGGAATTAAAATGTACAAAAATACAAACTAAAGGAAATGCCGGTAGCAAAGAAAACACGACAAAACTATATTCCTAATTGGAGAGCTCCCATACAGACCCGAATACAGACAAAGGATAAAATAACAGGAAAATAAATACTTTTCTCCAATCTTTTGGTGTTTATCTTCAATCGGTGCGATTTGGAAAATAAAAAGGTGTGATTTGTGGCACTTATCTCCAATCGGCTGGTATATCTCGTCAGAAATCGTCAAAGATCGTCTGAGGCCTTGACGGGAAACGCACGTTTGTTGGCACGAACTAGGCCTCACTGCGCATCTGCTCACTCCTGGCCTCGCCGAGAGCGCAGCCAGCAGGCAGCGCCCGTCCGCTCGTCGTTCTTGCTTGGGAAACCGCAGTCCTCAGTCGGAGCTCTTCCACCTCAAGACCATTAGCAAGATGTCCTCCTCATGACTGTTCGCGATGAAGCTTCCTTGCGCAAGAGCAATAGCAACCATTTGTTATGGATCAAGAAGGAGAAGGCAAGATGTCGGCACACGACCGTTCACCACCAGATCCCAAAACAAGCAGGAGCGAGAGGGGACGTCGATGCTGAGAGAGAGAGAGAGCTTTTTGGCGACCGTCCACCAACAAATTCTGGACCCAAGAGAGAAAATGTCCGCCTCTCCAATTGTTTTGTCCTTGAGGCTCTGACGTCATCCCACGACGTCTCCGTGTCCGCTCCTTTCAGCGAGTCCCATCTTACCAGTCTCTGTGCAAATCAAATCCCTGCCAATCACTGCTCTTTGAGGCGTGGCTTCACAGAGCTTTTGTGCCTCTGTGCTCACCAAGTCGGTGTTATCTATGGTTGTGTTCGATGCCTGGTTTCCGGTTGGTTTTTAATTAGTGTGGTTAATGGCCGATTTCTTACTAGGTGTCTGTAGTGCAGTGTCATAAGGAACACAGGAAAAGATTACAGAGGCAATTACATACAGGGGATTAATTACCCACAATCCCTCTCTAATTAACAAACCCACCCCTTTCATGGGGACGAAGATACACTTACACGACATCCGGTCTACACAAATTTTCTACTTATGATACATCGAGGTTTCTTCTTGTTCATGACAGTCGGAGCACACTAATCTATACAATTCTACTTGGAGTAAGCTATTGCCTAACCCCTACAAACGTAACAATATTTTTTGGTCCCAATGAAGAGTTCTTTAGAATGAGCCATGACTCAATTTTTTCAATTAAGCCGTTTCAGAGATATAGAGGGGAAATGTTGAAGGTTTTTTCCAAGATGGCACCCATACCACGTGACTTATGACGTCATAATTAGCAGTTAAACATTCTACATGTCTAGCCAATCGCTTGGTGAAAAATCTGTGTCAATCGGACCAACCATTGCTGAGAACATTAATTTCATAGTTTTCGGACATGAAAAACATGGGTGGAAGAATAAGGAGAAGAATAAACTATTGTAAAAACAACAGGTATTCTTCTAGATTGACGTTCCGCAACCTATGGGTCGCGACCCAATGTTTGGGTCGCGAAGGATTTGCAATGGGTCGCACGATCGTTTCAGAAATCGCGGGAAAAAAACTTTATCGACGATTTACTTCTCCCGACTGAACAGAATAGAGATCAAACGAACGCTGACACAAACTTTAAAGTGTGGACTCTTCTACCACGCTGCACCGATGTACCGTGATGTACCGCGCGTGCAGCCGTGCATCCGGTCAGTCAGATCATACGTTTAGTTTCCGACACACAAATGTCCATTGCTTTTCATTCGAAAGATTGAGTTTGTGAGCGTAAGGTACTCACCATGGCTAGAAAGTATCAGCCTGTGTTCCTGAACTATGTGTTCACCTTGAATATCGATAAGCACAATGTTCATCGACCACAGTGTGTGATATGCCTTGACGTGTTGGCCAACGAGTCCCTCAGGCCCCAAAAGCTGAAACGGCACCTCGAGAAGAAACATGGAGATCATGTCAACAAGTCGCGGGAGTTTTTTCTCCAGAAAGAACACGAGATGAACAACAGCAAGTCAGTAATGAGTTCGGCTGTTTTCCCGTCGAATGGACTGACCAAAGCCAGCTACCTGGTGGCGGAGAAGATAGCCAAAGAAAAGAAACCGTACACTATTGCGGGTAAGTTTTTTGGTTTTTTTCGTAAAAGTATTTCACTGCATTGGCGGTTTGTAGGTTCATAAAGTAATACATGGTGCTGTAAGTATAGTTAAATTTAGTTTTTCATTTCGTCTTTAGAATATTGATGTGTCGGGTTCTTGCTTACTATTACTCGTGCCATGTATACGTTGGTATATCACAACTTCGAAAGTTTTATTGTTTGTTGCAATACAGCCATTCTTAAACTTTGCCTCTTTTTTAAAAGTACGTACGGCAATCACATCGTACATATTGAATCTTTATAATGCCTTGGAACAGCGGTTCTTAACCTGGGGGTCGTGACGTACGTGCATACATGAACAAAATACTGTGTGTGGTATGTACCTTTGTTAGGTTCCTAAAAATGGGCTCAACAAATTGATATGTTATTTATGACCCCTTCATGACCCCCGGAAAACCCCAAACGACCCCCAGGTTACGAACCGCTGCCTTGGAACAAAATCAAGATTAAAGATAAAGTGAAAGAAATGTTCATGTGTTATTAGTCCCCTACCGGTGTACACCGGAGGGGACTATAGGTTTGCACGCCGTCCCTCAGTCTGTCAGTCTGTCAGTCTGTCAGTCCGTCAGTCCGTCACGCAAAGAACAGTTTTCCGGACTTTTTTTCGAAACTCTTAATGCTAATGATTTCAAACTTGGCACATCGTTTCCTCATGATAAGTTACAGATCAAATTCGAACTTCACGACGTTTCGATCATTTTTGACAAAGTTATGGCACTTTGAACTTTGGGAATTCTGATAATTCTGATGACTCAGTGCTCAGTGCCATTTTAAGTTTTAATTTCCTTTAAAAAATATTTTCTCTGCAATAATAGGACCGATTGAGGTAAAATTTTCACCATAGGAGGGACTCGGTCTGTAGAATATTTCAATGCTAATTATGACGTCACAGGTCACTGGTTCGGGCGCCATATTGTTTTTCGTGAAAACCCCTTTTTCTCTGCAACGGCTGAACAGATCGAGGCCAAACTTTGCAGGCAGAATCGCATACCCATGACGAACAAAAAAGTCAGCGAGCATGACGTCATGCGTCACATGGTTTCAGAGTTATGACGTTTTTAAGCATGAACCTTTAAAACCGAGCCCCTCCCTCATTTTTGATCCAATCGAGGGGAAACTTCACAGATCTGTTCCGCATGTCAGTCTACTAAAATGTCCTTTTGGAATTTGCGATAGCTCACGTGGTTTGGCAGATATAGTTAATTAAACGAAAATATTTTAAAAATGGATATCTCTTGATTCGCTTTATTGATCGACGTGAAAGTTCATACTATAGTAGAAGTCATGAAGAGTAACAAGTGTGCAAAATTTCAAGATGAGTGGATGTACGGTCTGGAAGCTAGAAGTTGTTATTGCGTGAAGAAGAAGAGGCGTCAAGTGTGCGGATTTAATTATTTATCACATGTACAGACTGAAAGCATCGTTGGACACGATCTGTCGCGGTCATTTTAACCTCAAATAAAATTCTAATTTAAGATTGTCAATAGCTGAGGTATATTAACAAACGAATAAAACAGATTTGGTCAAATTCTGACTTTTTTAACTCGATCGCATTTGACAGAGTTGTGACAAGCTGAGGAAGAAGAAACCTCGCATTGGCTTCTCCAATGTGCCATAAAAAAATGGATATCTCTTGAATCGCTAGTACCTCAGACCGTAAGTTGGTAATAATTTATATAATTGACACAGTGCAATACGGGCAGGCCGCTCCACGGAGCGATCTTGCGGGCTTATCAACGAGGCGAGGCGTGACACACGTGTCTCAGCATACCTCAGATCAAGTTTGAAAACCAGCATCAACCGTGCATAAATTTGCATATTCGATCATTTTTGACAAAGTTATGGCACTTTGAACTTTGGTAGGGGACATGTATTGCAGCGCAATACTCAGAATGCTTGTTTATCTTGTATTGCAGAGCAACTCATCCTGCCATGCGCCAAGGCGATGTGCAGAGAAGTGCTCGGAGAGACGGCGGCTTCCAAGATAAGCACCAATCCGCTTTCTGCCGACACGATTCGCCGACGGATAATAGACATGGGCGAAGACATCGAGCACCAGCTGTACGCAAACCTAGAGGCCAACAAGTTCGTCGTCCAGTTGGACGAGTCGATGGACGTCGCACAGAAGGCGTTGATCCTCATCTTTGTTCGTTATCGGCATGGCGATGATTTTATGGAGGATCTTCTGGCATGTGACGATCTGCAGACCAAGACCACGGCCGGAGAAATATTCGCAGTCGTCAACAAACGCATCGCAGTCGTCAACAACTTCAAAGCCGAATCGATGATCTCGGAGCCAAGATATGCAAAGTCAACCATCGCACTGATGTCAACAATCCACATCTACAATGTTGCTCACGGAACATTTGAATTCGGCTTGTAAGTTTCACTTTCGGGTCTAATCGGTGAAAGTTGTTTATTTAATGTTGTTCATGATAACGGAACATTGAACCTGGATATAAGTTCAGGTGCATATCGGGTTTTTTCAGTGAAAGTTGTTCTTGTTTTGTTTATCAGTTCATGTTACATTTTAAGTTCATCATCTATTCACGATGAAGATTAAAATAAAGTTCAAACACCTTATCTTGGCGTGTCACTCTAATAATTAAAGTTTTATTCTATTTCACAAAAGATACACCGCCAATGAATGTTCTGAGATTCATCTTCATCATCTTCTTCATCTTCATAATCGTCTTCATTAAATCTTCATCCGGATTCATCTCTTCCGAAGCTGCTGACAAGGCAGGGAGTTTACGGCTGATTGGCTGACAATAATATCAAGTGGGCGGAGTCTGTGATCAAAGTCGCTGCTCATTCTCAAGGGGGCGTGGTCTCTCGCTCTCTCTATCATGGTCGTGGAGATCCGTACAAAATAACAACAAAATAAGGACAGTGTTTGGGATGATTGTCGTCACTTTGCTTTATTGTTCAATTACGAATTGTACTGCTGTACAAAGATGATGAACCGAACCCTCAGCAATATATTAACGTCATAAGCAATCGATATTTCCGTGACGGTTTGTGGGGGGGGGGGGGGGGGCTCCATGGGTCGCGACGGATGCCTGGGTCTTTTATTGGGTCCTGGGCTAAAAAGGTTGCGGAACGCAGCTCCAGATTGTATGTAGAGGAAACCTAATAAGACTGACAAATGAGCACTTTTGGATCTCTCTCATTTTTCGAGTTCAGCGATGATGTCCCAAAGCTTAATCAGTGTTATTGGATGGGAAATTCACCTCAAATGACTGGCAGGTAACTTATAGGTTTATAGATTTTATCTTAGTAGATATTTTTGAGGATTTATGTTTTATTGAGCCACTGGTGTGTCCGGACCATCGATACCGACTTCTTGGTAAATCGTTTTTCATGTCCGCACTTTAGTGCATTACTCCACAGCTCACTTCTGTCATGCTCAAGGCCCATACCTCTTTGGGTTGAAAAGTGCTGAGAGGATGTCTTCCTGATTGCTTGTGATGTTCTTTTGTATCTTGTATAAGTAAAAGGTTGGTGTCTGTTTTGTTTCCGATCTCATTGCTTTGCGCATCATCACCAAGCTGCATTTTCCATCTGCTAGCATTATTTGGTGGATGTTAAAGATCCCATGGTGTCCGTCGTGAAGAGTACGCAAGCTATTGGCAGCGCCCTGGCCAAATTCCTGCTAAACCCTACAGGGGGCACTGCGTCAGTGACAGAGCAGCCACGAACCCTCAGCAATGATGCAAAGCAACAGCGATGCACTGCACACAAAATGAAAATGGATGAACCAAACTTGTAGGCACATTAACGATGTCTTTCAATTCTGCTTCCGACATCTAAATTTACTTCCAACTCCTCCATTTTTTCCATTGGGCCCTATGACAAGTACACTTTTTCGCAAAGTGTTTGCCATGTCAGATAATGTCACGTATGTTCCAGAGGGTGTCGCTTTAAGCCCAATCATCATGGGATTGTTGTCTGCATTTATGCTGCTCTTCATCTGATTGTTGGTGCTGTTGTTGTTCTGTGGCCCTCCCGCTGTATCAAATCCCATATAATCCCAAAACCCCCCTATTTGACAGATAGATCTGCCAGGTTTTATACAGCCACACTGTTTATGCTGCAGTAGTTCTTTATTTGTTGTTTATAACATTCACGAAGGAAAATCCAATGAATTGTATCATTATTATTTTTTCAACTTCTTCTCATCCATCTCACTTTCATGTCTCCCTTTGTATATTCCATGCAATTACTGTCATGCAAGCAAGAAAAGAGGGGAGGTGTGGGGGTCGCCAAGCAGTGCTGTGAAACAACAGGAAAACCGGCAAACATCTTCACGTAGGATTCTCAGAGGTATAATGGAGTCTGTGAGTAGGTCAAACGAATCTCTTCACCTTCGAGGAGTTTCCTGTACAAATAACCAGAACACGTGTTTAAAAATATGGCTTGTGTCATGGCAAACAGGTATTGCATAACGCTTGACCGTTGCAGAACATCTGGCAGTTTAACCTTTCGCAAGATATTTTACAAATAGGAGTGAAATGTTTTAAAGTTGAGGTGGATATGAGTGAGAAAAGGAGGGGATGGGGAAGGGTAGTTCATTATATATATATACAAACATACAAATATATGTATTTAACAAGGTTATATCTCAATGCAACAATTCTACCTTCATCTTCATTGTTTAACATACGTCATATATATGCATATGTATATATTTTGATTTGCATGACGTCAGTGTAATTTTCATCGTGTCAGTGTTCTCTTTTCGTTAAAATTATTATTAATGACTCCAAACCTCCTAACTAATGTTCGTGTGGCAGATGACACTTGTTTACCAACAAGTCGTGCAGCATTTAGGGTGTTCCATCTGTATTTATTTATAAATGAGCTTAGTATGGTCACGAATAAAGAATTTGGCAGTATGTTGTCCTGATGAGCTCAAACACGAGTAAAGTCTGGATCGACATCTCTGCTTTCATTTATTTGTGATCATGGGGGCTTTAAATCTCAGTCCGCAAAGACTTGAGTGCTACACTGACACCTCCGAGTTTGGAGGTGATGTGTCAGCTAATTTATGCACATGTTTGACGTCAGCATCATGCCATAGGGTCAGTGTGCTCCTTTCATAAATATAAAAAAAAGAATTATATATATATATATATACATATATATATATATATACACACTAGACTTCTTGTTGCAGTGTTGCTTGCAAAATGATTTGAAAGATCTTTTAATGGCAAAAAAAATTTAAACAAAATATTTGAAGTACTTCATACATACGTCCAGTTTCTGATATATATATATATATATATACTTATTTACTGTATGTTCACTTCGTTATACCTCTTTTTGGTGTGCCAGGCTATTCTAAGAAACTTTTGTATGATGCTTTTGCTTTTGCATATAATACCCCACCCCACGTAAGTGGCACTAAAATAACAAACATTGAACAAGAGCCATTCCATGTTTTGAGCCCCCAATGACACTCTTTGAGACTCATGACTTGTAGCTCGTTATACATTAAGTGTGAAACTCGAATTTGCAGCTACCGCAGCTTTCCTCGTCAACAGGTGGTCCATATTATGTGATTCGTCTTCACAATTTCTATCGTGAAATTGATTGCTTATTCATAAATTGTAATCCCAGCCCCTTATTACTTTTATAATGCACTTTTTATGTGATGTACTACTATCTATTTATCTATCTATCTATGGCGTCGACAGCGACTGCTGCTCCCAGTCCTGCCACCTGTTCCCTAATGATGATCTGTCACCACAGATTTCGATCTTGAGTCAATGTTTGTGCCTCCGCCAGTGACGCTATTTGTCTGGCACTGCAATCTACCTTGATGCAGTCCATCAACCTTTTTGGTGGCTTTCCTCTTGGTCTGCTGCCATGTACTAAAAATAATTTGTACTACAAAACTTTCTTTTTCATTCGAATGAGGTCTGTCTGTCATCCTCTGTCTGCAGCCTTATCGGTTTATATGAAACTAGAAAAATGAATGAATGATCGTTTTAGGGCCATTTTCCCCGCTAGAGCGGGGGTTAGCCTTGCGGGCCCCATGACAATCATGGTTCCCTGTTTGAGGCAATGTTTTTATGGCCGGATGCCCTTCCTGGCGCCAGCCCTTGGTCGCGCTCTTGCGATGTGCGGGGATGCGGTGTGCCTGTTCTGGGCTGGGGTACACGCTGGGATCATTCATCCCAGCAAGCTGGTGCTCAATTTGCCGACCTCAGGGGGATGGCAGGCTGAGTCAACCCCCTGGCGTTGGTTCAGCGATCCGACCAGGATTCGAACCCAGGATCCTAGGTATCCTGTGGGATCCCAAGCCGGCACCCTAACCGCTTAGCCAACGCCAGGCTTATGCATCTATATTCTATGAAACTAAAAGAAATCATGTAAAGATAGATTAATGGCGTCCTGTTAAAAAAAATTAATCTCAGGTAGCAAGCTTTATTGCATGTCCTCTAGTCATTCATTTATATCCCAAATAAATAAAGTCTTGTTGACACATTATTACCCATCAAGCATACCTGTAAGCGGCAATCTCAATATCCAATGCCATTTTCACATTGAGCAAGTCCTGGTACTCCTTGAGGTATCGAGTCATTTCCTTTTTGGCATCATTGATGTTTTCTTCCACTTCACTGATTTTGTCCTGCGGTATAAAGAATAGCAAACATATACATAAAACCTAACGTGTACAGGTGTTTTTTGAAAGATACATGAAAAGAAAGCTAACCCTTTAATAAATATGTCTTGTAATTGTTAGCAGCTCGTTTTTATTTCTACAATTGTGTCCGTATCCCATGCTTTACATTCATTTGCTCAATATCGTCCACAAATTCAATTACTAGCTATTTTTATTTTATTCAATATTATCAATGTTTAATTATTCATACAATTACTCTTTTTTTTGCTGAACACACCATCTAGCTCCTCTTAAATGATATTCAAATTAATGTACAATACCATGTCCGATACAGAGCGTCGGTTCTGGGGAAGCAGTATCTTGGCTCGGATTTAAATCCTGGATGGGTCGCCACTCCGACACTCTGATATTGAAGCTACAGAATACTTTATGCTTATAACTACCCATTATTTGGCTGTTGTATGAAGCCCAAAAGACTACATGTAATCAATAATTATATATATATATATATATATATATATATATATATACGTATATATGCAAAACACATATAATTAATTTTCACGTGATTATAGAAGAAAAGGAGAACAACACTTGGTAGAGAACGTACCTCCACCATTCTGGACAGTTTATGTTTTGTATCCCACTTATAGGCCGGATCTAGATCCAGACCTTAACCAAAAATCTAATCGCTTGTTCTTGTCACTTACCCAACTCATTCACCTAGTTTTGCCATAAGTCGTCCACAACTTTTTGAAATATCATGCTATGTATCGTTTTTGGCCCCATCTCTCAATGGTGAAGAATCACTTAAAAAATTATCGGACCCAGATTCATATCTTCTCCAAATTGAGTCAATATTTGCTTGTCACACATCCAACCTGTCCACCAAGTTTCGTCTGAATCTGTCCACAACTTTTTAATATATCCTGTTCACAGCCAAACAGACAGACAGACAAACAGCAGCCAAACATGGGTGAAAGCATAACCTCCATCCACCTTTCGGTGGTGGAGGTAACATGACTGAGCATCAAACGTTGTACAGCCTTGCCGGTGTATATAGATTACAGTAGATCTAAAAATGAATGATCTATATGAAAGTAGATCGGCATGTGGGTACACGCATGCACATACATGCTTCAACATGCAGATCTACCTTAATATAGATTGTTTACTCCTCCCATTGGGTACGGGTGAAGCGAATGTTTCATGAATGGTGCACCCTCTACTGGGCACACATCAGAATGGAGTTTTAAGATAAATTCGACACATTTGGGACGATGAACCTTTTTGCCAAACACTTCCAAAAAACCTACATACATGCTCGACTTCTGACAGCTGGGTTATTCAGCATTTCCCAGCATGAATTGATCGCTTGTTTGAGTTTATGAATCCACGTTTTTCAAACAGTGATGCATCAACGTGTCCTTTGTTTAATGTACACCAGTGTTACTCTGATAAAGCAATTGGACCCTGAAACGTTTAGGTGACCCCTGGGAAGGGTTGCGGACAAGTGGAGATATGAAACTGGAATTTGATCAATGTACCAGTACACAGTGGCCTACTTTTTTGTTTTTTTCTCGAAAAATAAATATTTAAATAGATTGACTTTGACAGAGTCATACCAAAGACGTTAAAATGGTTTGTGCTGTTTCTTCGCTTGATCAACATTTAAAAGGGATAGAACATGGACACACAACCATTGCACAGGCTTGATGGGGATAATGGCCTCCTCCTGCGTTGAGGTTTGTTGCAAAGGAACCCCTATTATTATGGTTACAAGCAGAAAATCCCATTAAAATAACGGGTGACCCTTCTGTATTTTCATACTGTTCAGCCTTGAGCACTACGCTATCTACAGAGATTTCGTCGAGTTTTGGTGAAAAATACTAAGATGTTTATAATTGGGTCATGCCCTTAAAATTAGGTCAACATCAAAACTATGTCAACCCTACATACTTTGTACTCCCATTACTGATGCAAAATTTCATTTCAAAAGTCCTTGCACATTGGCAGAAAAAACAAGGGAGAAAAACCTAAATGGTGGTTTCGTACTCCGAGAGGTGTAAGACCTTGACCTTTAACCTGGAGGGGTATGATGTAAATTAAGCTTAAATGCGCCTTTCACTATGCTATCTAGAGAAGGCAATTTTGTTCTTATCAGAGAAACCTTGGTCGAGTTTTGGTGAAAATGCTAAATGTGTATAATTGGGTCATGACCTTAAAATTAGGTCAAGATCAAAAACTATGTCAACTCTACATACATTGTACTCCCATTACTGATGCAAAATTTCATTGCAAAAGTCCTTGGACATTGGCAGAAAAAACAAGGGGGAAAGAAACCTAAATGGTGGTTTCGTACTCCGAGAGGTGTAAGATCTTGACCTTTAACCTGGAGGGGTATGATGTAAATTAAGATTAAATGCGCCTTAACCTATGCTATCTAGAGAAGGCAATTCTGTTCTTATCAGACAAACCTTGGTCAAGTTTTGGTTAAAAATACGAAATGTGTATAATTGGGTCATGACCTCATAATTAGGTCAAGATCAAAAACTATGTCAACCCTACATAGTTTGTACTCCCATTACTGATGCAAAATTTCATTCCAAAAGTCCTTGGACATTGGCAGAAAAAAAAGGGGGGAAAGAAACCTAAATGGTGGTTTCGTACTCCGAGAGGTGTAAGATCTTGACCTTTAATCTGGAGGGGTATGATGTAAATGAAGCTTAAATGCGCCTTACCCTATGCTATCTAGAGAAGGCAATATTGTTCTTATCGGATAAACCTTAGTCGAGTTTTGGTGAGAAATGTTAAAATATCTATAATTAGGTCATGACCTCAAAAGTAGGTCAAGGTCAAAATGCATTGTCAACCCCATGTACTTTCTTTTCCCATTGTTGATGTAAAATGTCATTCAGAAAGTCCCAGCCGGCTCAGGTTGGAAATTGTGGCAGTGAAGGTAGAAAATCAAAGGCAAAACCTAAATGGTGGTTTAGCCATTAACAATTGGGTGCACAAATTGTATGTAGATAGAAACCCTACAACAGGTATCAGCCTCCCCCTATCGGCCGATCCTATAGGAGGAGGCGGCTTAATAAGGATATTTGATACAGCAGACCCCGTGCATCGCCTTACGTGATGTTTGCACATCTCCTCGCTATGCTTGTCTTCGTGGTCCTTGATTTGCCGGAGCATGGAATCGTTGATGTTCTTCATGGCCTCGATCTCCGATCCACGTGACTGGATGAGGCGCCTGTACTCGGAACCCTCCTCGCGGATGGACCGTGCGGTCTCCGTGCTCTTCGCCGCCGTTTCGGTGACCACCTGCACCTTGGTTCGATACCAATCTTCGGCCACCTGCATGTTCTTGGCCGCCAGCTTCTCGTACTGCGAACGGATATCCTGCAGCGCTATGGACAGATCGGGTCGCGTCGTCTGATCCGTTTCCACTGTTACTGTCGCCGAGCGGATCTGCGGCACTAACTCCGAGATCTCGGCGTCGTGCAGGCGCTTGAGGAACGCTATTTCGTCGAGCAGCAAACAGATCTTGCGGTCCAGCTCGGCGTTCAGCAGAGCGGTGTGCTCCGTTTCTTCACGGGCTTTCTGCACGGTCGCTTCGGTGTTCTCCCTCTGGTGGGTCTCCTCCTCGAGCTTGGCTTCCAGCTGCTCCTGCAACGAACGCAATTGATCTCGTCCCGCTTCGAGCCGCATCTTGTCCGCCTGCTCTTCGTCCGCCTGTGCGCGCAGTTCTCGCAATTCGCGCTCGAAGATGTCTCGCAGACGCGAGGGCTCCGTCTCGTGCTTCCGCAGCACCATGAGTTCTGCTTCCAGGAGCTTGTTCTGCTGCTCGAGCTGGTGCACGCGGTCGATGAAACCCGCGAAGCGGTCGTTCAGACCCCGAAGGTCTTCGCGCTCTCGGTCGCGCAGCGACAGCAATTCGCTGTTGAGCGTGTTCGCCTGGGAGAAGTCGAAGGTGTCCACGGCAGCGGGCATGGAGAACAGGCCGCTCTGGCTGCTGAATCGCAACGGCGCCGGGGAAACTCGTCGCGATGGCTGCGAACGATACGAGCTGCTGAAGCTCACGACGGAGCGACGGTCACTGAACGCGGACATGGCGACGGTTGTTATGGGAAGGACCTCGGATGTAGATCAGTAATGGCGATGAGTGATAAGCAAACGTAGGATGCTCGAAGGAGAGAAAAGAAAATCTAGAGAGCAGGGTCGAGGATGGAGCAATGCAAAGCGTAGCTCATTATTTATACTCCCGACATGGCCGAATGATTTGGGCGGTGCCTCCAATTGCTGTGCTTGCAAAGGCCCTGCGTGATCCTGAGGATGGAGGGAGCCCCAGAGGTCTGATGTGGTTGGAGGAATAGTAATTGGCAATCCGGGGGCTTGTGCTCCGAACCCCAGCTTGTTCCATGCGCGTTCACTGCAACATGCCGCATTGCACTCACTGCAGGGTGTGGTGCATTCGCTTCGATCGATCGTTTTCTCCATCAACCACCTTTGTTCTACTTTCATGGCTCAGCGCACGTCGCAACCCCATGGCATCTGGGCTCGAATGCGCATGGACACCAGAATTCGCATTTTCTGAGAGCGACCATCAAACCATGCATCCAAGGTCACGAATGAAGGTCAAAATCATAAAGGGCAAACCACAACTTTTGTGCTTAAAATTTAATTTGAATTTTTAAAAGTTACATTTTTATATTTTGTTGCGGATTAAAAAGAAACGTCTCTCAATGCAATGGGGAAAAGGGGGTTGTGGTGGTGGTGGTGGTGGGGGTAGTGGAGTGGGGGATCTTTCTCTTTTGGACCAGACTTGCTAATGAATCCCTGCTACTACCGCATTGCGGAAAACGACAATCATGGAAAACTGCAGCGTCTGGCAGAACAATTTCTCCATAATTTCCCATCAATAATGTACAATGTCCTTTTCCGAGACCACGTCCTGCAGCTCACAGAACATGACAGGTATACCATCACCAGACAGAACATGGTCACTGGAAGTCATCCATATTTGTTGGAATAGTGGACATGGCTTGGGAATATACTGTCTGAGTGAGCGGACACCTCTCCGATAGGTTTTTTAAAATCAACTGAAGATGATAAAGTTGTGTTAGCCACAATTGGGAAGCAAATTAAATCCGATGTCTTGGTCATTAACCCTTTGTCGGAGCAACACAAGTCCCTCTGTTTTCCCCGCAACAAAAAGCTAACGCCCCAACGTCAGCCCTATTTTCCTTCCTATGACGGTTAGTATACCCTTGTCAACTTTTACTTGATAAATCCTGTCGTTATGCTTTTCTATACTTATGTTACTGAGATATGCACGTTAATATGGCGATTAGGTACAACTACAAGTTGATATTTGCTACAGTTTACCTGTGACAGTATTATATGTATGACTTTGTGTGGAGTGGACCGAGGTGTGCGCGGTGTAAAAATTGTGAAAATAACGTCAGACATTGATTTTCGAGGCACATTCTGTTTTATTACCTTGGTCTGGGCAATAATGGCGATTATGATTTATTCCCCATCATCTCTACCGTATGCCCTTTCTCTTTGCTCATTCCAATCTCCTTTTATCCCCCCCCCCCCCCCCCCACTCTTTCCACATATCCCTATACCCTCCTGTCGCTCTCCTCCTCCCTTCACGTGTTTTTTTTTCTATTTTTAATTCAGTTTTCTTAATCTAATCTTTCTCCCTGCCACCTTCTGGCCCTCATTCGGAATGCATAATTTTGCGCATTGGGTGTGCCTAGAGATGCGAGAGGCAGAGAAAGGCACAGAAAGAGACAGATACACTTGGTTCTGATGTATGTCTCAACGATATCAAGTCGCTCGTCACTGCAAAACACAATGTACCATATTATATTTCTATACTTATACATTATACAATCACATACTCCATCCTTTGTGATGAAGATCCTAAAGGAACTGCGTGAAACGGCTTACCATAAGCATCAAATTCACTCGTTTGTTTGACCTTCATTTAGCAGTGAGTTTAGGACTTAAACCTGCAGCAACTAGGTCACCCTGTGGAGGAGCATTGCAATAATGGGCATTCAAATGTAGAGGAGCCTCACCTGCAGCAATTTCCTTTGAGTCTGTGCGTCTTTGCTGAGTGAATGGTGAGCTGCTGAAGTGAGCAGGTGAGGCGAAAGCCACCAACCAATACAGTCCTTTGGGCGTTCACCTCTATTTCCACCACTACCCTAAATATGATCGGTGACTGTCATGGACCTAGTATTAAGGACCAGGCCTGATACAACTAACTCTGTTACAAGGATAACGTGCTGCAGGTTCAATTCTAAATTTACTCAACTGATTAATCATGTGGAAGTTATCGACTCAACAATTCATGCGGAAATGAAATAAGGAACCACAATAAGGTTCCATGTCTCTGTCATTCCTGCACAAAAACACAAAATGTTCCTTGATAAATTGTTCTGCAGAAGATAGACTTGATATTCTTTGCACAATTTCAATTCACTCGGCACAGGGAAATTATTCAGGAAATAAAAAATTGTTATGTCCGCGTGGTCTTCAATGGCCGTCGCGCTGTCTGACAGGTATGGGGTGAAAAGGTCTCCGCATCTGTCGGAATAATTTGGCGCGACTTGGTATCTCCGACTGCAACAACTACGACGGGACGCCGGCATGATAGCTGGGCCAAGCTTGTCGACGTTCTGCGCTCGAGGCGTGTAAGTGCGGACCCAATCTACCCATTTACAGATTTATAAACCAATTTACTAAGCGCTATGGAGCCTACTTCCGGTGATCACACAAGATTTCATCAAAAGAGGGGAGTTATCAGGGACTACAGGGGCAAATGTATGGAGAACACGGCCGCTCAGCGGCGATGACAATCGATAATAAGTTGCACCCAAATAGTCCCAAAACCATCATGGCCTTAACACAAATGCCTTATTGCATCCATTTTGGGGATACGGTTCTCAGAAGGGAATTGACGAGACAAAAGAGAACCTGTGCTACTTCTTTCCCACTTACATGCATGGTCCAGCTCCCCACAATCTTGCTCTACCTCTACTCATACCTCAACCCAGTTGGCCGCGAAGGCCCCGTACGTGCGTGCAGTGGTTTTGTGTGGGGTTTGCCCTTGCTGCGTTCTGAGTGTCTTCCCTGTGGGACTCGTGAGCTCTCCTCGCCGAAGACCCACAAAGAACTCTTCTTTTTTTAATCACTCGCCATGTCTGCACTTTTATAGTCCCACCGGGCTCATCATGTCCTTGGCCCATCTCAGGTCCTTGCGCTGACACCCACGATCACCCGTGGACCGTGCCTATTGGGTATTAAGCCAGGGAAATTCAACATAGATACTGATACACGATGGAGAAGGTTCTAGAATGTAGGGAGGGAGAAAGGCGAGGCCTAGATAGACACTTGAGCAATTGGGCTGGATGGACTAAACACCTGCTCGACACGTTTTAGTATTTACAGGAATTACACCACGCACTAACATGTATGATGAAATAACTATTCTAATATAACTATACAACTATACGCCCTATACCAGATCCGTAACAATATATATATATATATATATATATATATATATATATATATATATATATATATATTGTTACGGTCCGCGGTTAAGGATGTTATGTTTGCCGAGCGGAGGCACCGCGACCTAACAGTTTCCCCGATTCACCCGATTCACCCGCACGTTGGCCGTATCGCGCCACAGCTATTCAATGAGGGAAAAGACAAAAACGACGGATGTGAAGAAAAGGAATAAGAAGACGAAAAAAGGTTGAAAATACTACTAAATTTATTTACTATTTACAGGGTCAAAATAACCAAGGAGAAGGAAAGATAAGAAAATAATTTACAGAAGCTTTTAGAGACACAGTGAAAATACTAGCTTATCTAACAGGCTTAACTTATTCCCAGGGACAAGACAAAAGACAGACTATGAACACACTTACACGGGGAATGATGATAGGAATGGCAGGTGGATGTTTTGAGGGAGAGGGAGGTCCAACGGGTCCTGCAGCACGATCGGCGCGTTGGGCAGCCGCCGTTCCTTCACGGCCCTGCTCCAAACTGCCGTCCAGGCCCCACGCTGCTGTGGCTGCAGTTTCGGTGGCTCAAGCTGCTGTGGATGCAACCGCCACTCTTGTCATGGACCTCTCTTTGTCATGGACCTCTCTTTGTCATGGACCTCTCTTTGTAATGGACCTCTCTTTGTCATGGACCTCTCTACGCAGCTTTGCTCTGACGACTTCCCCCTCATCACTCTTGCGCCCGCGCTTTTATAATGCCTCCGGCGATTAAGCCGCCGGCCTTCAGGACACGCCCATCGGTGTGCTCACCTCGGCCATGGTTGGTCGCGCGACCCTCTGGCTCCGCCCTTGATGACGACGGGCGGGCACGCCTTTCTTCGCCAACCCGAGCACATGTTCAATGGCGGCTTTGGAGGGGATGTAATTGCCAAATTGAGGCTTGGCCATGACGAAAGGGGAAATGGAGGTTTTTGGGAATGGGAATGAAGGGAATCTATCTATTTCACTTGGTGCAATGGAGTGTCATTTTAATGGAAGACAAGGCCTTACCCTAAAACACATAATAAAGATATAAGCTACTGAACAAGGGTTTTATAGTGTCCTTCAATGGATGCTTTATGGAATTAACTACCGGAACGCCCTTTGACCTTTACACAACACTGGAGGCAGGAGGGGCCAGACTAAAACAATAATAATAATAAAGCACACAATATAAAAACACAATCCTCATTTCCGCAACAATATATATATATATATATATATATATATATATATATATATATTGTTAGGAATTTGGGGGTAGAGTGATATATAGATCAGGTAGATCTGTGTAGGTATCATGCTCCGACTGTCGTGAAGAAGAAGAACCATCTCGATGTACATAAGCAGGGACCTGTCCAGCCCGGATGTCGGATTAAGTGTATCTTTGTGGTTATACGAGGATGGCCTTGTGCTAACTAGAGTAGGGATTATGCTAATTCCCCTGTTCGTGAGACCTGTGATCTATCCATTGTCCCATATGGCAACGCACACAGACACACACAGAGTAGTTAGGCCCATTAGCACACACACACTAATTGAATTCCCTCTTCCCACCCCCCCCCCCCCCCCACAACAAAACTCACCGGAAGCCAGTTTGTGGCACTGCTGATGGAACCGCAGACAGCTACATCACCAACTGGCATAGCAACACTCATCGCTCAGGCAGGCCGGGAGCCATGCCCAGAAGGATTCGTGATTGGTCAAGGTAGGGGCAAGAAGCTGGCCACTGATTGGTAGAAGGAAGACACGAGGCAGGACGAAGGCCACCGATTGGCAGAGTAAGGAAGGACTGGTGATTGGCTAGGGGTAGAGCAAAGAGCGACCCGCTGATTGGTAGGAGGAAGCGACGAACTGATTGGCCACTGACCGATGTCATGAGAGAGAAGTGGCACGGCCATTGGTGGAGAATTGAGCCTGTGATGTTGACCAGCAGGGATTGCCAGAGAGAGAGAGAGAGAGATGATGCAATGAGGGTTTGATAAAAAGTGAAGAGAGACCGACATTTTCCTTCTCGTTTTGGATCGCTTCGTGCCCGGACCTCTTCCCTCTGCTGCCTCGTGATTCCTCTCCCTCGACCTCTTGCTCCTTTCGCCACCTTTGCCCTCGAGCTCGTGCTCCTCTCGTCCACCTCTGCCCTCGACCTCTTGCTCCTGGTGCCTGTGTGCGATTGCTGTGGTGTGGGACGGACCGTGCAGCGAGGCCTGGTTTTGCGCCAGGGTCGGGCGGTTTTCCCGCCAACCGGGGCTGCGTCGGACTGCACGCTTTGGGCCTGGCGATTCCTGACACCCCAGCCGAGTTGAGATAAGTCCGCATGATAAAACACACAACGTTTCTTTTCATTTATTTTCCCTTCGTCTGTGTGCAGGTCTGGTGTGGGAGTGCTCCATTTTCGGAACATCATTTATTTAACCGGCGCGTTTCATTGTTCTCAGGTTCCGTAAAATGGGCCTGTTTATTTTTGTACATAAAATCCGGTTCGGTTGAGTTACTTTTCGAAGGGTGAAGACATCATCAAGGCCGTCCAGGTAATTTGGTATTCTTCTTCCTCCTCACTTATCCGCCATCAATTGGAGTTGAACGCCTTCATTAATGCTCGTTTCCATCCGCGGCTTACTCTCGGTCTTAACTGAGAGCAGTCACAGGACAATATATATATATGTATATATGTTGTCCTGTTCAAGTTGTCCGTTAACAAGGGCAACTGAACGGATGGGCCTAACAGTTTTACTCCCTGGACATGTCAATTATCGGTAGCTTTAAGAGCGCACACAAATGCGAGGACATGAGACACCAGTGTTATCTATTTTGAACCAAACTGGGTTTATTTCCCAAAACAAAACCAGGGGAAAATTTAATCCGACGGTGGGGAATTCGACGATGGGATTGGAGGGAAGAGAAATTCAATAATTAACTATATGCACTGAGGTAAAACAACTCAAAATAAACCTAAGGCGCCTCATGCCAGATTCAATCACAGATGGGGAAAAGGGAAACAAAAACTATGTGGGCTTTGGCCTGCTGTGTTGACAGAGATGGCGAGCAGTCTCTAACAGGCAGGGACGAACAAGACGAGCAGGCGACGAATATGGATGACGAAGCACGAACAGGCAGCAGGCAGATGGAACGGGGAATAGGCCAAAGGAAGGAACACGGGCAGGCAGACAGGATGATGAAGTAGGCACGACATGCAGATCAACCATTTCTCTGACACTATCTCATAGCCCCCAAAGCCTACTTTCAAAACTGGCTCTTCTCGAGAAAATTCTCTCTGGCACGATGCCAATTCTCAGAAGCTTTCCTCCGAGCACACAGAACCCCCGGTTCCTCTCTTACAACCATTCCAGCTCTTCTTCCTCTTGCGAGAGTCAAAACAAACCCGTTCCTTTGGGGGCAACGAAACTCTGTGATGCACGTTTATGGTGAGCACACGGTGAAAGTCCATGGTGCACCCTCCATATTGTGTATGTTTAAACAGACAAACCTTAAGCGACATTTCAAAGCTTATTGCATCGAAATTGAATAAGTACTCCAAACAAAGTAACCAGAAACAAAGTAAACAAGAAAAAGAGCAATCAGAGATTGCAAACCCTCACCAGGATGTATTTTCAGTGGTTTTTAAGGTTTTTGTGTTAAAACAAATATGGCGGCCGAACCACGTGGCCGATGACGTCATCGTTATTTTTTTCCTAAACTAATTTATTCCTAGATTATGCTCAAAAAATTTCATCTTGATCGGATGAGGTTTTGTACTTGTCGAATTATGACGTCATAATGGAGGCACCTATGACATCATCATTAACACATTTTATTCCCCATGGAGAGTTCTTTACAATGAGCCATGTCTCAATTTTTTCTATTCAGCACTTTCGGAGATATAGAGGTGCAAAGTTTTTCGGTTTTTCCAAGATGGCGGCCGAACCACGTGACTGATGACGTCATAATTATTATTTTTTTCTCCAACAATTTATGCCGACATGACACTCAAGAAATTTCATCTTGATAGGATGAAGTTTTGTACTTGTCAAATTATGACGTCATAATGGAGGCACCTATGACATCATCATTAACACATTTTATTCCCCATGGAGAGTTCTTTACAATGAGCCATGTCTCAATTTTTTCTATTCAGCACTTTCGGAGATATAGAGGTGCAAAGTTTTTCGGTTTTTCCAAGATGGCGGCCGAACCACGTGACTGATGACGTCATAATTATTATTTTTTTCTCCAACAATTTATGCCGACATGACACTCAAGAAATTTCATCTTGATAGGATGAAGTTTTGTACTTGTCAAATTATGACGTCATAATGGAGGCACCTATGACATCATCATTAACATATTTTATTCCGCATGAAGAGGTCTTCACAATGAGCTATGTCTCAATTTTTTCTATTCAGCGCTTTCGGAGATATAGAGGTGCAAATTTTTTCGGTTTTTCCAAGATGGCGGCCGAACCACGTGATCTATGACTTCATAATTATCATTAAAAAATTCTACAGGTGGAGTTGCACCTATGGTGAAAATTTCCTGTCAATTGGACCAACGGTTGGAGAGAAAATCATATTTATTCTGTGCGGACAAACAAACAAACAGACAAACAGATGGGGGGTAAAAGTAACCCCTAGTACTAGTGACGCCAGTGCAGCACGGGGCATTCAATGATGCTGAGGTTCAGCATGGGGCCCCCAATGATGCTGAGGTTCCGAACGGGGTACCAAATGATGCTGAGGTGCCGAACGGGGCCCCCAAGGCTGCTGATGTTCAGCATGGGGTCCCAGCTCTATCTGGTGAAACCCTCTTCTGGTGAAATTGCCAAAATCAAGACTCTCTGCTCACCTTCACTCCTCGCTTCTCCCACCTCTGGAACAAACTCCCTCACTCTCTTCAATCCCACTCCTCCCTCCAGGTCTTTAAAACAGCTGTTCACCACCATCTCTTATCTTCCCCCATCCAAAACCTTGATCTTTCTACCCCCGTTAATTCATCCCAGATCCACTTTTTTGAAATACCGACTTCTTTCCTGGAAGTCCTAGCAGTGTCCATGTGTTTTATACCTCTCCCACCCGCCCCCCCCTTCCCATTCCTCCACCCCCCAAGCCCCCTCCCTCCCATAGATCTCCCAATGTCCCTGTTCTCTGTTGTTGTACTTGTGTGCTTCCCTCTCTCTTCCCATCTTGTCTCCCGCTCCCTTTATTGCATGTTTTGTGTGTCCGTTTGTTTTTTTGTTTTTATTTGTGATTGATGTTAGCTCTTACACGAGCCTCGATCTTGTATACAACAAAAAAAATATACTCTTACATGGACCATACTACTCTTTACATTTCTATCTGTACTATGGTCATCTCTGCCCCCCCCCCCCCACCCCCTTCTCCCCACAAACATAACAATATGTACAAGTAATGAAACGCAATTTTTAAATTCAACAATTGAAAATGATCATACAGTAATAAGGCGATAAACAATTATGTAGAGAGAATTTGAATGCAGCCTTAAAGCTTTGAACTTGCACACATAACGCAAACACATGGATGAAGGGAATTGAATAGGCTATATTGTTTTTCCAAATTTTTTCCAATTTTTCCAATTTCCCATTTTCCAGACCCCCTGGAGTAAAATAGGCTATATTGTTTTTCCAATTTTTCCAATTTCCCATTTTCCAGTTTTCCAGACCCCCTGGAGTAAAATAGGCTATATTGTTTTTCCATTTTTTCCCCCAATTTTCCAATTTTTTCCCAATTTTCCAATTTTTCCAATTTCCCATTTTCCAGTTTTCCAGACCCCCTGGAGTAAAATAGGCTATATTGTTTTTCCATGTTTTTTCCCAATTTTCCAATTTTTTCCCCAATTTTCCAATTTTTCCAATTTTTCAGTTTTCCAGACCCCTTGGAGTAAAATAGGCTATATTGTTTTTCCAATTTTTTCCCAATTTTCCATTTTTTTCCCAATTTTCCAATTTTTCAAATTTTCCGATTTTCCAGTTTTTCCAAACACGATGGAATAATATTTACCGATATGAACAGTGATGTGGCTTTTATTGAAATTCTACAAATACTGTTTAGATTTTGATGATTTGCGTGTGATATGATTCAACAGATGTTTATATAAATCGTTTAAATTAAAAAAAGCCTTCAATTTCTGATATTTTGCCTTTTCATTTGGTCCTCCCAATGGAAGCCCCGCCCATAGGGCAGGTACCGTTGCTGGTGAGTATGATACAGGGAAGCTATCGCTGGCACCCTGACAAAATTCCAAATTCCTGCCCTAACCTACAGGGGGGTGTTGCAGAAGCAGCACAGCGCACACTCCCCCCCTCCCTTGCCCCTCAGCCAATAATGCTGCTCGCAGCTGTCTGTTAAATACAAAGAAGAAGAAGAGCATGATATGGGGCAATAGTTTAAGCCTGGTGTTGGCTTAACGGTTAAGGTGGCTGGCTTAAGATGCTTGGGTCTTGAGTTCAAGCCCCTGCCATGCCGTTGAATTAACACCACGCAGGCGAGTCGACTCAGCCTGTCATCTAACCAAGGTCGGCAAAATGAGTACCAGCTGGCAGAAAATGATGCAGCCAGCAGCCACAGGTTGCATATAACTAAATAAAGGGCGAGAGTGCAGCCTCCATATAATAGTCAAACTCGCTTTGATCCACAAGGCCTTGTGTACAGGTTATGCAAAACAGGCTTCCAGGCATTAAGTAAGCTTCCATTCCTGACAGTTCATATATCACTGGTATTCCCCAGAGTGATTCAATAAATCCTTTGTGGAATATCTTAACCTCACAATGACACACAGTTTGTTCTACACTGAAGCAAAAAACTGCAGAAGTGTTTCTTCCCTCACAACACCAGAAATGATACTCAAGACTCATCAAAGAGGCATAAAAATGAATAGCTGAAGTCGAAAGGAGAAGGGTACCATTCTCTTCCATAATGTATTCCATAAAAAGGGAACGGGGGTGGTTGTTGTCATTTTTTAATTTCAACAATTTTCTGGAGAAATGGTGCATTATTTGAAAAAAGTGCAAGGGTGCCAATATTTTTGGTCACGACTGTATAGCACGATATTTCAAAAAGTTATGGACAAGTTACGATCAAACTTGGTGGATGAGTTGGGTAGGCTACAAAAACAAGCTGATTGGATTTTGTTCAGGTCCGGATCCAGATCCGACCTACCAGTGGGATACAAAACAGAAACTGTTCAGCCTGGCGGAGTTGAGCTCTCTACCGAGTGCCACTCTAGTTTGTTGTGTTTCTCCGAGTGTCACTCCATGAGTGATTTTTCGTTTGTTTGTTTGTATATTTGTCCGCACAGAACGTGAGTAGCTGTATTAATTTCACTATACCCCTATATATTTAAAGACCCCTAAGACACCCCAGACCCTTTAATATTCGAAGACCCTGTAATACCCTTTAAGACCCATAAAACCCTTTAGACTCTGAAGACTCCTGAGACCCCTTTCATCCATAAGATCCTTGAAACCCCTACAATCCCCTACAGTTTAGACCTTTTAAAACCAGAAGACCCGTAAGACCTCTAAAACCCTCTATAACCCTAAAACCTACAAGACCCAAAATACTTGACCCGAGACCCTTAATACCCTTAAAAACCCAAATACCCCTTTTAGACTCGATATAACCCTAAGACCATTAAATACCCTTTAAGACAATTTAGAACTGTAAGACCCTATAGCCCCTAAGATTCTATAGACCCCTAAAATCCCTTAAGACCCCTAAAACCGCTGAAAACCTCATACATCCTATTAGACCCGTAATACTGCTACGGTTTTGAGATTTGCACACATTGATCATTAAAGGCTAAAGGGTTGCCCCCCATAGTTAGTCCACGAGCAACACATAGGCCCACTTGTAGTATTAGTTGTGTCATAGTATGTGTAAGTATAGTCCATTTCCCCTAGTAATATCTGCGTTGTGTAAAGACCAGAGTTTAGGTCCCGGTCATTTTGCGTTCACCCTCCAATTCCACCTCTATGGGCATAATTGATCCCGCACCCCATTTGGCTGACCCGCTCAGTTGTTACGCTTTGGCTGCCCACAGAATTTGCTGCCCTTTGATCGCTCACTAGTCGAGTAACACGAGGTAGGCCTGAGAAGGAGGAGCGCGGGGTCGGGGTGGGGGCGGCGTCAAGGCGGAGCGTCAGAGGCGATGATGGTAAGAGCCACCAGCCAACCAGGGCTCTAACGGCATGGCATGAGAGGGCGTGGAGAGGCACGTCTGGTGAGTTATAGGAGGTTTGCGGGGCATGCCAATATAAGTCACTGCACAAAGCCCTTGAACAGGACTTATCAAAAGACTTGGAGGACTGATTCGCAAGTGGAGAGAGATAAAGGACTTGTTGGGAAAGGGTGTGATAAGAGGACTTGAGGGGGCGGGCGCATTGTGGGCACTTGTGTGGAGAGAACTTCGTGCGATACGCGGTTGGCGGCATTGAACTGTAACTCACACAGTATAACGTACGCGCCAGAGAGGAGGAAGAAGAGGCGTTGGCGATACGAGTGCACGGCGGCAGCCAGACGCGCCGGTGGCGAATATCGCCTACTTCAGCCACGCGAGTAAACACGGTAATACCTGCCAGTGATTAACCGCCGAAGTCCGCTCCCTACCAAATCGCCCCGTAATAACCATTGTGCGTCCAAACGACACGCGGAGAGCTCCTGCCTTCTCTACTTACCATCTGCATGGGACGAGCCGGAGACCGGAGGGAGCTGCACGAGAGCCATCCTTGGACGCGGACCATCATCCTGCAGCTGCAAGCCCCGTGTGAGTGTGTGTGTGACGGGCCCGTTTGTCCTGGGTATTAAGTTAAGACTGTTTTAGGCTGCACTGTGTCCCCTTTTTCTGGAATCCTTGTATAGTGTAAATAAACCTGTTCTTCCTTTTTCCAATTCGACTGCTTTTGTGATTTATCCATTGACTAAGCATGGCACGAATAAGATCGCTAGAACCGGGTTCACCATATAAACGGCACGGATGGCGTATACGCACCGCTCGGCGTCTCAACACGCGTGGTTCATGTGGGGCTTATTTCCTCGTTTCAGGGCAGCGCGAATAATTAGGTAATAGCTATTCGAAGTCCTAATACCCTATTTCGCGCTGTCCGGGAAGGACGTCATAGGTCCCGGGTCCCGCCAGGCGGGACTAATCCCCCCTTGGTAAGGAGAGAAGGCCGGCGTCGAGATCCGCAACAATACCTTACAGACCCTGTTGAGCACCTTTGTCTCCTAAAATCCTATAGACCGCGCTACAGCCTTTAGAACTCTTAGACCCCCAATTCCTTTCAGATCCTGTTAAACCCTTAAGAACCCCGAAGGTAATGACTTTCTTCTCCATATGTTCTTCTGTGTACAATATTTATTTATTGCCTCTTCTGACATCCATTTAGCCTTCTTTCTGTTTGCTTTTGGGATCTCGTTTTTGGTCTCTTCTTTTATAATGTCCTCTTGCCACAATTAGTCTGGCATTCTGTTAACCTTGTCCAGCTCTGCAAAGTATTTTTAAGCGGTGAAGCCACGTCGATATTTGGCTTTGTCCGTCTGTCTATAATGAGGAAGAAGAACATTTCTAACCCACCGCGTTTAATTTTAAAAGGTTTAATTTAAAGGGTTCTGAAGGGTAATTCTAATGGGTAATTCTAATGAGTTATAAAGGGTAATTATTCAGGGTTTATGGGGTATTCTGAAGGATAATTCTAATGGGCAATTATGAAGGGTTCTAAAGGGTACTTCTAATAGGTTCTAAAGGGTAATCCTAACAGGTTCTAAAGGGTAACTCTAATGAGTTCTAAATGGTTTTAAAGGGTAATTCTAATTGGTAATTCTAATGACTGATAAAGGGTAATTATGCAGGGTTTTAAAAGGTATTTCTAAACGGTAATTCTAATGGGCAATTTTAAAGGGTTATAAAGTGTAATTTGAAAGGGTTGTGAAGGATTCTAAAGGGTAATTATGAATGGTTTTAAAGGGTAATTCTAATAGGTTCGAAAGGGTAACTATAATGAGTTCGAGAGGGTTTTAAAGGGTAATTCTAAAGGGTTCCAAAGTGTAATTTGAAAGGGTTGTGAAGGATTCCAAAGGGTAATTATGAAGGGTAATTCTAAAGCGTAACTCTATTGAGTTCTAAAGGGTAACTCTAATGAGTTCGAAAGGGTTTTATAGGGTAATTCTAATGCGTTCTAGATGGTAATTCTAATGGGTTATAAAGGGTAATTATAATGGGTTGTTACGGGTAAAGAATAATTTCCCTGAATATGGGACAATAAAGATTTATTATTAGTAACTCTAATGAGTTCTAATGGGTAATTATAAAGTGTAATTATAAAGGGTTCTAAAGGGTAATTCTGAAGGGCAATTCAAAACGGTTCTAAATGGTAATTCTCATGGGTAATTCTAAATGGTTCCAAAGGGTAATTATAAAGGGTTCTAAAGGGTAATTATGGAGGGTTCTAAAGGGTAATTATGGAGGGTTCTAAAGGGTAATTCTAGTGGATTCTAAAGGGTAGTTCTAATGGGTTCTAAAGGATAATTTTAATGGGTAATTCTAAAGGGTTCCAAAGGGTAATTATAAAGGGTTCTAAAGGGTAATTATGGAGGGTTCTAAAGGGTAATTCTGGTGGATTCTAAACGGTAGTTCTAATGGGTTCTAAAGGATAATTTTAATGGGTAATTCTAAAGGGTTCCAAAGGGTAATTATAAAGGGTTCTAAAGGGTAATTATGGAGGGTTCTAAAGGGTAATTCTAGTGGATTCTAAAGGGTAGTTCTAATGGGTTCTAAAGGATAATTTTAATGGGTAATTCTAAAGGGTTCCAAAGGGTAATTATAAAAGGGTTCTATATGTTTTGTTTGTTACTAGGCGTTGCCTATTTCATATTAAAATGCCAAACTGAACTTCTTCCTTCGGAATTGGGTGCAATATTGTTTTACCTTTACTGCATATTGCTTGGATATGTTTTCAAAGTCGTATCTGGTCGGAGTTTTTGATTTTTCCACTTTTCTCAGTTTGACTCATAGTTTTGCCACAAGGAGTTCAGATTTCATAGTTTTGCACAAGGAGTTCAGTTCAGTATTGACAGATTGCATCACACTTCTCTCTCGTCTATTGATTACATTGTTGTTAATCTGATTTTGATCTTGCCCATCACGTGAAGTCAAAATGGTTCTTTTTACCATTTGATTGCAATTACGAGCTCATTCTCCACACAGAACTTCAGCATTTGCTCCCCTAGCTCATTTTGCAAACCAAGTCCATGCCTTTCTGAAATCCCTGGTGCTCCTGCTTCTCCGATTTTTAGCTCACCTGGAACAAAGTTCAAGGGTTCTAATGGGGTAATTTTTATTTGGCACAAATGATATTTGTTGTGTTGTGACTAAAGTTTGTTCACGGCATTAAAAATATCCGGGTCTAAGGGGGTTTATCGGGAGTCAAAGTGGATCCAGGTTTGACCCCCCCCCCCCAAAAAAAAATAGGGATTTGCTTTTTTCCTTTGAAACTACACTCACTATTTCGATGAAACTTTACCACAACCTTCATCACCTGTGATGTACCAAAGTTTGTTCACGGCATTAAAAAAAATCTTACCCTTTGAGGGTCTACGGGGGGGGGGGGGGGGGATCAAAGTGGGTTCAGGTTTGACCCCCCAAAATAGGAATTTGCTTTCTTCTCTGAAACGACACAAATGTTTTCAAAGAAACCTCACCCAAACCTTCACCACCCGTGATGTACCCAAGCTTTTTCACAGCATTAAAAAAAATCTGCCCCTTTGTGGTTCTATGGGGGGGGGGGTGGGGGGGGAGGGGGAGGGTTTCCCCCCAAAATAGGTATTTGCTTTCTTCTCAGAAACTACACATGCAATTCTGATGAAACTTCACCACAACCTTAATCACCCGTGTTGTACCAAAGTTTGTTCCTGGCATTTAAAAAATCGGGGTCTATGGTAGTCAATGGGGGAGGAGGGGGGGGGGAGGTTTGCCCCCCAAAATAGGTACTTGCTTTTTTCTCAGAACCTACACATACAGTTTTGATGAAACTTCACCACAACCTTCATCATACGTGATGTACCAATATTTGTTCAGGACATTGGAAAAATTGGGTCTAAGGAAGTACATGGGGTGGGAGGGTGGTTGGGGGGGAGGGGGGGGGGTTGACCCCAAAATAGGTTGTTTTTGTTTGTTTGTTTAAAGTCTTATGATTATGTTAGTATGATTCTACATGCTGCCATGTCTTCTAGCAAGTATTGAAATTGGTTTAAAATACCTTTCATCAGTGCAGTATGCTGTTTATGCTACCAGGTGAGTACCAGGGGTATTGCCCCTATGTTTAGATTCCAGTCTCCTGTAATAATTAAACCCTCTCCTTTATGCATCTGGTCTACCTGCAATTTTCAATAAAACTCCTCCATATTTTCTTCATCTGCTGTAGAGGTTGGAGCACATATCTATGTGATGGTGGTGTTCACTGGATGGCCTTTTAACCTCACTGATATTAACCTATCATTGACAATGTTGTATCTCAGTGCTGACCCTGCCATCTTGTTATTGCAAATCGCTGCCACTCCATTGATTTTAAAGGTTCCCTGACCATAAAATAATACTTCGTAATCGTAAGATTGAAACTGCCCCAAAAACGGTACATCTGAGTTCACTTTCCCCAAAAATTTCAGTTATTGTCCTCTCCAATGGAGACAATTTTTGTTTTTTGAAATGTCATGTTCTCACCGTCCAGAACTGTTCCAATACCTAAAGAAACACTGCTGGTGAAATAAAAATGAAATTGAATAATATGTATGGGTAGCTCATGGTCATCAAATTTTCCCCATATGGTCTTACACGAACGTCTTACATTACCGGGGTATTCAGGGTATTCATAACTGCATTGCAGGGTATTCATAACTCAACTTAAAATTCCTGTAAAAGTATGCGTCAATCAGAAACTGTTTCAGTGTCCATGGTAATGTAAGACGTTAGTGTAAGACCATATAGGGAAACTTTGATTACCATGAGCTACCCATACATATTATTCAATTTCATTTTTATTTCACCAGCAGTGTTTCTTTAGGTATTGGAACAGTTCTGGATGGTGAGAACATGACATTTCAAAACAAAAAAAATTGTGGACCACCCTATGTCTCCATCTCATTGTCCCTTTTAATGACGCAGCTGATTGGCTGGCTGCAGAACTGGGACTTTCATATTTGTGTAGTCTTCCTGCTGGACTCCCAGTTGATTGTCGAGTCCTTCAAGTTTCTCTCGGGAGTTTTGGCTGCACTTTCCACCATGGTTTCTTTGGAAGTACCTAAAGTGAACATCATGACCAAGATGGACCTCCGGAGCCCTGCTGCACAAAAGGAGGTTGAGAGATTTCTTGACCCAGATCTTTATTCTATGATGGAGGATTCCGCCGGAGCATTGAGGAGTCACAAGTTTCAGGATCTCACTCGTGCTATTTATGAGCTGGTAGATGATTACTGGTTGGTTTGGTTCATTCCTCTAAATCGAGAGGAGCCCGATACTATCCAGGAGGTGGCTCAGCTTGTAGATTCAACTCTCCAGATCGGAGATGAAGAAGAATTCAGGGAACCACAGGAAGTCAGTGATGAAGCAAATCTGGAGGACTTTCTGTCATCGCAAGAAAACTGAATGTGGGAGGAAGACAGAGAGATCTGCCGATGTCCCTGTTCTCTACTGTTGTTGTGCTTCCCTCTCTCTCCCCCTATTGTCTCCCGCTCCCTTTATTTTATGTTTTATGTTTGTTTCTGTTTATATTTTTTATGTGTTTTATGTATTAGCTCTTACATGAGCCTCGACTATGTATACAAAAAAAATCTCTATTTATTACACCTAACCTTCCCTGATTCATTGACCTTGCATTACATGTCCCAATCTTATGAACGTTTGAGAAGCTGAGAGTTTGACTTCCAGTTCCGCCAATCTCAGCAAATAGATTTCCTTGCAGGTTTGATTCACTCCCTTCTTAACGTACAGGCCTGCTGATGAAAGTACTTTGGTTTTCCCCAATAGCAATTTGGGTACTCTAAAACCTACATGGGAGTAAAATTGGAGTTAAAAAGGGGATGGGGGAGGCCATGGCTTATCATGCTGCTCTATAGCTTTTTTCTCCTAGATTTCTGATCATCTATGGAAGTGGTTTGCCATTGCCTTCTTCTGGGCAGTGTCGATATTAAATGGGTCATCCTCGCTATAGTTCTCCGAAGAGAATCCTCTGACGAAGAAGAGAATCCTCTGTCTGCAATATGTGCCAGCTGCCGACAATGCCATCCCATTCCTGCTCCCATGGCTTTACATACCTCTGATCGGGGCAATATGTGCCAGCTGCCGACATCGCCATCCCACTCCTGCTCCCATGGCTTCACGTACCTCTGATCGGGGCAATATGTGCCAGCTGCCGACAATGCCATCCCACTCCTGCTCCCACGGCTCCACGTACCTCTGATCGGGGAAATATGTGCTAGCTTCCGGCATGGACATCCCACTCCTGATCCCATGGCTTTACGTACCTCTGATAGGGGCAATATGTGCCAGCTGCCGACATCGCCATCCCACTCCTGCTCACATGGCTTCACGTACCTCTGATCGGGGCAATATGTGCCAGCTGCCGACAATGCCATCCCACTCCTGCTCCCATGGCTTTACGTACCTCTGATCGGGGCAATATGTGCCAGCTGCCGACATCGCCATCCCACTCCTGCTCCCATGGCTTTACGTACCTCTGATCGGGGCAATATGTACCAGCTGCCGACAATGCCATCCAACTCCTGCTCCCATGGCTTCACGTACCTCTGATTGGGTCAATATGTGCCAGCTGCCGACAATGCCATCCCACTCCTGCTCCCATGGCTTTACGTACCTCTGATCGGGGCAATATGTGCCAGCTGCCGACATCGCCATCCCACTCCTGCTCCCATGGCTTCACGTACCTCTAATCGGGGCAATATGTGCCAGCTGCCGACAATGCGATCCAACTCCTGCTCCCATGGCTTCACGTACCTCTGATCGGGTCAATATGTGCCAGCTGCCGACAATGCCATCCCACTCCTGCTCCCATGGCTTCACGTACCTCTGATCGGGGCAATATGTGCCAGCTTCCTGCATGGACATCCCACTCCTGCTCCCATGGCTTCACGTACCTCTGATCGGGTCAATATGTACCGGTTGCCGACAATACCATCCCACTCCTGCTCCCATGGCTTCATGTACCTCTGATCGGGGCAATATGTGCCAGCTTCCTGCATGGACATCCCACTCCTGCTCTCATGGCTTCACGTACCTCTGATCAGGGCAATATGTGCCAATTGTGCCAGCTTCCTGCATGGACATCCAACTCCTGCTCCCATGGCTTCACGTACCTCTGATCGGGTCAATATGTGCCAGCTGCCGACAATGCCATCCCACTCCTGCTCCCATGGCTTCACGTACCTCTGATCGGGTCAATATGTGCCATCTGCCGACAATGCCATCCAACTCCTGCTCCCATGGCTTCACGTACCTCTGATCGGGTCAATATGTGCCAGCTGCCGACATGGCCATCCCACTCCTGCTCCCATTGCTTCACGTACCTCTTATCGGGTCAATATGTGCCAGCTGCCGACATCGCCATCGCACTCCTGCTCCCATGGCTTCACATACCTCTGATCGGGGCAACATGTGCCAGTTGCCGACATGGCCATCCCACTCCTGCTCCCATGGCTTCACGTACCTCTGATCGGTCAATATGTGCCAGCTGCCGACATCGCCATCGCACTCCTGCTCCCATGGCTTCACGTAATCCTGATCGGGTCAATATGTGCCACGTTCCTGCATGGACATCCAACTCCTGCTCCTATGGCTTCACGTAACCCTGATCGGGGGACTAAAAATTAAATAGGTGGTTAACGAATTTGTTAACCCACAGGTTAACGAATGCAAAGGCCACCTCCTTTAAGAAGGATTGCTGCCTTTACCCCATTAACCCCTAATTCATGTAAAAGTAGTACCCTGATATCTACCAATACCGTTGTCCTGCAGCCTGCAGGTGGTTTATGTGTCATCTCCCCTATTTGCCCCGAGATGAGACAAGATGTACCATACTCTTTACCAGCTATACGCTACTTCCTTCGGACAGCCGCCATCTTGGTAAACCTCTGGTGCTGCAGAAGCAGTTTATTGGCACGTGTTATGCTCGATGGTTTGCCTATAGGACAATGTTTGCCTATAGGACATCCTGCCAGCGCCCCATGAGCATGACAACACTGCAATTTTTTTAAATTTTTTTTAATAGAAGTGTTCTGACACTTTTGTTTTGCTGCTCTTTCTCTTTTAGTCATATTGGGCAGTCATATAATATGCCTGCGTTGACTTTTTTATGTTCCCAAACTTGAGGATGTATTGTCAAACTGGCATCAAGACCCTCAAGTTATTGTGTACGCACAAGGGATAGGGGACCCTAAATTGAGAAAGGAGTTATTCGGTGATAGTGTAGGGGTGTAGGAGAGTTTAAGCATAGTGCAAAGATAATGGAGTAAAGTTTGGAGGAGATGGGAGTAAAAGGAGGGAAGAGAAGGAAGCGATGAGGGAGGGGGTCAGAATTCTGTCATCTTACTATATTATTCACCAAATGTCCATCCGTCCGTTCAAAGGTACCGCAAAAACGGCTCAACTGATCGCAACGATATTTTGGGTGGGTATTCCTGGGACCCCTGGGAGTAAAATTGACTCTATTGTTTTTCCGAGTTTTCCAAGTTTTCCAATTTTCCAGTTTTTGCAAACATGATGGAATAATATTTACCGATATGAACAGTGATGTGGCTTTTGTTGAAATTCTACAAATACTATTTATTCTACGTACCAGGTGAGAGTAGATCGACTCCTGACGAACTCTTCCTATATAAACGTGCGGCTCCGAAGTAACATGGCAGCGTGCGCAAAGCGACTGAGAAACAGGTGTAGCAGCCGCTTCCGTGTTTCAGATTCGGCGCGCACTCTTCACACATAAACGTGCGACTGAGAAAGACGTGAAGCGGCCGCTTCCGTTTTGCAGAATTCAATCTTTTTTCAAAATGGGCGCCATGTACTGTTTAGATTTTGATGATTTGCGTGTGATATGATTCAACGGATGTTTATATGAATCGTTTAAAATTAAAAAAAGCCTTCAATTTCTGATATTTTGCCTTTTCATTTGGGCTTTCCAATTGAAGCCCCGCCCGTAGGGCGGGTACCGTTGCTAGTGTTAATTAATTTCATGAGAGGTAATAAAGGTGAATTCAAAAAGTTATCACCGGGTGTCTGCCCACGTGCCCATCATGTTTTGGCATCCATCGAACTGCAAACTACGCTTCTGAATTGTAGACAGGAAAGAAGATATAAAAGTTAAAATGTGCTCCATCCGTCTGACCTACCGTTCATTTGTCCATGTACTTTTATGTATGCGATATTTCAAAAAACCCAAGCCGTTGAACATTTAGTTTTCATATTGCAGATATAGATTCCTCATGACATTATCTGAACCTGATTAGATCACGGCTGTTATTGGATTAATTATGTCACCATGGCAACCATCTCGGTAACATGGCTAATTGTGTACACGATATTTCAAAAACCGTTCCAGATTTAGCTTTCATTTTACACAAATATATTTCTCATGGCATTATCTCAGCCTGATTAGATCATGGCTGTGATTGTTTTGAATTATGTTGCTATGGCAACCATATTGGTAATTTGGCTTGTGTACGATATTTGTGAGGCTCTTCTTGTCTTGTTTCTTGTTAGCATAGGCACAGTGTGTTTGTGTGTTTGTTTGTTTTTGAGAGAGATAACCATCCAAAAGCCGGTGGACTGAGAGTATCAGCTTCTTGTTTTGTGATGATGATGCTGAGTGCAGCTGAGTGTGGTGAGAAATCAGGCGACATTTTTGTGACGTCGATGGTAAACAGTGTGCCTCGGGAAGTGACGGGACATCCCCCAAGCTCAGGAGTTGTGTTTGTGTCGTCTGACAGTCCAGTGCTGTGTCCTGTGTATTTGTCTGTATGTCCATCTGTGTGAGATGTGTGTGTGGCAGCTCCACTACAAGCCTTAGAGCCTGCAATAAATAAATAAGTGAAATGACAAATTGCAGTTTTCCAAACCAAAACTAGAGGGCATCTCAAAATGGAAAGCCCATCCACGTCCGCTTTGTACTCAAATTAAACTTGATGAAAACGACAGTAAAAAAAAAAAATATACATTTTATTAATTTGTGTTGTCCATATACTCATAATGAAGATTTGTTGAAGCTTCTATGACAAAAGCTCAATTAGTAAGAAGGTTATGGCCTGGACAGACACTGAATAATGGTAAATAAAGAAACACAGAAGCGATTAAAAAAACGGAGCGTCTCGTGCTTGACGCCCCTGCGATGAGGTTAATAAGGGTTATTTATAGTTACTATGACTTTGCCTTTTCACATTTGACCCAATTTTGTATTATTTCCTCCATATTCTCAAAATAAAAGTTCGTTGAAAATTTGATAACAAAAGCTCAATTAGTAACAAGGTTATGGCCTGGACAGACACTGAATAATGGTAAATAAAGAAACAGAAGCGATTTAAAAAACGGAGCGTCTCGTGCTTGACGCCCTGCGATAGGGTTAATAAGGGTTATTTATAGTTACTATGACTTTGCACTTTCACATTTGACCCAATTTTATATTATTTCCTCAATATTCTCATAATAAAAGTTTGTTGAAAATTTTATGACAAAAGCTCAATTAGTAAGAAGGTTATGGCCTCGACAGACACTGAATAATGGTAAATAAAGAAACGCAGAAGCGATAAACGGGGCGCTTCATGCTTGAAGGGCTGCGATGGGGCTAATAACGGCTATTTATAGTTACTATGGCTTTGCCTTTTCACATTTGACCCAATTTTATATTATTTCCTCCATATTCTCATGATAAAAGTTTGTTGAAAATTTGATTACAAAAGCTCAATTAGTAAGAAGGTTATGGCCTCAACATACACTGAATAATGGTAAATAAAGAAACGCAGAAGCGATAAACGGGGCGCTTCATGCTTGAAGGGCTGTGATGGGGCTAATAAGGGCTATTTATAGTTACTATGGCTTTGCCTTTTCACATTTGACCCAATTTTATATTATTTCCTCCATATTCTCATGATAAAAGTTTGTTGAAAATTTGATGAAAAAGCTCAATTAGTAAGAAGGTTATGGCCTCAACATACACTGAATAATTGTAAATAAAGAAACGCAGAAGCGATTAAAAAAACGGGCCGTCTCGTGCTTGATGCCCTGCGATGGGGTTAATAAGGGCTATTTATAGTTACAAGGACTTTGCCTTTTCACATTTGACACAATTTTATATTATTGCTTACATATTCTCAAAATAAAAGTTTGTTGAAGATTTTATGACAAAAGCTCAATAAGTAAGAAGGTTATGGCCTGGACAGACACTGAATAATGGTAAATAAAGAAATGCAGAAGCGATTAAAACATGTGTTGAGTTTGGTCATGTGTTGAGGAAGGATGAAAGTGACTGGTTGAGAAGAGTGATGGAAATGAATGTAGAAGGAAGTAGAGGATGGGGAAGACTGAGAAAGACTTGGCTAAAGATGGTGGAAGAAGAAATGCGGGCAAGGTGATTAACAAGGAGAGATGCAGAAAATAGGGCAAAATGGAGAAGATTGTCATGGGGACCGCACGGCTAACCCCCGCTCCAGCAGGGAAAATGGTCTTAAAATGCATGTTGTGTTGTTGTTGATTAAAACAACGGAGCGTCTCGTGCTTGACGCCCTGCGATAAGGTTAATAAGGGCTATTTATAGTTACAATGACTTTGCCTTTTCACATTTGACCCAATTTTATGTTATTTCCTCCATATTCTCAAAATAAAAGTTTGTTGAAGATTTTATGACAAAAGCTGAATTAGTAACAGGGTGATGGCCTGAACAGACACACTGAATAATGGTAAATAAAGAAACACAGAATCGATTTTAAAAAACGGAGCGTCTCGTGCTTGACGCCCTGCGATACGGTTAATAAGGGTTATTTATAGTTACTATGACTTTGCCTTTTCACATTTGACCCAATTTTATGTTATTGCCTCCATATTCTCAAAATAAAAGTTTGTTGAAAATTTATGACAAAAGCTCAACAAGGTGATGGCCTGGACAGACACTGAATAATGGTAAATAAAGAAACACAGAAGCGATTTAAAAAAACGGGCCATCTCGTGCTTGACGCCCTGCGATACGGTTAATAAGGGTTATTTATAGTTACTATGACTTTGCACTTTCACATTTGACCCAATTTTACATTATTTCCTCCATATTCTCATAATAAAAGTTTGTTGAAAATTTGATGACAAAAGCTCAATTAGTAAGAAGGTTATGGCCTGAACATACACTGAATAATTGTAAATAAAGAAATGCAGAAGCGATTTAAAAAACGGGGCGTCTCGTGCTTGACGCGCTGAGATGGGGTTAATAAGGGTTATTTATAGTTACTATGACGTTGCACTTTCACATTTGACCCAATTTTATATTATTTCCTCCATATTCTCATAATAAGAGTTTGTTGAAGATTTTATGACAAAAGCTCAATTAGTAAGAAGGTTATGGCCTGAACATACACTGAATAATTGTAAATAAAGAAACGCAGAAGCGATTTAAAAAACGGGCCGTCTCGTGCTTGACGCCCTGCCATGGGGTTAATAAGGGCTATTTATAGTTACAATGACTTTGCACTTTCACATTTGACCCAATTTTATATTATTTCCTCCATATTCTCAAAATAAAAGTTTCTTGAAAATTTTATGACAAAAGCTCAATTAGTAAGAAGGTTATGGTCTGGACAGACACTGAATAATGGTGAATAAAGAAATGCAGAAGCGATTAAAAAAACGGAGCGTCTCATGCTTGATGCCCTGCGATAGGGTTAATAAGGGTTATTTATAGTTACTATGACTTTTCCTTTTCACATTTGACCGAATTTTATATTATTTCCTCCATATTCTCATAATAAAAGCTTGTTGAAAATTTTATGACAAAAGCTCAATTAGTAAGAAGGTTATGGCCTGAACATACACTGAATAATTGTAAATAAAGAAACACAGAAGCGATTTAAAAAACGGGCCGTCTCGTGCTTGACGCCCTGCGATGGGGTTAATAAGGGCTATTTATAGTTACAATGACTTTGCACTTTCACATTTAACCCAATTTTATATTATTTCCTCCATATTATCAAAATAAAAGTTTCTTGAAAATTTTATGACAAAAGCTCAATTCGTAAGAAGGTCTGGACAGACAGGTCTGCTGCAGGTCTGGACAGACACTGAATAATGGTAAATAAAGAAATGCAGAAGCGATAAAAAAAACGGAGCGTCTCGTACTTGACGCCTTGCGATGGGGTTAATAAGGGCTATTTATAGTTACTATGACTTTGCACTTTCACATTTGACCCAATTTTATATTATTTCCTCCATATTCTCATAATAAAAGTTTGTTGAAAATTTTATGACAAAAGCTCAAATGGTAAAAAGTTATGGCCTGGACAGAGAAACAGACACATAAGCGATTGCAAAAGTCCGTCTTCCACCATGCGGTGGGGATGGGCTGATGATTAGTGACATTCGGCAATTCAAATTGAATGAGAAAACGAGTTTCTTGAATTGAAAGACTGCATTGCACTTCCCATTTTATCCCATTTCCTGCTCCAACCACATTCCCCTTCCGTCGTTCAACACCGATTCCTCATATCCACTCTCTTGCAAACGATGTACTTTCCGAGAATTCATTTTATTTCTTCCTCAAGAACAACACTTCGGTGCAGCATCAATACATACTCCAGTGATAAAATGATTTCACTTACATTTGCAACACATTCTCATTTTGCACACAACACAAAAATCAGCAAATCAGGCATACCAACTTGTTGTAGTAAATTCTTTTTTCCATCCTCCAGTAAAGTCAGCATTCTTGAAATCATCACAGCGAGCACACATGCACGTTTTTGTTTCAAATATAGTTATTGCTGTAAGCATTATTTAGGAAAGTCAAGTTAGGAAGCACCGTATATGCTATTAGTGCAAGTATCATGTTTAGGCAAATCATCCGCAAACTTCTATACTCTTCAAGTTCCCAGGTTTCTGAAAGTCCCCGCTTGTACTAGGATTCGGTGCTCTTCGATTTGTTGGTTTTCTTCGTCGACACCGCTTGTACTAAGATTCGGTGCTCTTCGATTTGTCGGTTTTCTTCGTCGACACCGCTTGTACTAGGATTCGGTGATCTTCGATTTGTCGGTTTTCTTTGTCGATACCGCTTGTACTAGGATTCGGTGGTCTTCGATTTGTCGGTTTTCTTCGTCGATACTATGGTTTCCTCAATAATCTCTTCATAAGCTTCCAGCGGCTTTGGCGTTGCTTCCTTCTTCGTTGTCTTTTTTGCTTCCTCTTTGGGACTCGTCGGTTTCTCGACCTTCTTGGTTGACACAACGGTCTCTTCTATGATCTCCTCGTAAGCGTCTTCCTCGACACCTTGTACAACCTGTTGTTGTGTTATTTTCATGATGTTGACATCTTCCTTGCTCTCGTTAAGCTCTTTTCTGCCATCATCACCTGTTGTCGCCTTTGGTTTCGGTTCAACTTTGGTAGCGACAATCTTGAGAACCTTCTCTTCGGACACCGTCACTTTGGTACCTGTAATCTTTTGTGGTTTTGCCTCAACTGTGGAAGTTTCAGATTTCCTTGTTGTTGTAACGGCTTTAAATCCTGCTTCACCTTCGTCTTTCACCTTGGTCGGAGGTTTCACTTTTTCTGTTGACGGAGGTGATGTCTCTTCCGACTTTGAATCATGAGCCTTCACTTCCGGTGATGCTTCTGACGATTCGGCGGCAGGTAACTTGCCGTCGGTTAATTTACCCTCTGGTGATTTTGCTGCTGGTGATTTTCTTTCAGGTGACTTCGCATCAGGTGACGTTGCTGCTGGCGATTTGGCTGCAGGTGATTTATCAGTAGGTGATGTTGCTGCAGATGATTTGGCTGCAGGTGACTTATCAGTAGGTGATGTTGCTGCAGGTGATTTGGCTGCAGGTGATTTATCAGTAGGTGATGTTGCTGCAGGTGATTTGGCTGCAGGTGACTTATCAGTAGGTGATGTTGCTGCAGGTGATTTGGATGCAAGTGACTTATCAGAGGGTGAAGTTGCTAAAGGTGATTTGGCTACAGGTGACTTATCAGCAGGTGAAGTTGCTACAGGTGATTTGGCTGCAGGTAATTTATCAGCAGGTGATGTTGATGCTGGTGATTTGGCTGCAGGTGACTTATCAGTAGGTGATGTTGCTGCAGGTGATTTGGATGCAAGTGACTTATCAGCAGGTGAAGTTGCTAAAGGTGATTTGGCTGCAGGTGACTTATCAGCAGGTGAAGTTGCTACAGGTGATTTGGCTGCAGGTAATTTATCAGCAGGTGACGTTGCTGCTGATTTGGCTGCAGGGGAATTATCAGCAGGTGAAGTTGCTACAGGGGATTTTGCTGCAGGGGATTTTGCTGCAGGGGAAGTTGCTACAGGGGATTTGGCTGCAGGTAATATATCAGCCGGTGATTTGGCTGAAGGTGGTTTATCAGTAGGTGATGTTGCTGCTGCTGATTTGGCTGCAGGTGATTTATCAGCAGGCGAAGTTGCTACAGGGGATTTGGCTGCAGGTGATTTATCAGCAGGGGAAGTTGCTACAGGGGATTTGGCTGCAGGGGATTTTGCTGCAGGTGAAGTTGCTACAGGGGATTTGGCTGCAGGTGATTTATCAGCCGGTGAAGTTGCTACAGGTGATTTGGCTGCAGGTGATTTATCAGCAGGGGAAGTTGCTACAGGGGATTTCGCTGCAGGGGATTTTGCTGCAGGTGAAGTTGCTACAGGGGATTTGGCTGCAGGTGATTTATCAGCCGGTGAAGTTGCTGAAGGTGGTTTATCAGTAGGTGATGTTGCTGCTGGTGATTTGGCTGCAGGTGACTTATCAGTAGGGGAAGTTGCTTCAGGTGATTTGGCTGCAGGTGATATATCAACCGGTGATTTGGCTGCAGGTGATTTATCAGTAGGTGATGTTGCTGCTGGTGATTTGGCTGCAGGTGACTTATCAATAGGTGATGTTGCTGCTGGTGATTTGGCTGCAGGTGACTTATCAGCAGGGGAAGTTGCTACAGGTGATTTGGCTGCAGGTGATTTATCAGCAGGTGAAGTTGCTGAAGGTGGTTTATCAGTAGGTGATGTTGCTGCTGGTGATTTGGCTGCAGGTGACTTATCAGCAGGTGAAGTTGCTACAGGTGATTTGGCTGCAGGTGATTTATCAGCAGGTGATGTTGCTGCTGATAATTTGTCTGCAGGTGACTTACCAGCAGCTGAAGTTGCTGCAGGTGTCTTATCTGCAGGTGAAGTTTCTACAGGTGATTTGCTTACGGGTAACTCATCAGTAGGTGATATTAATGGGGACGATGTGACAACAGGTAATTTAGCTGCAAGTGATTTATCAGTTGGTGATATTGCTGCAGGTGATTTGGCTGCAGGTGATTTGGCTGCAGGTGATTTATCAGCAGGCAATGTTGCTACAGGTAATTTGGCTGCAGGTGACTTATCGGCAGGTGATGTTGCGACAGGTGATTTGGCTGCAGGTGACTTATCAGCAGGTGAAGTTGCTACAGGTGATTTGGCTGCAGGCGATTTATCAGCAGGTGATGTTGATGCTGGTAATTTGGCTGCAGGTGACTTATCATCAGGTGATGTTGCTACAGATGATTTCGCTGCAGGTAATTTATCAGCAGGTGAGGTTGATGCTGGTAATTTGGCTGCAGGTGACTTATCAGCAGGTGAAGTTGCTGCAGGTGATTTGGCTGCAGGTAATTTATCAGCAGGTGATGTTGATGCTGGTGATTTGGCTGCAGGTGACTTATCAGCAGGTGAAGTTGCTACAGGTGATTTGGCTGCAGGGGACTTATCAGCAGGTGAAGTTGCTACAGGTGATTTGGCTGCAGGCGATTTATCAGCAGGTGATGTTGATGCTGGTAATTTGGCTGCAGGTGACTTATCAGCAGGTGAAGTTGCTACAGGTGATTTGGCTGCAGGTAATTTATCAGCAGGTGATGTTAATGCTGGTGATTTGGCTGCAGGTGACTTATCAGCAGGTGAAGTTGCTACAGGTGATTTGGCTGCAGGTAATTTATCAGCAGGTGATGTTGCTGCTGGCGATTTGGTTATGGGTGACTTATCAGCAGGTGATATTAATGGGGACGATGTGACTACAGGTGATTTGCTTGTAGGTGACTTTGCTTCAGGTGATTTGCCTGTAGGTGACTTTGTGTCAGGCGATATTCTTGTAGGTGATTTGTCTGCAGGTGACTTTGCATCAGGTGAAGTCACTGCAGGTGATTTATCTGAGGGTGACCCAGCATCAGGTGAAGTTGCTTCAGGTGATTTGGCTACAGGTGACTTAGTAGTAGGTGATATTGCTGTAGGTGATATGTGCGTGGGTAACTTGACATCAGGTGGGATTGCTGCAGGTGATTTGCTTGTAGGTGACATTGCATCGGGTGAAGTTGCTGCAGGTGATTTGACTTCATGTGAAGTCGCTGCAGGTGATTTGACTTCAGGTGAAGTCGCTGCAGGTGATTTGACTTCAGGTGAAGTCGCTGCAGGTGATTTGACTTCAGGTGAAGTCGCTGCAGGTGATTTGACTTCAGGTGAAGTCACTGCAGGTGATTTGACTTCAGGTGAAGTCGCTGTACGTTTTTTGGCTACTGGTGGTGTTGCTGCAAGTGATGTGGCTGCAGGTGATTTTGCTGCAGGTGATTTTGCTGCAGGTGATTTTGCTGCAGGTGATTTTTCTGCAGGTGATTTTGCTGCAGGTGATTTTGCTGCAGGTGATTTTGCTGCAGGTGATTTTGCTGCAGGTGATTTTGCTGCAGGTGATGTGGCTGCAGGTGATGTTGCTGCAGGTGATGTTGCTGCAGGTGATGTTGCTGCAGGTGATGTTGCTGCAGAGGATTTGGATACAGGTGACTTGGCAGTCGGTGATGTTGTGGCACGTGCTGCTGTAGGCGATTTGACTACAGGTGTTTTTGCATCAGGTGACTTTGTTGCAGGTGACCTGGTCTTTGGGGATTTAGCACTTGGCGATGTCACCGCTGCAGGTGATTTGGCTGTAGGCGATTTAGTAACAGGTGAAATTGCTGCTGGTGATTTGGCTGTAGTTGTCTTAGTAGTAGGTGATGTTGCTGCAGATGATTTAGCGACGGATAAGGTAGCGCTAGTGGGTGACCGAGCTGGACGTGACTTCGGTGAAGGTGACTTGGAAAGTGCTGATTTATCTGCCGGAGACTTCGGAAGAGGTGACCTCGTTTCTGGGGATTTGGCTTGGATGGTCCGTGAAGATGGTGACTTGATGGCGGGAGACTTCGCAGCGGGGGATTTTGAAGTCGGTGACTTAGCGGCTGATTTGGCAGGTGACTTGGCAGGTATTTTAGCGGTTGATGGGGCACCTGATTTGGCAGAGATTATTTCGTTTTTAACCGGAACAATAATTTGTTCCTTTATTAGTGGAAGAGATTTTGGAATATCAAGCTTTGGTTCTTCCTCTTTCTCAATGGCTGCTTTTGTTTTTTCTTTCATTTCTTCAGTTACTTCGCTCTCGTCAGTCGTTTGTTTCGGTTTTTCACTCGAAATTCCATGTATTTGTGTCTCAGCTGAAGGCCTTGTGTCTTTAGTCTTTGTTGGACTGGTTTCTGGTTTTTCTTTCTCTTGTTTATTGACAGTTTCAATATATGTGGTTTCAACATCTTCAACATATTGAACCACTATTTCAGGTTCTTTCACCTCCTCCTCCTCCTCCTCCTCCTCCACCTCCTCTTCAGTGTTCTGAGGCCCCTCTTTAGATTCAGCCTTACTATCCTCAGCATCCTCTGCCTCCATTTTAGTTTCTTCTTCGGTATCTTCTTCCAACCCTTCATCTTCTTTCTCAGGTGAAATCTTTGTTTCTTTTGCTTCTACCAACAACTCATTTTCTGAACCTTCCTGAACATTCGGCTTCACCGTTTCATCTGTTCCAGCCTCTCCATCTGTGATATCTTGTGCTTTTACTTCAGGCTTATCTTCAGTTTCTTCCTTTGCCATTTCTACAGCTGCTTCATTTGGTGCTGATTGAGTATCTTCCACCTCCTCAGTAGAAATTGCAGCCTCTGCATCCTCTTCTACGTCTTCTTCTGTTTCTCCAACCTCTTCTGCTAGTTGTTCCTCTGATTTATCTTCGGGTTCATCAGCATCTTTTTCAGGTGCTGTTTCGGTCTCTTCAACATGGTCTGGTATAACTTCAGCCTCTTCCTCTGTTTGCTCCTCAGCATCAGATTCCTTTTGTTCTTCTGAACCTTCTTCATGTGCAGCTTCAGTATCTGATATTTTTTCTGCTGTAATCTCTTCTTTGCTTTCTTCCTCGGCTTCTTGCGGAGTCTCTCCTTCGGACTCTTCCTCCACTTTCTCAATGCCTGCAACGTCTCCATCCTGTCTATCCTCGGCCTCCTTTCCTTCCTCCATATCTTCCTCAGAAACAGCTTCTACAACTTCAACATGTTTAATCTCAACGTCACTTTCTTTGTCTACTGCCTCCTCTTCTTCTTGGCTATCATCTGCAGGTGTACTGGCCACAGACGGCAACAATGCATGAGTGATTAGTGATTCCTTCATCTTTTCTGGTGCACCCTTGTGAGAAACTGAAATCTTGGAGGAAGTCACATATTTGAATGATGGCTTAGTGGGCTGCCTCGCTTCATGTGTGGAGCTCAGCATGCTTCCAAATCTGGTTTCTTCCCCTTCAAGCATCTTCCTATAATTATGAAAACACATAACAGTGTTACTGCATTTATTTTGAAAGTAATATAGGGTAAAGGGAGGTGTGTGTGTGTGTGTGTGTGTGTCTGTATGTGTATATATGTATATATATATATATATATATATATATATATATATATATATATATATATATATATATATATATATACACACACGACATGGCCAAAAGTATGCGGACACCCTAATTTGTGGATTTGGCTGTTTCAGCCACACCTATTGCTGACAGGTATATATAATCAAGCACACAGCCTTGCAATCTCTAGAGACAAACATTGGCAGTCGAATGGGCCGTACTGAAGAGCTCAGTGACTTTCAACGTGGCACCGTCATAGGATGCCACCTTTCTAACAAGTCAATTTGTCAAATTTCTGTCCTGCAAGAGCTGCCCCGGGCAACAGTAAGTGCGGTTATTGTGAAGTGGAAACGTCTAGGAGCAACAACAGCTCAGCCGCGAAGTGGTAGGCCACACAAGCTCACAGAACGGGACTGCCGAGTTCTGAAGCACTTAGCACGTAAAAATCGTCTGTCCTCAGTTGCAACACTCACTACCGAGTTCCAAACTGCCTCTGGAAGCATCGTCAGCCCAACAACTGTTCGTCGGGAACTTCATGAAATGGGTTTCCATGGCCGAGCAGCCGCACATAAGCCTAATATCACCATGCGCAATGCCAAGCGTCGGCTGGAGTGTTGAATCACGCTTCACCATTTGACCGTCCGACGGACGAATCTGGGTTTGGTGGTTGCCAGTAGAACGCCACCTGCTTGAATGCATAGTACCAACTGTAAAGTATGGTGGAGGAGGAATAATGGTCTGGGACTGTTTTTCATGGTTTGGGCTCGGCCCCTTAGTTCCAGTGAAGGGAAATCTTAACACTACAGCATACAATGACATTCTAGATGATTGTGTGCTTCCAACTTTGAGGCAACAGTTTGGGGAAGGCCCTTTCCTGTTTCAGCATGACAATGCCCCCGTGCACAAAGCAAAGTCCATACAGAAATGCTTTGTCGAGATCGGTGTGGAAGAACTTGACTGGTCTGCACAGAGCCCTGACCTCAACCCCATCGAACACCTTTGGGATGAAATGGAACGCCGAATTCGAGCCAGGCCTAATCTCCCCAACATAAGTGCCCGACCTCACTAATGCTCTCGTGGCTGAATGGAAGCAAATCCCTGCAGCAATATTCCAACATCTCGTGGAAAACCTTCCCAGAAGAGTGGAGGCTGTTATTGCAGCAAAGGGGGGACCAACTCCATATTAATGCCCATGATTTTGGAATGAGATATTCGACGAGCACATACAGGTGTGGTGTTCGGGTGTCCACATACTTTAGGCCATGTAGTGTATATACGTATATATATATACATATATATACATATACATTTGTGTTTGTTACACTTCTCTCTTAGTTCAGGAGTTTCTGAAGGGAATTCTGATTTTATGAATGTTACAATGCTTTATTGGTGACATTGATTGATGGGACGATCCTCAAGGAGGAAGCTTTCAGTAACTGTTGAAAATTACCTGTAGGCAGCAATTTCAATGTCCAACGCCATCTTAACGTTGAGGAGATCCTGGTATTCACGCAGGTGACGAGCCATCTCCCATTTTGTGTTCCTGAGCTCAGTTTCCAGCTGTTGAATCATGTCCTGTGTATCACATAAAGATGAAATGTCATTGTTCATACTCAATATGATATCGATGTTCATCATGTAAAGATTCTTGCAAACCCCTCAATATTTCTGGAGGCAATTCTAAATATGAAAATGGTAGTTAATAGCAGATTGAATATTCTTTGCATGTGGTTTGCAGACGATGCAATTGTGCGACCTTGAGCTGGCCCTCCTGTCACTTTTGGTAAGAGGAAGAATAATAATTAAGCCTCCCCCTATAAGATAGCTGTTTTAGGGTTTGTTTCTACAATTAGCGCCCCAAATTTTAATAGTACCTCTGAGTTTCTGAGACCCCTAGCAGAACTAAACCACCATTTAGGTTTGTTTTCTTCCCTTTTCCTTAACTGCCAATGTCCATGCTGTATCTTGGAGCCGGCTGGGACTTTTGGAATGAAATTTTACATCAATAATGTAAAGAAAAAGTATGTGGGGGTGACATTTTTCACCTTGACCTGATTTTAATGTCATAGCCTAATTAAAGACATTTTAACATTTTCATCATAACTCGACTAAGGTTTGTCTGATAAGAACAAAATTGCCTTCTCTATATAGCCTATGTCCTAGAGCAAGCCACATTTACGTCTAATTTACATCATACCCCTCCGGGTTAAAGGTGAAGGTCAAATGACCGTCTGAGAAAAAATACACGATTTTTTAAAATCATCGCTCCATTTTGCCAATGCAGAATCTCCAAGACTTCCTGGCCTTCCAATATGTTTTTGCATCACAATAGTGGACCTGCATTGAAGATGTGCACCTTATTTCTGATTATTGTCCTTGGCCTACTTTTTTTGGATTGTAACCTAATTAACTAAAAACACCTTTTTGATCATAACTTGAATAATTTTGCTTCGATTTTAATGATGTTGCGTGGATGGAATGTAGATAGGGTCTTGTTTTCCTAATTTACATGTTTTCATTTCGTTCATGTATTTTAAATGCCTGGCGTACACTGCGAGGCCTTTATGAATGAATCAACTTCAGATCCCTCACTGGATTTTCAACTTTACCCAAATACCTCTAATTTTGACTGAAATATTGTGTGAAAATTACCATGTCCAATTTATTATGAGGTCTGGGCTTATCACATTGGATTGGCCTGATAGTGTTACCATCTAAAAATGTGCCTTATGATGTTGGGAACCTAAGGTTCACCCACACGCTGTATGTGTTTGTTCATTGCCTACTAATGTCTTTGTAATTCATATAAAAGTATACTGATGTCTTTCTCCTGCACGTGATTTATCTACAAACTCCTCCATGAGCTTTTGCATATTAGAGTTGAAAATTACTTATGATATACATATACATCATGCCGATGCACTATCCACACCATAGTACTCACATGTACAGCAGATAATAGTGATATTCCAGCCAAACATAAATAAGGTGTATTTGGTCAAGGCATTGCAGACACTTGTCAATTTTTTGGTGAATATCCACATTATAAATGCAGACAAGACAGGGGGCTTTATGTACCCATGAAAAAGACAATATGCATCGAAATGCTGTATCATCCTTTTGGTCAAGTCCAACTTCTATTAGGAACAAGGCATTTTTAGCCATCGCTTTGCTGACGGATTTAATCATAAGACGGCATGTTGTACTTTACAAATATTCTGCTCTATTCACTCTATCATTTGCCTGAGGTCATTTCTATCTGATTGGAAGTTAGCTAACCTCACCTCATCAAACATTCTTGCTGCTTATATACACAAAGAATTAAGTTAAGCACCCCCCCCGTTTTTTTACAACCTCGCACATTACAAGTTTGTTGTCGTCAAAACAGTGTAATATACCCATGATATTGCTATATTTTCTGGAGAAGTGATATTATGGTCACATAAAAACATAACAATCATGCCGTTTTCAATATTTTATTCTGAATAATTTAAGGTGAAATTTTTTGGGAATTTTAGGCATATTCTCACCTCAATTTAAGTATGGAGCTATAGGTCCATCACGGACAGTGTGGATGACGTTTATGTTTTCTAACGTACAGTCATTGTTCTGAGAAGACCTCTAGCGATCTTTGCGTCAATAACGTGTGTAGGACCCACGTGATCGGATCACTGACTCAACCAATCACTTTTTGTCACTTTGATCACTCAATTTCATCAATGGATATTTGCTAATGTCATACCAATCATTATTTGATCTCACATACCTTAGAATATATGCCAATGTATACATATACACAAAGAATATATATTAGGGGGTGCTTACCTTAATTCGTTGTGTAGGGGTGCTTAACTTAATTCTTTGTGTATATATGGCATGAGCAAAAACCACTTCCACTTCACTGCGAAGCTCAGTGTTGGACGATTTGGTTAACCTTCACTTAAAAAGAGTGAAATGAAACATTTTGAAAAATTAGAATGATTCTCACTCAGATTTCAACATCAATGTAATGCGTACTGTTAAATTGTTTGAACCTTCTTTATACAAGAAGAAGATGAGTTGTAGTAATACTGGTTGTTGTTTCCCCTGGATAACACCGGACGGCGCTATACGATACACATTACATTTACATAGAGACAATTGGGGTCACCCCCCCACCTAACCCTCCCCCCGCCCACCCCCAAATAATATGCTACCCAGACAAACTTTACTTGGGGTACCCTTCGGCAACATTTTTTTTTCAACATTTTTGATTTGTTTTGATTCATTAGTTTTATATATATATATATATATATATTTAAAGCATATACAAGCAAATGAGCAAACAAACAAGAAAGAGGTTGTGCAGAGCACAATACTTGCAAAACCCTAAAACAAAATTGACCTCAATAATTGGTGGTTAAATTCTATACCAAATATGCAAATCCTGTTCAAATATCAAGTCAATGGGATGAAAATTGATGATTTTAGAAGTCCCACCTAAGTTGTTGACCTTTGGCCTTTGTTGACCTTTTCGCCTACATTGACCTCAAAAATAATTGGTGGTTGAAGTCAGTGACCTGATATGCAAATCTTCCAATTTCAAGTCAATCAGATGAAAATTGACAATTTTAGAAATATGACCTATGTTGACCTTTTCGCTGATGTTGACTTCAAAAATAATTAATTGGTGGATGACTTCAGTGATCTGATATGCAAATCCTCTTCAAATTTCAAGTCAATTGGTTGAAAATTGAGGATCTTAGAAAAACAGACCGAAGTTGACCTTTGGCCTACGTTGACCTTTTGATCTCAAAATCAATAAGCTTCTTGCTTGTGACTAAATTCACCGTTTGGTGAAGCTTTGTGGGGGTCAGTTTGAAATTGCAACTTACAGGCAATTGACATACTAATGAAAAATCACTCAGAGTGACACTTGGCAAAACAGAACAAAGTAGAATAGCAATTTGTAAAGCGCATACCTCCACCAGGCTAAATGGTTTACCCTTTGTACCCCACTGAGTCTGGACCTGAAAGAAAATCAAATCGGTTGTTCTTAACACTTAATAAAGTCATCCACCTAGGTTTGTCATAACTTGTCCACAATTTTTTGAGATATCATAATATATTTAGTTTTTGGCCCTATCTCTCAATAAATAAATAAATTAGGCCTATGTTGACTTTTTGACTTCAAAAATAATTGGTGGTTGAATTCAGTGAGCTGATATGAAAATCCTGTTCACATTTCAAGTCAATCAGATGAAAATTGAAAATTTTAGAAAATTTAGCCTATGTTGACCTTTTGGCCTATATTGACCTCAAAAATAGTTGGTGGTTGAATTTAGTGACCAGATATGCAAATCCTCTTAAAATTCCAATGAATGAAAATTGAGGATTTTATAAATGTGGCCCATGTTGACCTTTTGGCCTATGTTGACCTCAAAAATAATTGGTCGTTGAGTTAAATGACCAAATGTGCAAATCCTCTTCAAATTTCAAGTCAATCAGATGAAAATTGACAATTTTAGAAATTTGGCCTATGTTAACCTCAAATAATTAGTGGTTGAATTCAGTTAACTGATATGTAAATCCCATTCATATTTCAAGTGAATCGGATGAAAATTAAGGATTTTAGAAATATGAAATTGTTGTTGACCTTTGGCCTATATTGACCTTTTGGCCTATGCTGATCTCAAAAATTGTTGGTGGTTGAATTCAGTTAGCCGATATATTAATCCTCTTCAAATTTCAAGTCAATCGGATGAAAATTGAGGATTTTAGAAATTTGAAATGGTTGTTGACCTTTGGCCTATGTTGACCTTTTGGCCTATACTGATCTCAAAAATAGTTGGTGGTTGAATTCAGTTTGCTGATATGTAAATCCTATTCAAATGTCAAGTCAATCGGATAAAAACTGAGGATTTTAGAAATTCAAAAAAAGTGGTTGACCTTTGGCCTATGTTGACCTTTTGGCCAAAGCTGATCTCAAAAATAGTTGGTGGTTGAATTCAGTTAGTAAATCCTATTCAAATTTCAAGTCAATCGGATGAAAATTGAGGCTTTTAGAAATTTGAAAAACATGGTTGACCTTTGGCTTATGTTGACCTTTTGGTCTATGCTGATCTCAAAAATAGTTGGTGGTTGAATTCAATTAGCCGTTATGTAAATCCTTTTCAAATTTCAAGTGAATCGGATGAAAATTGAGGATTTTAGAAATTTGAAATTGTTGTTGACTGTTGGCCTATGTTGCTCTTTTGGCCTATGGTGATCTCAGAAATAGTTGGTCGTTGAATTCAGTTTGCTGATATGTAAATCCCAGTCAAATTTCAAGTGAATTGGATGAAAATTGAGGATTTTAGAAATTCGGAAAAAGTGGTTGACCTTTGGCCTAAGTTGACCTTTTGGTCTATGCTGATCTCAAAAATAGTTGGTGGTTGAATTCAATTAGTAAATCCTATTCAAATTTCAAGTCAATCGGATGAAAATTGAGGCTTTTAGAAATTTGAAAAACATGGTTGACCTTTGGCTTATGTTGACCTTTTGGTCCATGCTGATCTCAAAAATAGTTGGTGGTTGAATTCAATTAGCCGTTATGTAAATCCTTTTCAAATTTCAAGTGAATCGGATGAAAATTGAGGATTTTAGAAATTTGAAATTGTTGTTGACTGTTGGCCTATGTTGCTCTTTTGGCCTATGGTGATCTCAAAAATAGTTGGTGGTTGAATTCAGTTTGCTGATATGTAAATCCCAGTCAAATTTCAAGTGAATCGGATGAAAATTGAGGATTTTAGAAATTCGGAAAAAGTGGTTGACCTTTGGCCTAAGTTGACCTTTTGGTCTATGCTGATCTCAAAAATAGTTGGTGGTTGAATTCAATTAGCCGTTATGTAAATCCTTTTCAAATTTCAAGTCAATCGGATGAAAATTGAGGATTTTAGAAATTTGAAAAAAAGTGGTTGACCTTTGGCATATGTTGACCTTTTCGCCTATGCTGATCTCAAAAATAGTTGGTGGTTGAATTCAGTTAGCCGATATGTAAATCCTTTTCAAATTTCAAGTCAATCGGATGAAAATTGAGGATTTTAGAAATTCAGAAAAAGTGGTTGACCTTTGGCCTATGTTGACCTTTTGGCCGATGCTGATCTCAAAAATAGTTGCTGGTTGTATTCAGTTCGCTAATATGACAATCCTTTTGAAATTTCAAGTCAATCGGATGAAAATTGTGGATTTTAGAAATTTCAAAAAAGTGGTTGACCCTTTGGCCTATGTTGACCTTTTGGCCTAAGCTAATCTCAAAAATAGTTGGTGGTTGAATTCACTAAGCCGATATATAAATCCTATTCAAATTTCAAGTCAATCGGATGAAAATTGATGATTTTAGAAATTTGAAATGGTTGTTGACCTTTGGCCTATGTTGACCTTTTGGCCTATGCTGATCTCAAAAATAGTTGGTGGTTGAATTCAGTTTGCCGAGCTGTATATCCTATTCAAATTTTAAGTCAATTGGATGAAAATTGAGGATTTTAGAAATTTGAAAAAAGTGGTTGACCTTTGGCCTATGTTAACCTTTTGACCTTTTGACCCCAAAAATATATAAGATTTTGTCGGACCGCAAACTCTGCCGTTTGGTAAAGTTTTGTGAAGATCGGTTTAAAATTGTGTCCTGTCGGCAAGTATTCGTGAGCGGACAGACAAACACAAACAAACAAACACACACAAACACACAAACCGGAGTGATCAACATACTTGCAATATATATATATATATTTTTTGCCAAGTAATAAACTAACCGGACCAATCAACACACTTGTCAAAAAAAAGAATTGCTAAGTATCAAACAAACAGACAGACAAACAGACAGAATAACACACCCGAACAATCAATATACGTATTTGAAAAATGTTGTTCATTTTTTTTTCTTTTTTTTTTGAAAAAAAAATCGCAAGTACAAAATATATAAGCAACAAGAAAGAGCAATCTCTGCAGATCCTCACCGGGACATGTTTGTGTGGTTCATTGACGACGTAGATTTATGTTCAATGCAATATGGCTGCCGAACCACGTGACCGATGACATCATCAATTTAATTCTCCCATAGAATGTTTGTGTAGATCATGATCAAGAAGTTTCAAACCGATCAAAAAGCATTCTACTTATCTAATTATGACGTCATAATGAAGTGATCCGATGACATAATCATGAACATATGTTGTTCCCCATGGGGAGTACTTGACAATGAGCCAGGTTTCAATTTTTTCCATGGAGCGCTTTTGGAGATATAGAGGTGCAAAGTTTTTTGGGGTTTTCCAAGATGGCACCCGACCACGTGACATATGACGTCATAATTATCATTAAAAATTATACAGGAGGAGGAGCTCCTATGGTGAAAATGTATTGGCAATCAAACCAATGGTTGCGGATAAATGCATATTCACGTTCTGTGCAGACAGACAGACAAACAGACAGACAAACAAACAGACCCAAATGCAATACCCTCTCCTCTGGTGAGTGTAAATATTCAAATTCATGTTTATAGTATTGATGCAGTGATTGAACACATTAAACACAGACTGGAAAAATCAATGAAACTAAATTTCCTATTAAAAACATGATTTGCTATAAGTTAGCAAAGTTTGATTTACAGCATTAAATTTAGTAACTAACATCATCAGGAGTTGACAAAAATTAGGTTAACAGTTTTCAAGAAGTGCAAAAAAGCACAATTGAAAGAAGCCATCCAATGAACAGTCTTCCAAAAAACAATGCATGGTCTGAGTTCTGAACCAAACCATGGTATGAGGTATCAAGGCGTGAGGTTATATCGTTTCCCACTCTGCAAACCTCAGGTCTTTAGTTAGGCCAACATTATTTTTCACTAAAATGACAAGAAAAGACATAAAGGCTCAACAAATTTAGGAAGTTCGTTTTATCTCAAATTCAAGATTATTCCAAATTATTTCCTAATGGAGAAGTACACCATTTGTATCACTACTATCTCCGAATGACCTCATTTGGATCTGGAAGCAATTTTACATAATTCTTTTTTGCTTTTGCTTTTAGTTCAGTCAAGTGTTCTGGACTTGTCAAATGAGTAACATAAAGTTCTAAAGTTAAACACATGTTTCAAAGCAGATGATAGTGTTGAAGTATCGATGCTATTTTGAAATTTTGATTGGGATAAGGGTTGGCTTTTGAATATCGGGATAAACTTTTGAATATCGGGATAAACTTTTGAATATCGAAATGTTTTTTTAGGTCACGTGGTTTGGCAGCCATCTTGGATATAAAAACGAACCTTATCCGATCAACACGAAACTTCACTTCGAACCTTATCCGATCAACACGAAACTTCACAAACGTGATCCCCTACCCATACATATGCAGAGTGATAGCATCTACCCGTTGTGGGACTATGCGGAGGCATATTGGTAACACAGTCGCATTGTTCTAGTTTTAATATTCAGCAAGAGAAAGTAAATGCATTTTTACATCTCTCACCTGATTATTTGCTGCCTCGGCTCCTTGCCTCTCCTGCATGTCATTGAGCTGTTTTTCGAACGAATCCTTGGTGCCCCGCAGAGCTTCCAGTTCAATGATCTGGCTTTGCAACTGATGTCGGTACTCGGAAATTTCTTCCCGTCCTGAACGTATGGCATCATCATTGTATCCGGCAGCTTCTGTCAACTGGCTGAACCTACTTTTCATCCAGTCCTCTGTCGTCTCCACAGACTTTGTGGACTGACCCTCAAACTGAGCTCGAATCTCACGCAGGGCTGTAGAGATGTCGGGATTGCGCAGGTCCCGTTTCTCGATGGATATCTGCGTGGATTGAATCTGAGAGAGCAAGTCTTCAATGTCATCGTCGTGATTTTTCTTCAAAAAGGCAATCTCATCGAGTAGAGCTTGCACTTTCTTTTCCAGTTCGACGTGCAAAAGTGTCGTGTCCTCGCCGTTTTTTTTGAAAGACTTTATTAGGGCATCTGTCTCAAAGCGGATCCGAGACTCCTCGTCACATTTGTCTCTCAACCGTTGGATGTCCTCCTCCAGATGATCATGGTCTAACTGAAGAGTCGCCTTGTCTGTGCCAAGCTGTTCAATGAACTCCCGAATCCCATTCATCTCCTGTTCATAGCTGCTGCCCACTTGGGAAGGGTTAACCTGCTTTTGGCGTTGAGATGCAATTTCGTTTTCCAGATCCTTGTTTTTTGCCTCAAGATCACGCACCCTCTCTATGTAGTTCGCGAATCGGTCATTAAGATCCTGCAGCAATTGCTTCTCGGTGTTGCGGCTCAGACGAGAATCTCCGCTCAGAATACTTGATTGACTGAAGTCGACACTATCGGCAGAGTTGAGCGCCGGCGAGCTGAAGCCATGTCCGAGCCCCATTACGTTGGTCCGTCGAAAGCACACCGCCGACCCGGTGCTTCCCCGGCTCCAGGCCTGTGGACGGCTGGTGGCCGACGAGCTTCTGAATCCGGAATGCTTGCCGGACATCTTTGGCAGTTCACCGCCGTAGTTCCTGCGATACGATGCCGAAACGCTGCTGTCCGCGTAACTCATGGTGCTCCCTGCCCTTGGTCCACCACGGACTGCTGCGGCTACATCGGAGGTGCCTTAAATACAAGCTCCAAAGCCCTCCTCTTTTTCGTAACCCCCTCCCTCTTACTTTCCTCCCCAAGCATTAACATCGGCAGCAGAAATGCGCAGCACTGTCGCAGGGTGGATCAGCTGACCGCTTCACTCCGCAGACACACGTGTACAGACTACTCTGCCGCACCGCACCGAGCTATGCCAATCGTGGGCGGACGCGGAGCAGCAGGCCGGCAGATCCTAAATCCAAAGCGAGTTGCCGAGCACCACTTACCACAAACATTGACTGCTCTCAATTGCTCTTTTCAACGACACGATTGAAAAAAACAATCAATACCATCTCTCTCAAATGCACTTGCTGATGCCTGTCTCACGCAGACGGCCTTTCTATGAGACTTTCCAGAGATTCTCTGCTTGTCTGATGCACAGGTGTTGTCGTACATTCAAATTGCACAGTATATAGCAGGATCAAGCTTGCCATTGACATTGACATTGACACTGCATTGAGAAGAAATAATTAAAGGGTTATAGGCCAACATTAACCCTAACCCTAACCGAGTTGTTGTTAGGGTTAGGGTTAGGGTTAGGGTTAGGGTTAGGTTTTACTATGAAAAGTAAAACCTTTGGCGAGTGCGTCTTTAAGCAAGGACGAAATTAAACGTGTTGCCCGTGGAGGCCGTAGCCGGTAATTTCCAGAGTATGAGAAGAAGTACAAATATTATGCTCCTATTATAACAGGTCAAGTAAAAAAAAAATCAACAGACCCTTGAGCTCAAATAATCAATATATAGAGTGCCCCATATTGACATGGCGAAGGTCATTTCGACTGCTGCCGTTTTTTAAACCCATATATTATTTAGTGCTGAGCTGTGTCTTTTAAGGAGATGCTGGCGGTGGTGGAGGGTGAGGTCGAGGAGGTGGGAGGAGATGATGATTCTCCAGTTTGTATAAACATTTTATTGCACACATGTAGTTATCATGTTGCGATATCTTTTTTTCAGGCTGGAGATACACGAGAAATTTATATTGTCAATTCTATATTTGAAAATAAAAAATTGTCAACATAATTGCTATTGCAAGATGTGCCAAACTAACGCTGGAAAGTTGACAATCCGTTCTATAAAATACGTTTGTCTGTCTCTGTCTGTCTGTCTGTCACCATTTTTCTCAGAGATGGCCAAACGGATTTTCATCAAACTTTCAGAGGTTCATCAGTGAATGCCAGGGAGTGTTTTCGGCAAAAAATATAGATTTTTTAAAAAGGTTGGATTTTTTTTTTAAATCGCTCTATAGATAGTGCCTAAGTCTTTGTAGCTATGTGAAAGGTAATATTAAATGATCCCCAACTCCATTCCTTAGTCGGTGTAGGGAAGTGTTTTAGGCCCCCACAAAAAAAGGAAAAAGAAAAACAAAATTGGATTTCTTCAAAATGCCAACAGGATTACAACAGCACCAGGCAACGCTGGCTACCCCTGATAGTTCCTTTAAAAAGTCTCACGTGGAATATAAAAGTCTCAGATGGAATATAAAAAAGTCCCACGTGGAACAGAAAAAGTCCCACAGTCCGGGAAGCCGTAAAACCGTGTGATTATATGTCTATTAATTACGTTGTCTTTGAATGCTGGTTGCATCCTGTCTATTATTTATTTATGTACATATATTCATTACGTTGGAATATACATATTGACCTTTACGACTGCTGAGACCCTTAGACCTTTGAGGACACTTTAAATCCCCCAAGACCCTTAAGACCACCAACCATGAAGACCATGAAGGTCTTCCATGAAGACCCAAACGACCCAAAACAACCCAAATCCCCCAAAGACCTTAAAGACCCAGAGGATCCACAAGATCCAAAAGACCCTGAAGACTCAAAAGACCCCAAAGACCCAAAATACCTCAAAGATCCTGAAAGACCCAGTGGACCCAAAATACCTCAAAGACCCTGAAGACCCAAAAGACCATGAACACCCAAAAGACCACAAAGACCCAAAACCCAAAAATATCCAAAAGACCATGAAGACCTTTAAAATCTCAAAAGACCCCGAAGACCCAAAATACCTAAGAAGACCCAAAAGACCCAAAAAATGCTGAAGACCCATAAAACCCATTAGATACCAAGATCCTGAAGACCCCAAGACCCTTTCAATACTTTAGACACCTTTAGATCCCCTTCACCCTTCCAACCTATTGTACCCTTTAAACCTTTACACCCCTTAAGTTTCTTTTGACCCCTTAGAGTTTAGACTTTAACACCATTTAGACCTCTTAAACCCTTCAGACTGACAAACAGCTTGGACCCTGACCATTTAGAGCTTTACACCACTTGGACCTTTTTTGATTTAAAATAAATTACAAATATATAATATCACTAATATTAGAAATAAATATGTAAAAAATAAATGTTTATTTTATGATTGGTGTAAATCATGACAACATAGCAACTCAAGTTCAGTCAAGTCATAATCCTCAGTTTAAACAAGAACGTGCCTCTGCAGTGACGTGTGGTGAGGCGAACATAGCAAGCCGATCCACGCTCATATGTAAAATCTGGTCGAAATTAATCAAAGGTCAAGGTTAATGCCATCAATAACATACATGTAAAACACCTATTTGGTCGCAATTAGCACTTGTATCAGGCAGGAATTTAGAATTTGGCCAGGGTGCCGGTGATAGCTCACCTACTCTTCACGCAGCAGGAATTTGGAACTTGGCCAGGGTGCCGATGATAGCTCACCTACTCTTCACGAAGCAAGAATTTGGAATTTGGCCAAGGTGTCGGTGATAGCTCACTTACTCTTTACGAGGCAGGAATTTGGAATTTGGCCAGGGTGCCGGTGATGGCTTGCCTACTCTTCGCAAAGCAGGAATTTGGAATTTGGCCAGGGTGCCAGTGATAGCTCGCCTACTCTTCGCGAAGCAGGAATTTGGAATTTGGCCAGGGTGCCGGTGATGGCTTGCCTACTCTTCGCAAAGCAGGAATTTGGAATTTGGCCAGGATGCCGGTGATAGCTCACTTACTCTTTACGAGGCAGGAATTTGGAATTTGGCCAGGGTGCCGGTGATGGCTTGCCTACTCTTCGCAAAGCAGGAATTTGGAATTTGGCCAGGGTGCCAGTGATAGCTCGCCTACTCTTCGCGAAGCAGGAATTTGGAATTTGGCCAGGGTGCCGGTGATGGCTTGCCTACTCTTCGCAAAGCAGGAATTTGGAATTTGGCCAGGATGCCGGTGATGGCTTGCCTACTCTTCACGAAGTAGGAATTTGGAATTTGGGCAGGGTGCCAGTGATAGCTCACCTACTCTTCACGAAGCAGGAATTTGGAATTTGGCCAGGGTGCCAGTGATAGCTCACCTACTCTTCACGTTGCAGGAATTTGGAATTTGGCCAGGGTGCCGATGATAGCTCACCTCCCCTTCAGCAGGCAGGAATTTGGAATTTGGCCAGGATGCCGGTGATTGCTCACTTACTCTTTACGAGGCAGGAATTTGGAATTTGGCCAGGGTGCCGGTGAGGGCTTGCCTACTCTTCGCAAAGCAGGAATTTGGAATTTGGCCAGGATGCCGGTGATGGCTTGCCTACTCTTCACGAATCAGGAATTTGGAATTTGGCCAGGGTGCCAGTGATAGCTCACCTACTCTTCGCAAAGCAGGAATTTGGAATTTGGCCAGGGTGCCAGTGATAGCTCGCCTACTCTTCGCGAAGCAGGAATTTGGAATTTGGCCAGGGTGCCAGTGATAGCTCACCTACTCTTCGCAAAGCAGGAATTTGGAATTTGGCCAGTATGCTGGTGATGGCTTGCCTACTCTTCACGAATCAGGAATTTGAAATTTGGCCAGGGTGCCAGTGATAGCTCACCTACTCTTCACGAAGCAGGAATTTGGAATTTGGCCAGGATGCCGGTGATGGCTTGCCTACTCTTCGCAAAGCAGGAATTTGGAATTTGGCCAGGATGCCGGTGATGGCTTGCCTACGCTTCACGAATCAGGAATTTGGAATTTGGACAGGGTGCCAGTGATAGCTCACCTACTCTTCGCAAAGCAGGAATTTGGAATTTGGCCAGGATGCCGGTGATGGCTTGCCTACTCTTCACGAATCAGGAATTTGGCCAGGGTGCCAGTGATAGCTCACCTACTCTTCACGAATCAGGAATTTGGAATTTGGCCAGGATGCTGGTGATGGCTTGACTACTCTTCACGAATCAGGAATTTGGAATTTGGCCAGGGTGCCAGTGATAGCTCACCTACTCTTTACGAAGCAGGAATTTGGAATTTGGCCAGGGTGCCAGTGATAGCTCACCTACTCTTCACGAAGCAGGAATTTGGAATTTGGCCAGGGTGCCAGTGATAGCTCACCTACTCTTCACGAAGCAGGAATTTGGAATTTGGGTAGGGTGCCAGTGATAGCTCGCCTACTCTTCGCAAAGCAGGAATTTGGAATTTGGCCAGGGTGCCAGTGATAGCTCGCCTACTCTTCACGAGGCATTTTTTTTTTTTGTATGCAAGATCGAGGCTCGTGTAAGAGCTAACATTAAACACAAAAAACATAAACGGACACATAAAACATAATAAAGAGAGTGGAAGACAAGATGGGGAGAGAGAGAGAGGAAAGCACACAAGCACGATAGTAGATAACAGGGACATCGGGAGATAAGAGACGGTGGTGAACAGCTGTTTTAAAGACCTGGAGGGATGAGTGGGATTGAAGAGAGTGAGGGAGTTTGTTCCAGAGGCGGAAGAAAAGAGGCATGAAAGAGTGAAGGCGAGCAGAGAGTCTTGATTTTGGAAGTTTCACCAGAAGAGGGTTGCTGGCAGATCTTGTGCGACCTGCAGGAATATTTGGGGACAGAGCAAGGGGTGTAAGGCCGGAGAGGAGTCGGTAGAAGACAGAAAGACCACCAACCTGCCTGTGGTGAGTGAGTGAAAGGCCCTCGGAGTTAACTTCATCGCGGGAGATTCCAATGATTCTGAAAGCTTTGGTTTCACCAGCGTGAAGCCGAGCGAGGTGTGAGGCAGGAGCACCAGCCCGAAGGGGGGGGGGGGGAACAGTATTCCATTGAGCTGCGGATGAAATATGTGCTTCGGAGCTAAGAGGTGTCAAGGAAGGACTTTGCACGACGGAGGATGCCTAGTCAGCGACTGGCTTTGCAGGCCAGCTTGGAAATGTGGTTTATATACCCCGAAAGTTATTTAGAATTTTGCCAGGGTGCCGGTAATAGCTCGCCTACTCTTTGTGATGCAGGAATTTGGAATTTGGCAGGAAGTGAACACATGATGTTCGAACACACCCATTACGCCATGACGGAGTAGTACAGTCTTGTACCAAGCTTTCCAGGTCCAAACATCACATAACCACATTTTATCACCGCAAGAAAATGTACAAAAATGGTTTAACTGTTTAAATACGGTAAAAAGTATCCCAAATCTTAAAATTTCCCACTTTGGAAATGTAAAATAAAAAAATGGCAAAACCCAGACATTTGTAGGATACTAAAGCGCGGCATTACGCGCGCTGCTTGCGAGCAAGGAGGAAGCGGACAAGCGGTAACTTACAAGCGTCTTTATTTCAGGAGCTCACTGTAACACTGGCCCGCTCCGGGCTGCGCGCCCGGTGTATATCATGAGGCCACGCCTACCCCTCGGGCGTGGCCACCGCCCACTTGGTGCGCGGAATGATGTCACCACGCCAGTGGGCTTTTGTGTCCGCCACACGCGCCCCCCCAGAATTCCCGCGCACCTGGAGGGCCAGTTTGCGGGGCAGACGAATGACTCGGCCGAAGCGCCCCCTGGCGATCGGCGGCGTCCGGGGTGCAGGGATGCCAGGTGGGATGCCCCTGGCTGCCCCTGGGATGGGTGCAGGACCGGGGGGCGGCGTGGCGGCGGGGCTGGGCGGTGCCGGGGGTCCGCCCGCAGGGGGGCGGCCCTGACGTGGGGTTCGGGCCACTGGCGGTGGATGGTCCACGTCGAGGTGGGCCGGCTTGAGGCAGTCCACCGAAACGCGGTCAGGAGTACCGCCGATGTCCAGGGTGAAGTGCTTCGCCCCGGTCTCCAGCACGCGGAAAGGCCCGTCGTACGGGGGCCGCAGTGGTGTCCGGTGGGCATTGTGGCGGACGAAGACGTACTCCGCCGTGCGAAGCTCCGGGGCGACGTGCGTCGGTGGGTGCCCGTGGCATGCTGTTGGCACCGGGGCGAACCTCTGGGCGGTCTCTTGCAGAGCGGAGCGCTGCTGTGCCGCGGACCATGGTGCCGTGGAGTCGGGGAGGAACTCGCCCGGCACCCGCAGCGGTTGCCCGAAGACCAACTCCGCCGCGGCTGCGTGCAGGTCCTCCTTGGGCGCCGTCCGGAGGCCCAGCAGGACCCAGGGGAGCCTGTCGACCCAGCCGCCGTCGCGGAGGGTGGCCCGGAGCACGGCCTTCAATGAGTGGTGAAAGCGCTCACACAGGCCGTTAGCCTGGGGGTGGTAGGCCGTGGTTCGGTGCAGCCGGACCCCGAGCCCCTGCGCGACCGCCCCCCAGAGCTCCGAGGTGAACTGGGGGCCGCGGTCGGACGAGATGTCTGAGGGGCGCCGAACCGGGCGACCCAGGTGGCGATGAAAGCCTGCGCGACATCGGCCGCCGTTGTCGACGCCAAGGGCACGGCCTCCAGCCACCGGGTGGTGCGGTCCACCATGGTGAGAACGTAGGTGAAACCCCGCAAGGGGGGCAGAGGTCCCACCAGGTCCACGTGGACGTGGTCAAACCGGCGTTCCGGCACCGTGAACGGGGCCAACGGGGCCTGGGTGTGCCGGTGCACCTTGGCGCGCTGGCACGCGAGGCACGTCCTGGCCCAGCCGCGGACGGCCTTCCGGAGGCCATGCCAGCCGAACTTGTCGGCGATCAGCCTTTGGGAGGCCCTCACGCCCGGGTGGGACAGGCCATGGATGGCGTCAAACACCTGGCGCTGCCAGCCCACGGGCACGATGGGGCGAGGACGCCCGAGGGAGACGTCGCACAAGAGGGCTGCGCCCGCGCCGTTGAACGGCACCTCGGTGACGCGGAGGCCAGTGACGGCGGTCCGCAAGGCCTGGACGTCAGGGTCAGCGGCCTGGTCCGCTGCCATCCGGGCATAGTCGATGCCGAGGTGGACTGCGTGGGCGACGGCCCGGGAAAGGCAATCCGCCACCGGGTTGTCCTTCCCCGCGACGTGCTGGATGTCCGTCGTGTACTCGGACACGGCCGAGAGGTGACGCTGCTGCCGGGCCGACCACGGCTCGGTGACCTTGCCCATCGCAAAGATCAGCGGCTTGTGGTCGACGAAGGCAGTGAACGCACGGCCCTCGAGCAGATGGCGGAAGTGCCTGACCGCCAAGTGAAGCCCGAGCAACTCGCGGTCTAAGGTAATGTAACGGTGTTCAGGCGGGCGAAGCTGCCGGCTAAAGAACGCCAGCGGTTGCCAAGCTCCACGCACCCATTGCTCGTGCACCGCGCCCACCGCGTAGTCCGAGGCATCGGTGGTGAGGGCGATCAGTGCATCGGGCGCCGGGTGCGCGAGCATGGTGGCGTTAGCCAAGGCGAGCTTCGCGCCCGTGAACGCCGTGTCCATCTGCTCGGTCCAGGTAACGTCGCCTTTGCCCGGCTTACCTCGGAGAGCTTCGTGCAGGGGGCGCAGGAGCTGGGCGATACGGGGCAGTAACCGATGGTAAAAGTTCACCATGCCCAGGAACTCCTGCAGCCCTCTGATCGTGCGGGGGCGCGGAAACCCCTTCACCGCCTCCACCTTGGCCGGCAGGGGGACGGCTCCGTGCCTGGTGACACGGTGCCCCAGAAAATCGATTATGGCGGCGCCGAACCGGCACTTTGCGGGGTTCACAATCAGGCCATGCTGGCCCAGGCGTTCGAAGAGCGTGCGGAGGTGGCGTAGGTGCTCTTCGCGGGACGCGCTGGCGACGAGGATATCGTCCAGGTAGACGTAGACAAAATCCAAGTCGCACAGGACGCTGTCCATCAGTCGCTGGAACGCCTGAGCCGCATTCTTCAGACCGAAGGGCATGCGCAGGAACTCGAAGAGTCCGAATGGCGTGATGACCGCCGTCTTCGGGACGTCCTCCGGCCTGACAGGGACCTGATGGTAGCCACGTATGAGGTCCACCTTCGAGAAGAAGGACATGCCCGCCAAACGGGCGGAAAAGTCCTGAATGTGGGGGACGGGGTAGCGGTCGGGAGTCGTGGCGTCATTGAGACGGCGATAGTCCCCGCACGGTCGCCATCCCCCGCCGGGCTTCGGCACGATGTGCAGCGGCGACGCCCAAGCGCTCTCTGAGCGCCGAACGATGCTGAGTCGCTCCAGGGTAGCGAACGCCGCTTTTGCCACCGCCAGCTTCGTCGGCTCGAGGCGGCGTGCCCGGGCGTAGACCGGTGGCCCGACGGTGGGGATGTGATGGGCCACCCCGTGCTTGACGGCCCCCGCCGAGAAGGTGGGCCGCGTGAGGGCCGGGAAGCCGGCGAGGAGGCGGGTGAATGCGTCCACTGCCGGAAGCGTACAGACCAACGTGGCCGGAACCGAACCGTTCGGCAAGCCGCTTGGCAAGCCGCTCGTTGAGCTGGGCAACGCACAAGCGAGCGAGCTGAACGTCTCGGCCTGGACAAGACGTCTGCGCTTGACGTCGACCAGGAGCCCATTAGCGCACAGGAAGTCCGCGCCAAGCAGTGCCATGGGCACGTCGGTGGTGACGAACGTCCATCGGAAAACCTGCCCTCCGAACCGCAGAGAGAGGCAGCGTTTTCCGTACGTACGGATGGGCGTCCCGTTCGCGGCAAGCAGCGCGGGGCCCCCACCCGCGGCGTGCTTGTCTGACGTGCCGGCGGGAACGACACTCACCTGCGCTCCCGTGTCGCACAGGTAACGGCGCCCGGAGAAGGTGTCCGTTATGAACAGCAGGCTGCTCGAACGGCCGGCGCTCATCGCCACTATTGAGCGCCGGCCCAGGCGTTTCCCGACCTGTTGAAGGAGCATGGCGGATGACACTGCCGAGCTTCGTGGCCGAACTTGGCGTGGAACCAGCACCAGGTGGTGGAGCTGGAGGAGCGCGGCTGGCTCCGCCAGGCCGGTGGAGTTGGCGGGTTTCCCCGCGGTGGCGGTTTTCGCCGCGGCGGTGGGCGGGGAGTGGCGGCGGTCACGAGGTGCGTATCAGCATGCTGCGTATGCTGTATAAGCTGATGCTGTGCATCAGCAGCATCAGCAGCAGCATCAGCAGCATCAGCCACGAGGGCCGTGACGGCCACGCCGACTCTCGCCCGCGTGTCCGAAGCGGCGAAGTACTTGTCCGCCTCGGCTGCCAATGCTCGGGGTTCCGTTAGCCAGGTCCCGGCCAACGCGAGGCGAACCTGCGCTGGAAGTTGGCGACGGAAAAGCGCCCGGAATAGAGAACCGGGGGCTTCGTCGCCCAACAGTGACAGCATATGGTCCATTTGGACCGACAGGCGCGTGTCACCGAGCTCGGGGAGATCCAGGAGGCGGTCGGCCCGTGCGTCGTCCGTGAGGCCGAACGTGGCTAGGAGTAGCCGCTTGAGTGCCTCGTACTTGTGGCCGTCCGGTGGGTGGCGAAGGACGGACACAACTCGAGCGGCCGTGCTGGGCCCGAGGGAGGCGACGACGTGGCAATAGCGCGTGTCATCGCCGGTGAGGCGCCGAAGCTGAAATTGGGCTTCGGCCTGGACGAACCAGACTTCGGCCTGAGCCTCCCAAAATTCGGGAAGTTTGATGAAGTTGGCCATGGCAATGGCGTCGCGTGTGGAAGGATCGCTCCGGCAGATCCAACGTCAAGGGGGTCACCAGTAAAGCGCGGTGTTACGCGCGCTGCTTGCGAGCAAGGAGGAAGCGGACAAGCGGTAACTTATAAGCGTCTTTATTTCAGGAGCTCACTGTAACACTGGCGCGCTCCGGGCTGCGCGCCCGGTGTATATCATGAGGCCACGCCTACCCCTCGGGCGTGGCCACCGCCCACTTGGTGCGCGGAATGATGTCACCACGCCAGTGGGCTTTTGTGTCCGCCACACAGCAATATATATATACACATTTATGCCGGGGCATTTGCCCGGGAAAACCGAGACCAGGCATGCCCGGGTGTCAAGGGCGAGTCCTGGAAAGGCGAGTCTGGACATGCCCGGGCGTCCTGGACGCGGCCTGGCAAGTCGAGGCTGGGCGTGCCTGGGCGTTCTGGGCGAGCCCGGGAAAGACAAAGACGAGACCGGGCGTGCCCGGGAGGTTCGGGCGTGCCCGGGAACGGCGAGTCCGGGCATGCCCAGGAGAGGCGCGTCTGGGCCCGTCCGGACGAGCCCGGCATGGCGATCGCGCCCTGGCCGCGTCCTGGCAGGTGCAAGGCGATTGTGTACATCCAGCGGGAACCGCTACACCACCAAACATCCTGTGGAACGAACTTCCCCAGTCTGTTCAGGCCCATTCTTCATTCCCTCCAGGGTTTCAACACATTTGTTTGTTCATTCACCACGACCTCATGTGTTTCTCATTCCCCATTCACTATCTCTCCTACTCCACCCCAAATTACCCCATTCCCTGCAAGCACTCCTCCTTTTCCAGGTTATTGTGATTTCCCGCCTCACATGTTTCGTTTGTTAGTTGTCGGTTTGTTTGTTCATTTTGTGTTTCATCCCGCTCTCCCTTTCCTTTTGAGCCTCGGAGGTTATGTTTTCCCACTGATTGTTCGTTTGTGAATAAGTCTAGAAGTTATGGAAGGATTCGAAGAAACATGGTTGAACCATTTGTAGCCTTGTCGGTATAGTAGTTAGCATCAGTGTGTGCCGTATAAGGTTCCTATTAATTTTTTTCCTCATCGTCGTTGATTATTTATGTTGTTTTAGGCCTGATTTTGGCTTCTATATTTGTATATATATCCTTAAAGTAAAAAAAAAACGTTGATGCATCTGAAGGAAGGATTACTGTGATAAAATCACGTGATGGTGCAAATTCTGTAATGTAGGCGGTGTGGTCGATGGTTGCAGCTGTTTTACTCATAGATTGTTCAGTAAAAAAGGCAGTCGAGGACGGAGCTAAACGAGTAATTAAGTCGAATCGAACGTTGAGGCAGGATTTTCTTGTTTATGTGTATATATTTATTTATTGCGAGTATTCCGAATTCTGTTGCTGCATCGCGTGCGCACTTCCCGGCACAGGTAACACGAGGACGAGGCGTTGTACATGTTTTAAAAATAAATCCATTCTTTCGTTTTACTATCCGTGTCCCAAACTGCCAAAGGCCTGTGTTTGTACATGTGCCATTGAATATTTAACCAAATGAACATCGACACTAACTTCTTATCCTGAAATTAGATTAGTGGGATCTGTAACGAACCTCTTGTCTTGTGTTTTGTTACCTCTGCTACCAAAGGTGGACATTGGTTATTTTTCACTCTTGTTTCTGTCTGTCTGTTAGAACGATATCCCAAAAAGTTATAGACGGATTCGGACTAAACCTGGTGGACATGTTGGTTGTTTGACAAGAATGAATCGATTCATCATCACTCATCACTCATCACCCAACATCATCACCCAACATCATAATCACCCGACATCATGATCACCCGACATCATGATCACCCGACATCATGATCACCCGACATCATGATCACCCGACATCATAATCACCCAACATCATCACCCAACATCATCACCCAACATCATAATCACCCAACATCATAATCACCCAACATCATAATCACCCAACATCATAATCACCCAACATCATAATCACCCAACATCATAATCACCCAACATCATCATCACCCAACATCATCATCACCCAACATCATCATCACCCAACATCATCATCACCCAACATCATCATCACCCAACATCATCATCACCCAACATCATAATCACCCAACATCATAATCACCCAACATCATAATCACCCAACATCATAATCACCCAACATCATAATCACCCAACATCATCATCACCCAACATCATCATCACCCAACATCATCATCACCCAACATCATCAACACCCAACATCATCATCACCCAACATCATAATCACCCAACATCATAATCACCCAACATCATCATCACCCAACATCATCATCACCCAACATCATCATCACCCAACATCATCATCACCCAACATCATCATCACCCAACATCATCATCACCCAACATCATAATCACCCAACATCATAATCACCCAACATCATAATCACCCAACATCATAATCACCCAACATCATCATCACCCAACATCATCATCACCCAACATCATCATCACCCAACATCATCATCACCCAACATCATAATCACCCAACATCATAATCACCCAACATCATAATCACCCAACATCATAATCACCCAACATCATAATCACCCAACATCATAATCACCCAACATCATAATCACCCAACATCATAATCACCCAACATCATAATCACCCAACATCATAATCACCCAACATCATAATCACCCAACATCATAATCACCCAACATCATAATCACCCAACATCATAATCACCCAACATCATAATCACCCAACATCATAATCACCCAACATCATAATCACCCAACATAATCACCCAACATCATCATCACCCAACATCATCATCACCCAACATCATCATCACCCAACATCATAATCACCCAACATCATAATCACCCAACATCATAATCACCCAACATCATAATCACCCAACATCATAATCACCCAACATCATAATCACCCAACATCATAATCACCCAACATCATAATCACCCAACATCATAATCACCCAACATCATAATCACCCAACATCATAATCACCCAACATCATAATCACCCAACATCATAATCACCCAACATCATAATCACCCAACATCATCATCACCCAACATCATCATCACCCAACATCATCATCACCCAACATCATCATCACCCAACATCATCATCACCCAACATCATCACCCAACATCATCACCTACCATCATCACCCACCATCATCACCCACCATCATCACAATCACCCACAACCATCACCCATCATCATCACTTATCATCATCACCCATCATCATCACCCACCACCCCCACAAGCATCACCCATCATCATCATCCACCATCATCACTCAACATCATCACCCATCATCATCACCCATCATCATCACCCATCATCACCACCCATCATTACCCACCATTATCATCCATCATCATCACTTATCATCATCATCACCCATCATCATCATCACCCACCATTCTCCCCCATCATCACTCAACATCATAATCATCATAATCACCCACCATCATCCATCATCACCCATCATCATAATCACCTAGCATTATCACCCATCATCATCATCACCCATCATCATCATCATCATCATCACCCTTCACCTATCATCATCATCATCACCCACCTACAACACCCACCATCATAATCACCCACCATCATTATCACCCAACATCATAATCACCCACCATCATAATCACCCAATATCGTAATCACCCACCATCATAATCACCCACCATCATAATCGCCCACCATCATAATCACCCAATATCGTAATCACCCACCATCATCAGCACCCACCATCAGCATCATCACCCATCACCTATCATCATCATCATCACCCACCTACAACACCCACCATCATAATCACCCACCATTCTCCCCCATCATCACTCAACATCATAATCACCCACCATCATCCATCATCACCCACCATCATCATCACCCACCATCATAATCACCCACCATTCTCCCCCATCATCACTCAACATCATAATCATCATAATCACCCACCATCATCCATCATCACCCACCATCATCATCACCCAACATCATCATCACCCAACATCATAATCACCCAACATCATAATCACCCAACATCATAATCACCCAACATCATAATCACCCAACATCATAATCACCCAACATCATAATCACCCAACATCATCATCACCCAACATCATCACCCAACATCATCATCACCCAACATCATCATCACCCAACAATCCAACATCATCATCACCCAACATCATCATCACCCAACATCATCATCACCCAACATCATCATCACCCAACATCATCACCTACCATCATCACCCACCATCATCACAATCACCCACAACCATCACCCATCATCATCACTTATCATCATCACCCATCATCATCACCCACCACCCCCACAAGCATCACCCATCATCATCATCCACCATCATCACTCAACATCATCACCCATCATCACCCATCATCATCACCCATCATCACCACCCATCATTACCCACCATTATCATCCATCATCATCACTTATCATCATCATCACCCATCATCATCATCACCCACCATTCTCCCCCATCATCACTCAACATCATAATCATCATAATCACCCACCATTATCCATCATCACCCATCATCATAATCACCTAGCATTATCACCCATCATCATCATCACCCATCATCATCATCATCATCACCCATCACCTATCATCATCATCATCACCCACCTACAACACCCACCATCATAATCACCCACCATCATAATCACCCAACATCATAATCACCCAATATCGTAATCACCCACCATCATAATCACCCACCATCATAATCGCCCACCATCATAATCACCCAATATCGTAATCACCCACCATCATCAGCACCCACCATCAGCATCATCATCACCCATCACCTATCATCATCATCATCACCCACCTACAACACCCACCATCATAATCACCCACCATCATCCATCATCACCCACCATCATAATCACCCAATATCATAATCACCCACCATCATCATCACCCATCATCATCATCATCATCACCCATCACCTATCATCATCATCATCACCCACCTACAACACCCACCATCATAATCACCCACCATCATAATCACCCAACATCATAATCACCCACCATCATAATCACCCACCATCATAATCGCCCACCATCATAATCACCCAATATCGTAATCACCCACCATCATCAGCACCCACCATCAGCACCCACCATCAGCACCCAACATCCAGAGTGTGGAGATTTAGGCCTTATAGTCGATGTTCATAATGTCATATCATGTGGCTCCCGTACCAGTCTCGTTGCTCTTTGCTGCATCCTCACAATCTTTTCCCTTTCCGTTGTGTATCTCTTATTCCAAAGGATATTGCCATAATCGAGGTGTGGTCCAACCAGGGTTGAGTAAACGACGGGGAGAGTCTCTTCATACTAAAATACGCCATTTGTGTCTGTCCGTCTGTCTGATGAATTTTTGACACCAATACATTCCGTCCTTACTTATCCAATCTCAACCAAACTTGAAAGGATGACCAAGGGTTACATAATGAAGGTTGTAGTGCATTCATTTCCCCCCCTCCCCAAGGGGGTTTTCTTCCCCGAGCGGGTTTTCCCCGCCATTGCCGTCAATGGGTTGTGTGTTGAGGTGTAAGGCCATATTAAGTTAGCTTTATCGTGGCGTTTGTCCAAAGAAGAAGATTTATCGCGGCGCTTTTCCAAAGACTTTTAATAACAACATTAATGATAATCTCATATTATTAATGTTATCACAAAACAATACGAATACTAATGTCTCACTTTCCCAAGGTGTTTTTCCTGCAGTGATAACGTGTATAAATAGCTTATCATTATAATGGCGTTTCCTTGTGAGCAACGGCTTCTGCAGGAAGAAAAAAATATTATAAATCACAAACACGTATGATTTGCTTTTTAAACAGTCGCTAATGCTCTTTATAACACTAAATGAATAAATTTGGAGGAATCCTGACATCCATGAAGTAAGGTTTACTTACAGAACTGAGCGAAGATCTACTGTACTCTATATAACCCACAAATGTTGGGTTAATAACATGGCCCATTCTACCACTACCGTGGCATTTTTCGTAGCGAACTTTTGAAACTCGCTCCCGCTGTTTCATATGAAACAAAGGGAGGAAGACAAATAGGGCAAAATGGAGAAGATTGTCATGGGGGCCGCAAGGCTAACCCCCGCTGTAGCAGGGAAAATGGCCTTAAAATGCATGTTGTTGTTGTTGTAGACCTACTTATTGGGAAATGAGAAAGTTGTGCATTTGTTCATGTGCATTTGATTTGCATTTGTTCATGGATTGCACACCAAAAGGTCCCAAAAAGTGATGGCGCCCACTTGCGGTAAGATTATTTTCATTAATCGCAGAACAGAGAATGATCAATTGCTGCCCAGCACTATCACTGTCCTAGCACATTGTATGTGGCGCTATGGCTGCTGTGGGCTTGTGCGGTAGCATCATTCGCTGCTAAGATGCGTGCGGTGTCTTACCGCAGTGAAAAGTGGCCAAGTACAGGACACAAATTGGGATTGGCGAATCCTTTTGAGGAAATTTCGATGTATGCCTCATAAAGGCTCCTAAAGTCTTATGAGAATTGGGATTGGCGAATCCCCTCCCCTCACATCCGGAATCTTGGCATCATCTTTGACCAAACCCTCTCCTTCGACAAATACACTAAACAGATCACAAAGACAGCCTTCATTCACCTGAAAAACATCGCCCGTCTCCGTCCATCCCTCTCCTCCATGGCTGCAGAAACCCTCATCCACGCCTTCATCACCTCCCGTCTGGACTACTGCAATAGCCTCCTCTATGGTTCACCCTCAACAATCACCAATAAACTCCAATACATTCAGAACTCCGCTGCCCGTCTACTCACCCATTCCCGGACCCGTGACCACATCACCCCCGTCCTTTACAAGCTTCACTGGCTCCCCATCCTCCAGAGAATCCAGTGCAAAATCCTCTTGACCTACAAAGCCCTCCATAACCTGGCCCCATCCTACCTGGCTGACCTCCTCTCCAGACACACTCCCAACCGCAACCTCCGCTCTGCTGGTACCAACCTCCTGACCCCCCCCCCCCCCCCCATCCGGACCAAATTCAGATCCTGGGGGGACAGGGCCTTCTCCATCGCTGCTCCCACCCTCTGGAACTCACTACCTCACACCATCAGAGACTCCTCCTCACTCACCACAATCAAAACATCACTCAAGACCCACCTATTCAACACTGCATTCAACATTTAACCCACAGCATTTAACCCCTGACTATCTCTTCTCCTTCTCCCTCCTTTTCGCTTTGAATATTTCCCTATTGATTCTTGTTTTTTGCAATTGTTTTTATGTTTTGCTATGCATTATGTTTTGCATTCTGTCAAAGCGTCTTTGGGCTCCCTGAAAAGCGCTATATAAAATAAATGCATTATTATTTATTGTTATTATGAGGACAAAATTATTGTCAGTTGCAAGATATATGATGCATTTTTGAAGACTCTTACACACTCCGTTAGTTCAGCAATGTCATTGGCCCTTTTTGGGCATCCGTGTGATAGCAAAAAATGGCAAAAGGGAGGGAATTTCCCAACCCCTCTGCACCTTCCCCTCCCCCCCTGCTCTGGCGTCCCAGCTGATGAGGGTAAATTTTATTCCCAAAAGTGGATGCAAGAATATTTTTTGGGGTCAGACATGAATCCCCCTTTTTGTGGGCGTCCATGATTTCCATGACGAAATCTCAAGAACAAAATGATTTAAAATTCCTGATGTAAGCTCTGAATGAACTGTCGGAGTGATTGTTGAAACTTTCTAGCAAACGTAGTGCGAAATGTTAGTGTTGCATCTGACTACCTAAACTTTTAGCACCTTGTTTCAAACTTTAAATCTGGGTTAGTCTTTGCCTTGAGAGGAAATTTTTTAAAGATTTACTCTGTTCCATTTCACTGGTTATTTTATTCAAATTGTGGAATCCTTTGTGACTTACTTGCTTGGATTGATGTCCTCTATGGCAGGAGTTTCCTAAATCCCAGAGGAAGATAGTAATTGGATGGATGTGACGTGTAGACTGTAGACCATAATGTAAGTAATTGTTTCTGATACAATATACGATTACCATCTTCAATGCGCGTGTTTTTTTTAAAGGTTCCTGGAAGAATCATGTGCTCTGATTTGGCTTTGAAATGAAAAAGAGATGCCGTGGCCAATACTTTGATCGCCCTGTGATCACCGAAGGCATTTTCATCTTCCTGCGCATCTTTTGTCCAAGTTTGATAACCTTCAATTTAGCTATGCTGTGCGACGGCTGACTACAACTCACAACATTAAGACACCAAAGGCCATTTTGTTGTGTCGAGGGACACATTACAGCGTACATGTGCTCATATCTGAACCCTGGCTCTTTTATGCACTTGACACGTGCTTTATATACAATGCGTCCCATTTTCATCAAAGCATCCAGCAGGGCACTGAATGTTGGGAATTGTTGGGTCCATAATGTAAATGTTTTTGCTCACTCAAGACGGCCATTTTGCATCTTGAATCCTCAAAATAAATCAACGCAATCTTTGGTCGGCACATTCAGGACAAAGTTTGTTAGGAACCAGCTTACTCGGGATGCTGCGCAAGGATCGAGATCATTGTTCGAGAAAGTTGTCAACAGAAGTGTACCAAAATCTTCACGACTTCTGCAATCTGTCTGTTGGAGAATACAAGCGAGATGTTTGGTGTCGACAGGCAAAGTATCCGAAATGGCATCTTGTGTGCTGCCCAAGCAATCACAGCCAACTCCAGCAACTACCGATACTAAGGTAGGAAAATAGTCTTTGCACTTGCCCTGGTTCATCATTGGATCAACAAAAATGGGATTCTCATTGTGACATGAATGGCAAAATTGCGTGATTATTTCCAGATATTTTTCTTGGTGTGGAAAATGGTTTAACTTGCTTTGAAATTGTTAAAGCCTTGTTTTTAAACCGTTTTTAAGGGTAGACAAAGGTTATGTTTTCACCCCTGTTTGTCTGTCTGTTTGTTTTTCTGTTTGTCTGCGAGCAGGATATCTCAAAAATGTATGGACAGAATCGGACGAAATTTGGTGGATACGTTGAGTGTGTGACACTGACAAATCGATTACATTTTGGTGAAGATGCAGATCTGGATACAATAATGTTTTAATTGATTATCTACCATTGAGAGATGGGACGTAAAAGGATATTTAGCACGATATCTCAGTTATGAATGGATTTGAACGAAACTTGATGGATAGGTTGAATGTTTTACAAGGAAGGATTAATTCGATTTTGGTGAAAATCCGGATCCGGACGCGATAATGTTTTAATTGATTATTCACCATTGAGTGATGGGGTCAAAAGCGATATCTAGCACGATATCTCAAAAACTTATGGATGAGTTATAACAAAACAAGGTAGATGAGTTGGTTAGGTGATGAGAACCAGCCAATTCGGTTTTGGTTCAGGTGCGGATGGAGATACAGCCTATCACTGGGATACAAAATGTAAACTGTTCAGCCTGGCAAAGATATGCGCTCTCCCCAGTGCCGTTCTAGTTACCTCCGCCACCAAAGGTGAATGGAGGTTATGTTTTCACCCCTGTCCGTCTGTCCGTTTGTCTGTCTGTCTGTCTGTCTGTCTGTCTGTCGGTTTGTGAACAAAATATCTCAAAAAGTTGTGGACGGATTTGGACGAAACGTGTTGGACAGGTTGTGTGTGTGACAATGAAGAATCGATTTTAATTCAATTTTGGTGAAGATCCGGATCCAGCTCGTAGATTTTTTAAAAGTGATTCTTCACCATTTAGTGATATGGCCAACCAGGCGGAGGTTTGCTCTCTACTGAGTGCCGTTCTAGTTGTCTCTGTGATTGTGGGCATGGTTCCCACCGAGGGGTATGGTTTCACTAACTGTTACATATTTATGTGAATTACTATTCCGGGCTTTGCTTATCAATGTGTAGTCGATTAAAGGTTGTTGTGATTAAAGGGTCAGGAGCCCTTCTGAGAAAAAGGAGACCGGAAACGGAAGAAAAAAAGACACGAGGTCCTGGAGACGCGACGATTCTTCTTCTTCCTCGCCAAGCTCGGACGCGAGCGGTATCGATTGAGCAACGTCAGAGAACCGGCGTTTCAAAGCCCGTCTGGCGAGAGGAGTTACCGGGACGTGTAACTACCCTTTGACACGTCAAGTCACTGTGGGTTCGTGCACGGAACCAAGCAGCTGGCACAGTTCGCCTCGCCGTCTACAAGGCCGCGTACGGGTCGCACCTAGGGCCGCGCGCGCTGGGCAAGCTGCGTGTTGCTTTGCCTGCTTTACATTACCCACTTTGCTTGGCCAGGAGGTGCGCGCTGCAGCCGTTGTTCCCGGTACGGGACGTGCCCGGTGAAAGCACGTCAGGAAGGGTCCGTTCAACCGCCCACGTGCGGAGATCGAACTACCGGAGTACGGAGACATTGTGAGAGACATTGACCACGGAGGGAGTCGGGAGTGGGGCTCACGTGAGGAATGTATAAGATGGCCATCTTAGAGTTATTAATATTATAGATGAGTTTACATCGTTGTACTATTGATTGCTGATTGTGGATGGTTGTTGATTGCTCGGGGAATATATCATTGATTATACCGGATCCTTGGTGTGGGGTTTCTTATTGATTGGAATTAATATTGATTGCGTTACGAAAGCGCAGAAATAATAGATCTTTCTGGCGGAGTTCCTCTCACGGTCCGGGGGTCACCGAGACCAGGTAGTCACCGGGAGGACCACGTAACAGAATTGGGGGCTCGTCCGGGATCTAAAATTGGATAAAATAATAAAATAATATTTTTATTAATTAAAATTTATTAATTAAGTATTAATTGGTAAATTTTTGGGGAAATTGGGGTAAAGTCTTGGGGTGAAGGTTAACAGGTGTTAACGATAGGCACCATGGCGTTTGTGGCACAGAACTTTGCGGTAACCCCGAGTGAGGCACAGTTCCGAGCGTTACTAAAGTCGGACCTCTTGAAATTGGCCAAACATTTTAACTTGGAGGTCCGAACTAATTTGAGGAAGGCAGAGTTGCAGACCACGGTGATACAATCTATGGTGGGATTAGGAACATGGGACGAGTTAGCCTGGGAGTGGCTACCCGAAGAACCAGAAGACGTTGAGCTCCGGAAACTGGAGTTGCAATTACGGAGCCAGAAAAGGAAAGAGCAGAAGCCGAAAGGAAAGCAGAAAAGGAAAGAGCAGAAGAAGAAAGAAAAGCAGAAAAGGAAAGAGCAGAAGAAGAAAGGAAAGCAGAAAAGGAAAGAGCAGAAGAAGAAAGGAAAGCAGAAGAGAGGAGAGAAGAGAAACAAGCAGAGGAAAGGAGAGTGGAACGAGAACTCCAGGAAAGGTTAGAAGGAAGAAAAGCAGAGGAGAGGAGAGCTGCAAGGGACCTCGAAGCAGAGGAGAGAAAAGCGGAAAGGGAATTAAAGGAACGTGACATGGAGCTTCAGCAAGAAATTAAATTCAAGGAGCTGGAGTTAATGAGAGAACGGGGAGAGGGACCACCCTTGCTGACGGGGTCAACACCTAGCCAGAACACCTGGGATGTGGGCAGACATGTGAGGCTGGTTCCACCCTTCAGTGAAAAGGCAGTCGCTAAATTTTTTCCACACTTTGAGAAAGTGGCTCGACAGTTAAACTGGCCGGAGGAGGCCTGGACCATACTAGTGCAAAGTGTGCTGGTGGGAAAAGCTCAAGAGATTTATTCGGCGCTACCAATGGACCAATGTGCAGATTATGAGGTATTGAAGAAGCACATCCTCAAAGCCTATGAGTTGGTTCCGGAAGCTTACCGGCAAAAATTCAGGAATGCCAGGAAGAGGGAGAGTGAGACCCATGTGGAGTTTGCCAGAGTGAAAGAAAACATGTTTGATCGGTGGTGTGAGTCAAAAGGAGTCGGGAAAGACTTCGAAACATTGCGTGACTTGATCCTGGTGGAGGAATTTCAACAGTGTGTCCACGAGGACATCAAAGTGTACCTGCAGGAAAAGAAAGTACCGAAGTTGTGGGACGCAGCCACCCTGGCAGATGATTATGCCTTAACACACCGGATAGGGGTCCACGAACCTAACTCCTCGCCTAGATCTCCGCAGGGGAGGTGGGGAACAGCAGGTGCGGAGAACGACAATACATGGCGGTGGCCTCGAGAGGATTATGGGGACAACGCGGATACCCCACCTGTTCGAAATCAGAGGGCTGCGGGCCCAAGACAAACTTATTTTTCAGGGGGCCCGAGGCAGACCACGAATTTTTCCTCCGGGCCTACTTGCGCTTTTTGCAAGAAACCTGGACACTTGATGTCCAGTTGTTACCTCATGAAAAGGGAAGACCCAGAGCGGAGTCCGACTAGTACAACTCCGAATGCGATGGCAAACGTAAGAAATCGCCCACAGAAGAGTTACCAACCATTTATTTATGAGGGGTTGGTCTCACTCAAGGGAGTCTTGACTAACCCAAGACCGGTTAGGGTTTTGAGGGACACAGGAGCCCATCAATCCTTAATGCTTGAAGGCATTTTGCCATTGTCAAAGAGTACCGCAACTGGTGATAGTGTTCGGTTACAAGGGATCGGTGGCTGTGTTAGTGCCCCACTTCATGTCATCCATTTGGAATCCGATTTGGTGTCAGGACCGGTCACCGTCGGTTTACAAGCCACGCTTCCTGTAGAGGGAGTATCTGTGATTATCGGGAATGATTTGGCCGGGGGGCAAATTTATGGTAACCCGAGGGTTGGTAAAGAGCACAGCAGGGAAAATAACACCCCACCAGCTCGGGATGGCGACAAAAGTTCCAAGTTATTTGTAGGGGGACTGAACTTCAACACAGAGGAAGAAGTTCTGACCTCTGTCTTCAACAGATATGGGCCGCTGGTGGAAGTGCGGGTGGTAAAAGACAGGGAAACGCAACGGTCAAGAGGGTTCGGCTTTGTCACGTTTGCAAGCACAAGAGACGCCAGGGAGGCAGAGAAGAAGTGGAATGGTAAGGATTTGGAGGGTCGGACCATAACAGTAGGGAAGGCCTTTCGTAGGCGTCGAGAGGTCTACAGAAGAGGACAACTTGGCAGTAGTTTTGGGGTTGGCAGCAGCCGATATTACTATGGAGGCTCCCAGAGTTACGGCACCTCCCGAAAGAATGAATGTCAGAGCACTGGCCGAGAAAGAGACCGCCAGTCAGGTAACGGCTGGGACAAGAAGTCCCACCGTAACGGTTAGGAGTCTGGAGAAGTTGAAGCACTATATACGGGGGAGCCGCCGAGCCGGGGCTCCTACACGGACTAACCATGAATGCCACGTTCTTAAAGGCGTCCAGGTAGTGAACTTTCCTGCACGGACTAACCGTGAACTCCACGTTCTTAAAGGCGTCCATGTAATGAACTTTCCTCCCCGGACTAACCGTGAACTCCACACTCCTTAAGGCGTCCATGTAGGGAATATTCCGCTGGGCCTCCCGAAAAAGTGCTATAGAGAGGTTTAAATTTGGGGGCTTTGGTCACCACCTCTTAACCGTCATTCAAGAGAAACTAGAAGTGGTTGACGCTTGGTCCAGAGGGAATTAATCTAGGGGATCGTGTGAAATTTTGTTGCTTTATTTTTAAGTGATGACTGTGCCCGGGGGGAACTGATGAGTTGGGGGGGGGGGGGGGGTGAGTTATCTGGTTTGTTTATCCAAGTTGGCCGGCAAAGAAAGTTTTCGCTGGGTTCAAACTTTCTTTCTTGAAGGGGGGGAGTGTTACATATTTATGTGAATTACTATTCCGGGCTTTGCTTATCAATGTGTAGTCGATTAAAGGTTGTTGTGATTAAAGGGTCAGGAGCCCTTCTGAGAAAAAGGAGACCGGAAACGGAAGAAAAAAAGACACGAGGTCCTGGAGACGCGACGATTCTTCTTCTTCCTCGCCAAGCTCGGACGCGAGCGGTATCGATTGAGCAACGTCAGAGAATCGGCGTTTCAAAGCCCGTCTGGCGAGAGGAGTTACCGGGACGTGTAACTACCCTTTGACACGTCAAGTCACTGTGGGTTCGTGCACAGAACCAAGCAGCTGGCACAGTTCGCCTCGCCGTCTACAAGGCCGCGTACGGGTCGCACCTAGGGCCGCGCGTGCTGGGCAAGCCGCGTGTTGCTTTGCCTGCTTTACATTACCCGCTTTGCTTGGCCAGGAGGTGCGCGCTGCAGCCGTTGTTCCCGGTACGGGACGTGCCCGGTGAAAGCACGTCAGGAAGGGTCCGTTCAACCGCCCACGTGCGGAGATCGAACTACCGGAGTACGGAGACATTGTGAGAGACATTGACCACGGAGGGAGTCGGGAGTGGGGCTCACGTGAGGAATGTATAAGATGGCCATCTTAGAGTTATTAATATTATAGATGAGTTTACATCGTTGTACTATTGATTGCTGATTGTGGATGGTTGTTGATTGCTCGGGGAATATATCATTGATTATACCGGATCCTTGGTGTGGGGTTTCTTATTGATTGGAATTAATATTGATTGCGTTACGAAAGCGCAGAAATAATAGATCTTTCTGGCGGAGTTCCTCTCACGGTCCGGGGGTCACCGAGACCAGGTAGTCACCGGGAGGACCACGTAACACTAACCTATACTGCAGTGCAGCATTTCCTCCTGAATGCTCGGAGGGCCATCTTGGCCGTCGGTCCTTTGACGACGTATTTTTTACGGCTACATTCAACATTGATATTTAGCTGTTTAAGAAACGTTTAATGTACATATTATCGTCTTGCATTTAATTTGTTTGAAACTGGTTTCCTGTTCTCCAAGTTGTTGTCACGACTTTGTCTGTTCAGCTATTGCGATGCATTGCTTTTGCAACATCCGAGAAGTACAACTTGCATGAGCTCTCCAAGAACATTCTATCACAGAGAGGCTATCAGCTTCACCATCTCCCACAGGGTCAGTCATTAATGCATATTCACCAGCAGCATCAAAATAGTGTCCAAAACCTTGATGAGTCACCAACAGTGGAATATTGTTTTCACCTCTGTTGGTGCTTCAGTCTCGTTTTGATTGTGCCTTGTGACAGTTCCTTCTTTCGAACATTTGTTGTTCTACTGCTAAATATTTAATGGAGTTACTATGAGGATAATGATTCTTGAAGCTTTGGTGTGACGACAGATAGTATCTCATTAACTTTTCCCATCTTGGTCAAGTGCTGTCCAACTGCACATCGTGCTGCTACCTCTTTGCAGATGCATCTCCGGTGTTGGTGGTGACATGTGATGCTTCAGAGCATGCTGATGATGATGCCACAATCTTCTTCTTTCAGTACGTCAAAATTTTACCATTGTCACTTTTTTGCCAAGCCTTCCTGCTTTTATGACTATTCATCCATTTGTACTTTCACATCCTTTTCTGAAGATAAATAATAGACATGCAAAATGAAATGAATGACCTTCCGAATCCATTTCTTATCAAGAAGTGCATATACTCTATAATAAAATATTTGAGGTGTGTGGTGATCTGGGATAATAAAAAAAAACAAAAAAAAACCACCTTTAGAGGCCATTTTTCCCCGCAAGCGGGGGTTGGCCTTTTTCGGGAACTGTGGTTGTTGTTGTTTTTCGGTCCCCTTTTTGAAGCAATGTTTTACGGCCGGATGCCCTTCCTGACGCCAACCCTTTTTGCCGCCTTTAACGACAAGCAGGGAATTACCAGTGAACTGGTACTCAATTTGCCGACCTCGGAAGGATGACAGGCTGAGTCAACCCCCCTGGCGTTAATTCAGCGATTGACCGGGATTCGAACCCAGGATCCTAGGATCCTAAGCCGGCACCCTAGCCGCTAGCCCAACACCAGGGATAATTAGCGCATTGGATATTCTGCAGGGAGCAATTTTGTGGTTGGATGGGTTCAGCTTGGTACATAGCTGTGCATACGGTTTTCATTGCTATCTGGTACCGTTGTATTACCTTGTATCCCTTTGCTAATTTGGTGACCTGTCCAAGGAAAATACTCTTTATATAAATGTGTATCGTATAGCACCACCCGATGGTAGCCAGGATTACAAATCATTGATTAATTCAATGGAATTATACATAGTACATGGCTCTTTGTCTATACTCTAAATTCCTTATGCATTGTGTGTGTGTGTGTGTGTGTGTGTGTGTGTGTGTGTGTGTGTGTGTGTGTGTGTGTGTGTGTGTGTGTGTGTGTGTGTGTGTGTGTGTGTGTGTGTGTGTGAGATATATGTTTATGGGGGTAGGTGAAGGGATACGTAGGGAAGATAGCATTGTATCATTGCAGCATGGACCGTGGATGCTTAGGAGAAATCTCGATGTACTTAAGTAGGGAAGCTGTAGCATAAGGTTGTTTATGTGTACACCACATGTGCTAATTATTATCGGTAGGGATTAAGGTTAGTTTTCCTTAGTACATGATTTTTCCCTCTGTCATTTTCCCTTTACATTTTCGCTGACAAGGCCGGCCATCAAAAATCTCCTTTAAACAACAACAACCGCCCACAACAACAAAAAAAACAGCAAGCAGGTTCCCAGACGAAGCCCCACCCAAATGACCTAATAGGTGAAAGCCCACCCACAAGAGGCGGGGAAAGGCCATAAGGCCACACCCCGGGGGACGTGATTCGACCGTGGGATGTGGGTGGGTGAGCCGGGAGGCCAACGACACGATAGGTCTCTCAGGAGTAAAGAAGAGGAGTGCGCTTGGTTGGTCTAAAACGAACAGGACGCTCACCATTTTTGGTTCGATGGGTTCTTTACTTTGTGAGGGAGGAGAGCAAGGACGGACAGCTCGGTGGAGGAGCAGGAAACTTTGCTTCGTGCTGGAAAGGACCATATGAGTGGAAAGCGGAGTCTGTGGTTGAGAATAAGGGCTCGCGGGTAAGGCTCGCTTCCCGCCTCGTTGCCGAGCGCTTTTTGGCGCGCGGCGTTCGACCCATCGCCATCTTCCCGCCTGTGGTTTCGGGTGTTGTCATCGCAGCCATCAGCCTCATCAAAAGGACTCATTGGGAGGCCGAAGTTTAGTGCCGGCACGAAAAGGGCATTTTATTTTATTTTATCATTCCCCTTGTCTGTTTTTGTGTGTGAGTGGAGGATCCTCACATTAGGAAATTCGTTTCCCTCAACATTTTTTTCACCCCTTGCTTTATTTTCATTAAATCATGTTTGTTGAATTTTCCGTGTCGTGTTTACTTGTTTGTGGTTTCAGAATAAACCTGTGTGTTTTGTCAGATAAACGTCTCGCATCCAGTCATTCCCGTGCATATAAAATACCGCCATTTTCGGCCTGCCACCTCGGGAATAAAAACACGTTCGACTATTCATCATCCAGTGGACCTAATTGCTGGTGACAGGAATATATATATATATATATATATATATATATATATATATATATATATATATATATATACATACAGACTTGGCATTTAATATGGAATATTTTTTTTGTGGGGGTGAACTTACTTTTCAAGACCACTTAGAACCAAAAGTTCATTGGAATTATGTTGAAATTATTCTAGATTTTGTTGATGTGACCTTTAAAAGAAACAAAAACCACATTTGACATTTCGAAGCAAATAAATTGATCCTTGAAAGTGATGTAAACTGATATCGAACTCAATTCACGGACAGTACTGTGTTAAACTTCTGTACGTTTTCCAGAAGTATCTCTTTATTTTACACATGAGCCAAAAATTTTTTAAACAAAAACAAAAGTTAAATTACGACTGGGATTACGGACAGTAAAATTACAGTTCAGTACTTCGTGTAACCCCTACGAGCATTCAGGAGAGCACGTACACGTTGAGGCATGCTGTTCATGGGATTTGCCAAGGTTTGGACAGGAATCGCTTGCCATGCAGTGACAATAGTCTGCTGCAATTCACGCACAGAGGTAGGCTGCTGGTCCAAGTTGTCGATTTGACGCGTTAATTCTGCCCACAGGTTCTCTATCGGATTCATATCCGGGGACATGGCAGGCCACTCCATATGCTCTACACCACGGTCAGCAAGAAAGTGTTGGATCATGCGAGCACGATGAGGCCGTGCATTGTCATCTTGGAAGACAAAGTTTCCTCGAAAGGCTGCATTAGCAAATGGAAGCAATGTTTCTTCCAGAATGACCCTGTACTTTAACTGGTTCAGGTTTCCATTCAGAACAACCAGGTCAGTTTTGCCCCCTGCATGAAAAGCAGCCCAAACGGTCACCCCACCACCTCCAGCTTGGACTCTTGGCACTATACAATCTTCATTGTGGGCTTCATGCACCTGTCTGCACACTCGGACATGGCCATCTTGACGATAGACCAGAAATCTAGACTTGTCACTGAAGGTCACGTGATTCCAGTGTCATGGCTGCCATTGACGGTGCTCTCTGGCCCACTGCAATCGGCGCTGGCTGTGTTGTCTGGTCAGGCGTGGCTTTCTCAGGGGACGCCTGGCACGATAGCCTGCTTGAACCAGTCGTTGGTTGACTAGCCTTCTGGATACAGGCACATTTGTCAGTTGCTGCCACTCAGCCCTAAGACGATTAGCTGACTTGGTACGGCCATTGCAGACTAACCGGTGCAGCTGGCGATCATCTCTCCTTGTGGTTCTGCGTGGACGTCCTGGCCTCGGTATTGGAGTAGGGACACCCCTCTGAGCATTTCGTTTCAGGATCTTTGACACCTGACCTTGAGTGATGCCATACTGCCGAGCAATAGCACGCTGTCTCATGCCAGAATTTCGTAAAGCCACCACTCCATGACAAACAGCATTGTCAAGTTGACGGACCATCTCCAGAGGAAGCGGCAATAACTTTTGTAGACGTGCAGCAGTTGTTTTCCACTAATACAGAACGCAACAACCCTTATATACCTGATTGTGATGCCAATCGTCAAATGTACCTGTCTTTACATTTTGTCACGCCTCCTGTGATATAATCCTGTTGTTGACTTCTTGCTGCGAACGACAATCAGTGACATGGTTCTTTCAACAAAGACATCACCGAAGGGTAAAAGAAACTCACCAGATTGATATACTGAGTTCAGAAAGTAAACCCAAGTCAAGAAAAAAAAAATATTCCATATTAAATGCCAAGTCTGTATATATATATAGTCATACCCCGTTTTACGCCATTTCGACCGACGTCAAATCCGACTTTACGCCACTCTTCTAGAGTAAATTTCAGTTCAGCGAACCTCATTATGTGCGACTTTACGTCACTCCTACGGATGTGAAAAAAATTAATTTTTCCTTAAAAATATATTTAAAATAAATAAAATAGTACATAAATTAACAATAAAAGAAGCTAAAAAAAACAATTAAAAATACAATAAAAAGCACATTAAAAATATTTTTAAAATGTACGTACAGTAAGTATACTGTACATACGCGCAGCTGCTGGTTCTCATTCAAAACAGAGGCGACGTACAGTATTCCTTTACTGTGTCTGTGTTAGCCATGGGTCCGAAGAAGGATAGTGCTAGTGTTTCCAAGCGTAATGTGGTTGCGATGGAAGATAAGTTAAATCTGATTAAAAGGTATGAAAAAGGTGAAAAAGTGTCGGTGATAGCGCAAAGACCTTATCGCGAATCGGAACCGCAATGCGTCATGGGATCGGAAAGGGGCAATAGCGCCGCCGGCAGTCGCTGTCACTTTGACAGACTGCTTGTTTACATTGACACACAACTTGATCCTCACCACTTTAAACTACTTTTAGGACTTTTTTACTGTGACAAATTAACAAATTAACTGTGAACTGTGGTCAGCTCATGAGCCAAGTATATGCAAGCCAAGGACACCGTCGCAAAACTGAAAGCCGCCATTGCAGTATGTAACAAGAAGCTTACTGTTTCGGACATAGCAAACTGTGATGAACTTGTGAAACTTTATACAGGTTTACCTAGTTATGACCTGTTTAAGTGGTTAGTAGTAGAAGTATCCCCTCATTCACAGAACCTTCATTATTATAAGGGGAAATTATCAATGGAAGACAAGACCTGGCAAATAAACAATACTACAAAACCCGGAGTTAAGCGATCTCAATCTTTAGAGGATCAACTACTCATGACACTCATGAAGCTTCGGCGTAATCTTGGCGAGGAGGACCTCGCATTTCGCTTTGGATTAGGACAATGCACCGTCTCCCAAGTTTTGTTCGCAAGTGTACAGCCAATATAAGTCAAGACCTACTCTCAAGTGCCTTGTTGGTATTACACCTAGCGGAACAATTTCATACATTTCCAAACCTACAGGAGGAAACACGTCGGACAAAAAAAATTGTAAAGATGACGAACATTGTAGACAAGTTCCAGCCCGGCGATATTTGTATGGCTGATCGAGGTTTCAACATTCAGGAACTGTTCTTGCATAAGCAGGTTGTTTCTCTTCTCCAATGGGAACCCCCCTTTCCCTCAAATATTTCTTTAAATCGCTGGATTTTAATGCCAAAAAACGCTGAATTTCTTTCACATTAGCCATCTTCCTTTCCGTAAACACAGCGTCGATCGTAGACAGACGCTTCCTCTTCTGGGTTCGTGTTTACGTTTGCCCCCTTTTCGATCCCATCATGCTTTGCGGTGGAGCGCCTTCTTTTGATATTTACCGATTCGCGATAAGGTCTATGCCTTAGGGCTGCCACGGTCGACGGTATCGACCATCATTCATGATTGGGAACGTATTCTTGCATACGTCACTGAAAAAGCGCCGCCGGATAAGACTGCTACAATGTGTGTTTGTGTTCAGAAGAGACGCCATGTTTAAGGTGAATAACATAATCTTATTAATTTTATTTATTATTCTTTACAAATTCATTTATTAATTGTGTTCATTACTCATTAAAAAATATGACTAAAATGTGTTTTTAGTGTTCTTTAAGGTTTAGCGATAGTTATATACTTTCGCGAGTTATTTACTCTAGTTTTACGGTGTTTGTCTTCATTTTAAGGCATTTTTAAGGCATTACGCCCGGTTTACGTCAAAAACCGAGTTACGTCACGGCTTATGGAACCAATTAATGACGTAGGCCGGGGTATTACTGTATATATATATAGCAATATACTGTAGGGTGGGTCAGGTGGGTCGACGACAACCGTTGACTACCTGATGGTGCGTAGGCGAGAGAGGGGGCACCTCTGGGACACAAAGGTGATCCCGGGGGAAGAGGCCGTTTCACAGCACCACTTGGTTGTCTGCGACATAAGGGTGAAAGGTGCGAGGAGAGCTTGGCGGGTGAAGTACCAACCGAGAATGAAGGTGTGGAGGTTGAAAGAGGTGACAGTAAGGGAGGCATTAAAAGAGAGGCTGAGTAGGGTCGAGGATGATGTGGTTGAGCTTGAAAGTGGTTGGATGTCAATGAAAGCTAGTCTGTTGGGAGCCATTGGTGAGGTATGTGGATGGACAAAAGGACCACCGAGGCACTCGGAAACATGGTGGTGGGATGATGAAGTTGGAAAGAGGATTGACGAGAAGAGGAAGAAGTTCAAGGAGTGGCAGAAGGCGAAGGGTAGGGGAGCAGAAACAGCAGAGCATGAAAGTTATAAGGCAGCCAAGAAGGCTGCAAAGAAAGAGGTAGCAAAGGCGCAGGCGGCATGTAGGAAAATGTTCGGAGAACGCTTGAATTCGGAAGAGGGTCAGAGAGCAGTATTCAGGATTGCAAAGCAGATAGCGAAAGAGAGGTGTGATGTGATGGGGGTGAGTTGCTTGAAGGATGAAGTGGGACAAATCGTTGTGGACCCAGATGGAATTAAAGGAAGATGGAAAAGATATATGGAAATGCTGTTGAATACAGAGAATGAATGGGATGGCAACGTAGAGAGTAACCCATCACCCAGTTTTAGGACCGGCAGAGAAGATAACTGAGAAGGAAGTTGAGGAAGCGATAAAAGCAATGAAGAGTAGAAAAGCGGGAGGGCCGACGGAAGTTGTGGGAGATATGTTGAAGGCAGCAGGAAGTTGGGGTGTGAAGAGAATGACAGAGATCTGTAATCTGGCGGGGAAAGAAGGCCGCATTCCAGTGGATTGGGAACTGAGTACCCTCGTCCCTCTATACAAGGGGAAAGGTGACCCTCTAGAGCAGGGGTCGGCAACCTTAGGCACGCGTGCCACCATTGGCACGCGGCAGCGTAGTCATTGGCACACTGGCGAAAGCAGTGCCCTCTCCGCTGCATGCCAAATCACCTATTGAACAGCCATTGGCTGTTGCGCGTGTTGCACTATAACAGTATTCCGGTGTGATTGTGCAGGGTGATGAGGTAGATGGATCAGAGCAGAGTCACCATTCCAATTCCAAATTCTATTACTGGAATAATAATTAAAGATGCACAACATGAGATGCCGGCCTGGCGCATTCAAAACACAATATTCGCGGCAACCGGATGTGCTGTGGGAACAGTGGTGTTGTTCACAGCAGATGGTCCGAGGCTGCATCTCCACTCATTATTATTATTTGGACTGGTTTCTGAGTTTTAATATTATTAATCATCATTATTCTGAATTGTATAACAATCGCAGATATAAAACAGGAGATGCAGGCTTGGTGCCTTCCGGTATGCCGTTCGCGGCAACCTGAGGTGCTGTAAGAGCGGCTGTGCTGTTAACATCTGGTGGTCAGCGGTTGCATCTCCACTCTTTGTTATCATTCAGGCTGCCTTCTGCGTTTTAATATTGATCTCGTCATTATTTTGAGTTTTTTATGGGGTGGTAGTAAGGAAAATGGGGGTAGTAGTTTTTCTCGTAACACGCGGCCTGTCTTATTAGTCCCCTACCGGTGTACACCGTAGGGGACTATAGGTTTGCACTCCGTCCCTCCGTCTGTCAGTCTGTCAGTCTGTCAGTCTGTCGATCCATCAGTCCGTCACGCAAAGAACAGTTTTCCGGACTTTTTTTTCTAAACTTTTAATGCTAATGATTTCAAACTTGGTACATGGTTTCGTCATGACAAGTTACAGATCAAGTTCCAACTTCATGACGTTTCGATCATTTTTGACAAAGTTATGGCACTTTGAACTTTGGGAATTTCCCCAACAGTTTTCCGGACTATAATTTGGAGTGCGGCGAGTCATAATACTGTCTTCTATTGACAGTGCTACCCAATGCCGGTAGGGGACATGTATTGCAGCGCAATACTCAGAATGCTTGTTTAGTTTGACGGTATGGCCTCCCGCTCACATTTCCCACAGGAATTGCAGTGAAGCGGTTCAGGTTCGGTAGATGTTCGGTAAATGTTTCTTTAAAATGTTGTTGCTATGCATGTAGCCGATATGGATGGAATAAAATTCCATGTCTGTTGGAAATATTTTTTTGATGTGGTGTCAAAATTAAACTTAATGTTAAACTTAATGTTGATATGGCACACTAATTAACAAGAACATTTCAAACTGGCACTTCATGTCAAAAAGGTTGCCGACCCCTGCTCTAGAGTGTGGCTCGTACCGAGCGATAAAGTTATTGGAGCATGGAATGAAGGTATTGGAAAGGGTGTTGGAGAGGAGGATAAGGAAGAAAGTGAAGATCGACGAAATGCAGTTTGGGTTTATGCCAGGAAGAGGAACGACAGACGTGCTTTTTATTGTGAGGCAGTTGCAGGAGAAGTACATGGAGAAGAGGAAGAAGTTGTTTCTTGGGTTTGTTGATCTGGAGAAAGCATTCGATAGGGTTCCACGCAAAGTATTGACATTGGCATTGAGGAAGTTAGGAGTGGAGGAATGGTTGATCAGAGTAGTGATGGCAATGTACAAAAGAGCACGCACAGCTGTAAGGACGAAGGACGGGAACAGTGGTGAGTTTGAGGTGAAGGTGGGAGTGCATCAGGGGTCGGTACTAAGTCCACTACTATTTGTAGCTGTGATGGAGGTGCTGGCTCAGAACGTAAAGGAGGGTTTACCGTGGGAGTTGTTGTATGCAGATGATCTGGTGTTGATTGCGGAAAGTATGGATGGACTGAAGGAAAAGATGAACAAGTGGAAGGAATGTATGGAGACAAAAGGTCTGAAGGTGAATATCGGAAAGACGAAGGTGATGGCAAGTGGTAAAGCATGTGGTGATGTGGAAAGACCTGGGAAGTGGCCCTGTGCTGTGTGCAGGAAGGGTGTCGGAGTGAACTCCATTCAATGTTACAATGTGCGCTTAGTGGGTTCATAAAAAATGTAGTGGTCTGAGAGGGTCATTAACCAGTGTGGCAGCTACATTCAAATGTAAGGTGTGCACAGAGGGAGCTGCAGATGGAGGAAATGTTGAGTTGGATCTTGGAGACGGCGTGAAGCTGGAAGGTGTGAAAACATTTTGCTGCCTCGGAGACATGCTGAATGGAGAAGGTGGATCAGACTCGGCAACGGTTGCGAGAGTGAGATGTGCATGGAAGAAGTTTCGGGAACCGAGTGTCGTGCTGATGAGGAGGGGAGTGTCGTTGAAGCTGAAGGGAAAGGTGTGTGCTGCATGTGTGAGAAGTGTTATGATTTATGGGAGCGAGACATGGGTAATGAACGTAGAGCAGCAACGAAGGTTGGAAAGGGTGGAAATGCGAATCTTTCGATGGATGTGCGGAGTATCGTTGAGAGAGAGGAAGACAAATGATGAATTGCGAAAAATGATCGGAATAGAGCCTGTGATTGATGTTGTGAAGGGGAACAGGTTGAGATGGTTTGGTCATGTGTTGAGGAAGGATGAAAGTGACTGGTTGAGAAGAGTAATGGAAATGAATGTAGAAGGAAGTAGAGGACGGGAAAGACCGAGAAAGACTTGGCCAAAGGTGGTGGAAGAAGAAATGCGGGCAAGGGGGTTAACAAGGAGAGATGCAGAAAATAGGGCAAGATGGAGAAGATTGTCATGGGGATCGCAAGGCTAACCCCCGCTCTAGCAGGGAAAATGGCCTTAAAATGCATGTTGTTGTTGTTCTTGCCTCTGTTTTGAATGAGAACCAGCAGCTGCGCGTATGTACAGTATACTGTATGTACATATATATATATATTTTTTATGTGCTTTTTATTGTATTTTAAATTGTTTTTTAGCTTCTTTTGTTGTTAATTTATGTACTATTTTATTTATTTTAAATATATTTTTAAGGAAAAAATATTTTTTTCACGTCCGTAGGAGTGACGTAAAGTCACACATAATGACGTTCGCTGAACTGAAATTTACTCTGGAAGAGTGCCGTAAAGTCGGATTTGACGTAGGTCGAAATGGCGTAAAACGGTGTATGACTGTATGTATATTTTTATTTTTATATATATATATATATATATATATATATATATATATATATATATATATATATATATATATATATATATATATATATATGACAGTATCTGAAATTACATAAGGGTAATAATAGCGCTGCATGATGGCTCTTCTGGGAGCCACAGACAGAACATCATGCATCATGGCGGTGATGTCACGGCGTTCATCCCAGATCGGAGAGCGACATAATTATCATATATACACACACACAACCTCTCTCTCTCTCTCTCTCTCTCTCTCTCTCTCTGCACACTCTCCCTTTCTCTCTTTGCTTTGATTGCTGCCTGAGGAGGATGTGTTGGAGAGATCGGATAGGTCACAATTTTCTCGTCTCATGTCCCCATTGTGATCGCCCTTATTCACCATTCTTGCGCCCCGAGCCACACTTCGCCTTGTGCCAGACCAGCTATGACCATCATCATCCTGCAGCCACAACCAGCTTTTGCCATACTCGTTGTCTAAATCTGGTATTTGTTGGCTCCATTAGTGTGTTGGGCCTTATTTATCTCTGCTGTACTACTGTGTTCAAAAAGTATCCGACCTTTATTTTTCGTGCGTAAAAAAAAAGAAGCTAGGGAGGCGTTGATTGGTGCACGTATGTAGGCGATCCTAATGCGCACGCGTGAATTTTTTCCCACCTGCAGAAGCTGTCATTCGACGGCAGACCGCCGATGAGTGAGGACATGTAAGTGAGCACCGTCGGATTTTCGTTTTTGACAAAATGACGGAAAAACTTAAACAACGCTACTGCATCAAATTTTGTGTAAAGCTTGGCGATTCCCAAGTGGAAACGATCCGCAAGATTCAACACCGTTCATTCCATTATGAAGGAGGATTTGGGCTTCAGGAGAATCTCAGCGAAGTTCGTACCAAAGCTGCTAACGATTGAGCAGAAGCAACTCCGTTTGGAGATCGCACAGGACATGCTGGAGACTGTGAACAGCGATCCCAGCTTCCTCAACACAGTGATCACTGGCGATGAGTCCTGGGTTTATGGTTACGACCCAGAAACCAAGTTGCAGTTTTGATGCAAGTTTGATGAAACACAAAATTTGATGCAGTAGCGTTGTTCAAGTTTTTCCGTCATTTTGTCAAAAACGAAAATCCGACGGCGCTCACTTACATGTCCTCACTCATCGGCGGTCTGCCGTCGAATGACAGCTTCTGCAGGTGGGAAAAAATTCACGCATGCGCATTAGGATCGCCTACATACGTGCACCAATCAATGCCTCCCTAGCTTCTTTTTTTTACGCACGAAAAATAAAGGTCGGATACTTTTTGAACACACTACGTATGTAAGATTGTGTGTCCCTTTCATTCCTATCTGTGTCATTTGACCACCAGATCTGTACCTTTTTTGAGCATCTTATCTACCCTTTTCCCCAAATACTATGTAAATAAATCCTATTTTATGTATCAATACTATGTAAATACCTATCAATACAATACCTACAATATTATGTCAATAAATCCTCAGAAAAAAAAGAAGCGTTTTCCCTTTTCCTGCTTTCTTTGCATGAACACCGCCAGGTTCGGCTTTATTGGGTGATCCATGGGGAAACGTAGTTATAGTATTGAATGCAGTAACAAGTAAAACAAGAAGACATCATGCAGAGCACGATACTTGCAAAATCCAGCCCTCCCCAAAATAAAAAGTTGTCATCGATGCACCAAATTGTCTATTTTATCAAGATAAAAATTGACGATTTTAATCAAAGCTCTGGTCAATCGGATTCAAAATTATGATTTTTCAGATGAAAATTGATGATTTTAGAAGTTTTACCTTGGGTTGACGTTTGACCTTTTGACCTCAAAAATAGTTGGGGTCCCAATTTAGTGACTCAATATGCAAATGCTGTTCAATTTTCAAGTCAATCGGATGAAAAATGACAATTTTCGAAATTTGACCTCAAGATGACTTTTTTGACCTCAAAATCAATTGGCTTCTTCCTTATGACCAACTCTACTATCTGGTGAGGTTTTGTGAAGATCGGTTTAAAATTATGACCTGTACGTGGTTGACAGAGAGACAGACAGACAGAATAATGCACAAGACCAACCAATATGCAGTACTTGAAAAAAAGAAGAAGTAATAAACACCCTTTCGGTCATTTGCGGGCTCTTGTACTCCCGGTGCAGACGTACTGTGTTAATGGAGGCCTGTCTGACGTCACATTGTTTTCTCAAGGTAGAGTTCCAGTTGCTTATTTTCTCTGGTTTGGCAGAGTGGTTTGAATGCTTGGACTGGTTTGTAACTATCCTGCACACAGTGGAGTCATCTGCAAGCCAAAGTTAAATTGGACTTTTGTCAGTGATGAAGACGTCATTGATTTGTATGAAGAACAGGATTGGTCCCAGAACACTAACTTAAGCGACACCTGACTGACTGTAGATGTGCAGCACGAGATATTATTACCCTCGCAGGAGAGGGTATTGCATTTGGGTTCATTTGTCTGTCTGTTTGTTTGTTTGTTTGTCTGTATGTCCGCACAGAATAAATATGATTTTCTCTGCAACCGATGGTCCGATTGACAGGACATTTCCACCATAGGTGCAACTCCACCTGTATAATTTTTTTATGATAATTATGATGTCATCGGTCACGTGGTATGGGCGCCATCTTGGAAAAACCGAAACATTTTGAGCGTCAACAACACTCCAACCACCCTAATACCCAGGGGGTCAAATGGGTTTAACAGACATGGCGTGCTGTAAAAGGATGGTTGCCAAAAATCATATCTATATATACACAAAGAATTAAGTTAAGCACCCCCCCCGTTTTTTTACAACCTCGCACATTACAAGTTTGTTGTCGTCAAAACAGTGTAATATACCCATGATATTGCTATATTTTCTGGAGAAGTGATATTATGGTCACATAAAAACATAACAATCATGCCGTTTTCAATATTTTATTCTGAATAATTTAAGGTGAAATTTTTTGGGAATTTTAGGCATATTTTCACCTCAATTTAAGTATGGAGCTATAGGTCCATCACGGACAGTGTGGATGACGTTTATGTTTTCTAACGTACAGTCATTGTTCTGAGAAGACCTCTAGCGATCTTTGCGTCAATAACGTGTGTAGGACCCACGTGATCGGATCACTGACTCAACCAATCACTTTTTTTCACTTTGATCACTCAATTTCATCAATGGATAATTGCTAATGTCATACCAATCATTATTTGATCTCACATACCTTAGAATATATGCCAATGTATACATATACACAAAGAATATATATTAGGGGGTGCTTACCTTAATTCGTTGTGTAGGGGTGCTTAACTTAATTCTTTGTGTATATATACCTATCATATCTATATATATATACCTATATATATATTGTCGTGCGAATCCCTCAAGGTTAACACCAGGGACCGCGGAAGACCGAACGGCTTTAATGGAGGCAACGACCAAACACGGATTTTGCTGTCACAGCACGGGAGAAAGAAGGGAAGAGGAGGAAATGGCAAAAGCGCGTACCTGTAGGGGGAATGAACTCAAACAAACACGGGTTTAACAAGGAATGGAAAGTAATGCAAGGGTTTATTTTAAATAAAGGTCGGGACAGGGAAACGCGATGATAAATCCAATAATGATCCTAAATTGGGATCCCACACACCGACTTCCAAATACGAGACAGGGGAAAATGAATTAATAAAATAAATATCCGTCGTGTGCCGGGGAAATGTGCGTCTTATCTTTGTCTGTAGTTGTGTCCGCCGTCCAACACGGCTCCAAGCTCTGGCGCGAAGAAACCCTTCGTCCGCTCGCTCGCACACTTCGCCAGGCCTCGATGCGACTCGCTCCGTGGCACGCCACGAGGTCCCTCGCTCTAGTACCAACAGCACCGGATCCCGCTCCAAGCACCACGACGAACCAACGTCACCCAGCACGAAGCACGAAGGTCCAGCACGCGAGAAGGAAGAGCCAATGAAGACCAGGGACAAGAAGAGTAAGGGCTTCAAGCACAGAGAGATCTCCAATACGAAGGGGTCCAGCGCGCAGAGTCCAAGAGAGAGCAAAGAGACAAAATGTCGTCCCGCGAGCCCCTTTGCAACCTTCTCTGTGACGTCAGTCTTGGTGCGCCACCAACCAGGGCCTTGTAGCTAGGCTTCCCGCCGTTTGCCGAACTTCGTCGTGCCTTCCGCGCTGATTCGTTCCAGGTTCGCGCCTTCCGCGGCAACCAATCACAGTCCTCCTGGGTGTGGTTGCAACTCGTCTCACACGATATTGCTAGGCCAGCTGGTGGTGCGGCTGGCGGAGGCCATTCGGCGTGCCCCGATCTGGCTTCCTGCCGGTCTTCTTCCAAGGTCATTGTAAGGGAAGGGAACTATTTAATGTTGCACTAAAGGGCCGATCTAAGTGTTTATATGTGTGCGTTGCCATAAGGGACAAAGGAATGATTACCAGGTCTGACACACAAGGGTTTATCTTAGTCCCTACAACTATTTAACATACGAACATCCTTGTATGTTCACAGGTATACACTTACCCCGACAAACCGCCTAAAAAAAACACAGAACTTATTACAGGCAGATTCCCTAACACGACAGTCGGATACCTACCTATACAGATCTACCTGGCTCTAGATATTCCTTTACCCCCCCGACATAACAATATATATATATCCAGGAACAAAATGTATATGGACAACCTTGCCAACAAGCTACTGGAAATTGGTGGGAAAAAAATAATTATGACGTCATAGGTTACATAGTTTGGCCGCCATCTTGGAAAAACCGAAAAACTTTGCACCTCTATGTCTCTGAAAGTGCTGCATAGAAAAAATTGAGACATGGCTCATTGTAAAGAACTCTCCATGGGGAATAAAATATGTTAATGATGATGTCATAGGTGCCTCCATTATGACGTCATAATTTGACAAGTACAAAACTTCATCCGATCAATATGAAATTTATTGAGTGTCATCTAGGGATAAAGTGGTGGAGAAAAAAAAAAAAGACGTCATCGGTCACGTGGTTCGCCGCCATATGTATTTTTTAACACAAAAGCCTTAAAAACCACTGAAAACACATCCTGGTGAGGGTCTGCAATCTCTGATTGCTCTTTCTTGTTACATCTTGCAAGATAACCGTTCCTTGTGAGCGCATCGGTAATGTGATTGCTGGTTTCGGAGGGAACCCTGAACATCCTTAACTGACAGTTTGGAAAGCACGGTGCGGTGCCAGACAATCAAATGAATGAGAGATGTCCCGTGAGATAGTCCTGACCTCTTGTTTGACCTTAATTGGAACCAACACTCCAACCACCTTTATACCCAGGGGGACCAAATGGGTTTAACAGACATGGTGTGCTGTAAAAGGTTGGCTGCCAAAAATCATATATATATATATATATATATATATATATATATATATATATATATATATATATATATATATATATATATATATACTATATATATATATATATATATATATATATATATATATATATAATTATTTATATATATATATATATATATATATATATAATTATATATATATATATAATTATATATATATGTACATATATATATATATATATCGAGGAACAAAATGTATATGGACAACCTTGCCAACAAGCTACTGGAAATCTGTAGGAAGCCTCTGATCAACATGATCCTATATGTGAATATGGCGCCTTTAGTGGCGATCAGCCATTTATCCAGATCAGCACTTCTTTTTCGATCCCTGACAGCGGCAGCCTATATAACAGTCAATGTTCTTCTTCCCACATGAGCAGTTTGTGTTGCACCCCTTGGTGCAGCCACAGGAGATCGTCTGCATCATCTGCTGTGGCCAGGTCGGGTGTGTGGATTGCACTTGTCCCAGCTTTCCATCATCCACGTTGTTGTTGATCAGGCTTGTGGTTGTTGCAGTGAATGGGTTGGTCTCCATAGCTGCCATCACTTTCACAATCATCTCTGAATCCCTTGCCACACTTATTGGACCTGACTTGTGGTGTGCATTGGAAGAGTTGAGATGCAACATTGACTTCAGTTGGGCGGATACTGCTGCAGTGACCGGCTTTGTGTACACCAATTTGGTTGGAGCAACAACGTTGAGAGTGATTCCATCTTGACCACTCTTCTCCTTGGCCTCTGTGTTGTTGGTCTGCTCTATGAGCATGTGTTACGTGCTCCTCCCCAAACCCCTGGTCACGGTGTACCTCCGAGCCCCGAGAGGAGTCACGGCAGAAAAAAAAAGTGTTATTCTGCATGTCAAAGATCACTGGTGAAGCCACACCAATTGTTACCAACAAACATATATTGTATTAAGATCACACAAGAATAACAGTACAACAATAATAGTAATCAAAAGTACAATCAATATATATCCTATGATGGTACCATCAGTTTCGTAACATATAACTCGCTGTGCTCCAAGTGAGTGAACCAAGAACATTCCCAATGTCTCTTTCCCTGCTTCAAACCAAAGTTGATTCCGGTTTCAAGCCGAAGTCGATCCCGGCTTCAAGCGAAAGTCGATCCGCTCCAGCGATCGTCAGAACGATGTCTAATCGAGACCAGAATCCCGTTCGGATGACGGTCACAGCCCCACAGCCCCACGGCCAAAGCTGCACCAAGGTGCCCTCAAGGCGACTCGGAAATCCAAAGGCGCCCTCCAGGCGACTGGGAAATCACACCCTCCGGTATGGACGTTTCACGGCTCACAGTCGGCGAACCTCAGATTTACCTTCAAAATCCGCGTTGCACACACACACACACCAGATAAACGTCTGAATGCGGTGAGAACGGCTGAAGCGAAGCAAAGAAACCTTGCTCGACCCACAAACCGCGTGAGTCAAAATGGCCGACGGCCCGTACTCGAGACATAACGGCACGGCGAGGATTCTCTTCGGAATCAATCGCAAAACCTGACACGCAGGTGAATCTGTCACAGCGATAACAACTCTGTCGCAGGAATCCCTTTCCTGGGAAACCCAAAGTTCACTCGTGACTCTTGCTCGCCAATGTTCGCTCCAGACCGCAAAGCAACTATGCTTCTTGTCCGACTCCACTCGCTCCGCCTTCTTTTTCTTCTCTTCCTCTTCATCGTCGTCCGGTTCCGGTTTCATTTAAAACATTAACTTTTTTTACCTTTTGAAAATAATAATTTCTCTTTCCCTCAAACGACAACAATAATAATACATGGAATCAAAAATGTTTACAGTGGATGAAAACCACAACAACGGAAGTGACGAATCCGTAACACATGTCAGGAGAGACTCATTTGTAATGACCATCTGCTCTTCGCCCAATAAATGCTCCATTCAGTGTGGTGTGCTGTAAAAGGTGAAATTTTTTTAACCATAAATACCGTATGGTTTTCCGAACACTATTTAATGACTGGCCCAATATTATGGCTTGCAAGGGAACTGCAGTTGGTACAGGCTGTCATAATTACTTAGTTGTGGTCTATTTGGGTTGCTAGAACTAACTTTTCCATTCATGGGACATATGAATGAATGAATGAATGATCGTTTTAAGGCCATTTTCCCCGCTAGAGCGGGGGTTAGCCTTGCGGGCCCCATGACAATCATGGTTCCCTGTTTTGAGGCAATGTTTTTATGGCCGGATGCCCTTCCTGACACCAACTCTTAGTCGCCTCTTACGATGCACAGGGATACGGTGTACCTATTCTAAATCGGGGTACACACCGTGATCATTCATCCCAGCAAGCTGGTACTCAATTTGCCGACCTCGGAAGGATGACAGGCTGAGTCAACCCCCCTGGCGTTAATTCAGCGATCGACCGGGATTCGAACCCAGGATCCTAGGATCCCAAGCCGGCACCCTAACCGCTAAGCCAACACCAGGACATAGATAAACCATAATGGCTGATCTCCGCTGAAGGTGCGGTATTTGCGTATAAGGTCATGTTGTTTAGAGGCTTCCTACAGATTTCCAGTAGTTTGTTGGCAAGGTTGTCGATATACATTTTGTTCCTTGATATATATAGATATGATTTTTGGCAGCCAGTCTTTTACAGCACGCCGTGTCTGCTTTTCCAAAAAAAAAAAACTGGTTTGGCCCCCTGGGTATTAGCAGTTTTGTTATGCATGAGCCTGTGTTTGGTTTTATTTGATCGAGTTCAAAAAGTTATTTGTTGCCTCAAAAGTTATTTTGCTTTAAATTAAGATTCCTCCAAGCTCTGATCACCCTTTAGGAGTTGTGGGTAGTGCAGTGGAGTGAAATGTGCCTTTTCCATTTTTTGAGTAACTATGTGCCAATTCAACATTGCTGTTCCAATCATGCATGATGCTGACTAAAGCAATTTTGTATTGTTTGTGATTTATTGAGAGACTTTCCTTTCATTCACTGTTTTGATGTGTTTGGGGCCTTTTGTTTTGCTACAGGGAAGGAGCTGTGGTGTTTTGGAATGTTCACCAGACTGCAGTAAGTTTTACTTCTGAAAAGGCAACATATCGTGCAATGTTTTAGATTGTTAAAAAACTGGAAAAATAAACAAATACTGTTCTTACAAAAGACTTTGGAGTATCTAAGTGATGGAACAATCTTTGGATATAACCAAGCAAAACATAATCGACACCCCAATTACTCTGATATACAAAATGAGATTGGTCACAGAAGCCAACTTGACGACTCAAACATTTCAACAATATCCTTTAAAATCGTTGTCAAGATGTCAAGACTATTGGATGGTAATCAATCAACTCTCTGGGTTTTATGACTTTTGGAACTGCATTGATAATTAATCAAAGATTTCCAATTTTGGGGAAGAGCACCATTAATCCAAGATTGATTGATTAATACATATATACTGTTACGGACCGCGGACAAGATGTTGTTTGGCCGAGCGGATGGCACCGCGGCCCTAACAGTTACCCCGACTAACCCGATTCCTGAACGTTGGCCGAATCGCGCCACAGATATTCAATGGGGAAAAGACTAAAGCGAAGGATGTGAAGAAGAAGAAAGACAAAGGGTAAGGAATACAAATATAATTTATTTACTATATACAGGACCAAAAAAACCAAGGAGAAGGAAAGATAATAAAATAATATACAGAAGAACTCAGAGACACAGTGCAATGCTAGCTTACCTACAGTCTTAATTAAACCCAGGACAGAACAAACAAAAGACAGACTCACGTGGGGAATGATGATAGGAATGACAGGAGGTGAATGGCTGGAGGGGGAGGAAGGTTCAGCTGGACCCGCAGCACGGTCGGGTCGGGGATTAGCAGCCGCCGCCCTTTCTCGATCGGCGCGTTTAGCAGCCGCCGTTCCTTCGCGGCCCCGTTCGAAAACTGCCGTCAAGGCCCCGAAGCTGCTGGGGCTGAAGCTGCGGTAGTTGAAACTGCTGTGGCTGAAGCTGCTGTGGCTGCTGCTGTGGCTGAAGCTGCGGTGGCTGAAGCTGCTCTTTCAGGGATCCCTTACTCAACTCTGGTCTCAACTCAACTCTCTTCAACTCAACTCTCTTCAACTCAACTCTCTTGCTTAGTCCAACCACTTTCTTTCTCTCTTGCTTGGTCCAACCACTTTCTTTCTCTCTTGCTTGGTCCAACCACCCCTCGGCTCTTGCGCGCGCGCTTTTATAGCGCCTCAGGCGATCAAGCCGCCAGCCTTCAGGACACGCCCCTCGGTGAGCTCGCTTCGGCCCTGATTGGTGGGCACAGGCCCTCTGACTCCACCCTTGATGACGATGGGCGGGCACGCCCTTCTTCCCCAAGCTGAGCACATGCTTAATGGTGGTTTTGGGGCGAAACCAACAACCCACAGCTGTAGCAAACCTGACAAACTGCCCAGTGCAGTTGGTAATTGAGGCTTGGAGGGGATGTAGTTGGCAATTGAGGCTTGGCAATGACGCAGTTGGAAATGGAGGTTTTGGGAATAGGAATGAAAGGGGATCTATCTTATTTCACTTGGTGCAATGGAGTGTCATCTTAATGGAAGACAAGGCCTTACCCTAATACACATAATAAGGAAATAAACTACTGAACAGGGATATTATGGTGTCCTTCATGTATGCTTTATGGAACTAACTACGGGAACGCCCTTTGATCTTTATACAACACTGGAGCAAGGAGGGCGATATTTTAACAACAATTTACTATACAATAAAAACACAATAAAAAAAACACAATCCTCATATCCACAACAATACAATGGGGCAAGTTGTTGTCTACACAGTTTCAAAACCTTATTAGGAATACTATTTAGGCCCGGGGACTTTGCTTTCCTTAGTCGTAGCAAATACATTGCAAACCTCATGCACATTCACGACTCGATTCTCATCCGAGTCTTGAATCTTCTCCTTTAACATTTCCACAAACAGAATAATTCTCAAGTTCGAAATCATAATACTAAAATACGCAATTTTAAAACAGTCGTTAATGCTGTTTAACACAAAACTGAAAGGGAGAAAACCTGGTTGGTGCGTGCTCAGTTTCCATGCTGCTAGCTGGCGCTTGCCTAGCCAGCCGTTCCTTATCAACGGTTTTGAATGGAGTGCTTGCTTGAATGCTTAAACCACTTGGCGAGCGCTCCACAAGATACTTGATAAATGAACACCGTGCCTCCCCCTCCCAATGTTCTTGAGGCCCGATCATAGATCAACTGTAATCTATATATCCCAGAGAGGAATGCGACTGACTCTTCCTGCAGCCCCCGTAGAGGACGGGTGTACTAGTGAACACCAAATCTACAATCAAAATCATACAAATTATTATCAACAAAGTCTTCACTACAGTCTGCTAGCTTCATTGACTTGTCCTTGTATCCAATCATAATCTGCATTTTCTGCCAAGCAGCATGGGAATTATTTATTTTAAAATTCCATTCTAACTTTAGCTTATAATCTGCCTTTGCCTTTGTAACTTTCCCATCTATTTCCTTCTGAATAGCTTTCACTTGCAATCTATCTTCTTCTTAAAAAGTGTCTATCTTTTGCTTAAGTCCTTCAGCTCATTGGTAATCCACGGCTTGTTATTCGGATATGTTTCAACAACTTTATAAGGGATGACAGAATAAACACAGACCTTTATGTACACAGAGATAACTGGCACCCTCACATTCATAAACTCAGATTAATTAATGAGTACACTGTTTAAAGATCTTTAAAACATTGGGAGAGGGTAGGGTAGAGAAGCATGTGGATATTGGAAGAGAAAGGGCAAAAAAAGAAGGGAGGGGGCTGGCTGCTGCACTGCCTGGCCCCAAATCTCAATATACACTTATAGCGGCCTTTGGTGGCCTCAAAACGGATGTCAAGGCCAACATATGCAGCAGCTTGAAACCATGCCCAGATTCTCAAGTACCGATACCCAAAATTCGGGGCCTCTCGGTGCTACGGTTCGGCCATGAAAGAATGACACACAAACAAACGCACAAACAAACAAAACAAACATATAAGCAGGAACTAGAATGGCACTCAGTAGAGAGCATACCTCTGCCTGGTGAACAGTTTACGTTTTGTATCTCAGAGTAGACCAAAAAGTCACATCAAAATTAATCAAAATTAATCACAGGAATCATCATAGGTCCAGTCTTTCATATGCTGATCTACCCCTCGTTTTTGGCCATATCACTAAATGGTGAAGAATCACTTAAAAAATTATACTAGCCGGATCCGAATCCGGATCTTGACCAAAATCGAATCATTTCGTCCTTGTCACATACGCTACATCTCTGCCAAATTTTGTCTGAATCCGTCCACAACTTTTTGAGATATTTTGTTCAAAAACAAATATCATTTTACTCACCAAATCATTTAAACATTTATCATTCGAAATCGATCAAATCAAACGAAACCCGTGAGATACGAAACAAACAAATATCATTTAAACAATGAATCATTGGAATCTCCTGCGATGAAGCTAACTCTGAAGGCCTTTCACTCACTCACTGCAGGCAGGTTGGTGGTCTTTCTGTCTTCTACCGACTCCTTTCTGGCCTAGCCCCCCCCCCACCCCCCCAGACCTGTCTGTGCTCGGTCCCCCAAATATTCCTCCAGGTCGCACAAGATCTCTGTCAGCAACCCTCTTCTGGTGAAATTGCCAAAATCAAGACTCTCTGCTCACCTTCACTCCTTCATTCCTCTTTTCTCATGCCTCTGGAACAAACTCTCTCACTCTCTTCAATCCCACTCCTCCCTCCAGGTCTTTAAAACAGCTGCTCACCACCATCTCTTATCTTCCCCCATCCAAAACCTTGATCTTTTCTACCCCCGTTAATTCACCCCAGATCCACTTTTTTGAAATACCGTCTTCTTTCCTGGAAGTCCGAGCAGTGTCCATGTGTTTTTTGCCTCCCACCTCCCCCCCCCCCAACCCCCACCCCTTCAAATGCCTCGTCCCCCCCAAGCCCTCACCCTCCCACAGATCTCCCGATGTCCCTGCTCTCAGATGTTGTACTTGTGTGCTTCCCCCTCTCTCCCCATCTTGTCTTCCACTCCCTTTATTTTGTCGTATGTGTCTGTTTGTTTTTTTGTCATTAATGTTAGCTCTTACACGAGCCTCGATCTCGTATACAAAAAAACAAAACAAAAAAAACCAGACAGACAGGGGTGAAAACATAACCTCCACCCACCTGTGGTGGCGGAGGTAAACATACACACAAACACTTGAAAATGTTTATTATATACCGCTATATAGACGTTTGTCATGCCGTTGCTATTATTCGGTCAGAAGGTCCATTAGAGAATGTGCTGCTTTTTATTTTTGGGGTAAATGAACTTGCATGCTTGGAGAGGTCATTCCCAGGCTTGGTGTGCTCTTCCAACACTTTTATTAATGTGATGTAGATGTAAAACTGCATTGGATAATGGCATCTCTTTTCCGCAGGTACATTGGGTTCTTGGAGAGGTTAAGCACACTGCTGTGAATCATTATCCTTCGCTCCTCATTCAGGGAGAAAGTGAAGATGTGGCATATCAGCTTGCTCAGTAAGTTGCTCTTCAGTCAAATAATGATTGAGGTTCCTCATCAGACCTCTTATGTCACATCTCCAAAAACACTACTCTTGAATGATACAAGCACTAACTATTTAAGGGTCATCTTCATTAACTGTGCAAATTTATATTTACCAACCTCAAGATTTAATTTTCAAACCTGTCTCCCTCCTCTAAAACCTGGTGGCACCTTGTTAAGCTGGTTCTGGGGTATGCTCCCCTTATATCGCTTCCCTCACTTAAAATGGCACCACAGCCGACTCTGCTCATGAGAAGGCCAAATGCCTCAATTCTGTGTTTCCTTCCAAATATTGTCCCCAACCCATCGCTCTCTCTATTCACCATGCCTCGTCACACCAAACTGCTCCTGGACTCCGTGACATTTGGATTTGAAAAGGCTTCTGGCAACCCTCGATGTTGATTCTGCACCAGGACCGAACGGCATCAGTTCACGTGCCCTAAAACCAGCTCTGCTGCTCTCACACATCCTCTTTCTGCCCTTTTCTCCCTATCATTTTTCCTCGGTCATCTTCCATCTGCTTAGACGTCAGCCAACATCACCCCATTGCATAAACAAGTTGCAAAAACTGATCACCTCAACTACAAACCGACCAGATTACTTCCAATCATCAGCAAGTTCATAGAATCATCATCGCAATTGACCTATAATTCTTCCTTTTCTCCAATGACCTCATCTCAGATCATCACTTCCGATTCAGACCTGGTCACCACCTTGGACATGCTGCATGTGCTTCCACTCTCCCAACAATGGATGGAGGCTCTCAATGTTAGCCGAGAGATCAACTCGGTTTCTCCAGACATATCTTGAGCTTTTGATACAGTCTGGCATCCTACCTTGCTCTCCAAACTCTGCCTATGGCATCGAAAGTCAACTCCACACATGGCTAACTTCCTTTACTCTCATAGCTAACGTGTGACACTCAACAGAATCCTTTCCTCTCCCAGTCAAGGTGTTCTTGGCCCAGTCCTATTCCTGATATTCATCAATGATCTCTCTGACTCTCTGGAAAATCCACTTTATCTATTTCCTGATGATTCCACCCTCTGCAATGACATTCCTCATCTTGCAGACAGACAGGCTGCAGCCTCCTCCCTCTCTTCAGACATGGATAAAATCACAAGCTGGTCAAAAACTTCGAACATGTCTTTCAATCCTGACAAATCTCACACTCTCACTCGCTCTCTATTAAAGGGCCGTCCAGCAAATCCTTCCATTTACTTTCTTTAAAATCCTCTCAAATAAGTTCAGTCATTCAAACTCTTGAGTCTCACTCTCAGCCAGGATCTTTCTTGGCCAAACCACATTTCAAAGTTGACCTCCAAAGTCAGCCGCCGACTGGGCATCCTCCGTCGTGCAATCCTTCCTTCGCACACCTGATCTCTTATCCACCTATAAGGCCTTCATCCGCAGCTTGATGGAGTAATTCTCTCTCCCCTGGGCTGGCTGGCTACCCCACCTAATGGCTACCCCGCCTTTGCTCAGCTTGATGTTGTGAAAACCAAGGCAGGCTTCAAGGTTATTGGAATCTTCCATTGTGAAGCTGAGGCTATTGGCCTGTAATTTTCCCAACACAGACAGGTCAGTGGTCTCTGTTTTCTACTGTTTCCTTTCTAGTCTTGCACCCTCTCCACCCCTCCCCTCCCCCCTAGGTTTCTGCCAGCACATGTCGTACACCAGCAAGCCCCTTCTGATGAAACTCCCAAATCCATGATCACCGCTCACCTACACTCATTCGTTCCTCTCTCTTTCCCACTTATGGAACCATCTTCCACATTCTGTTCAATCTCATTGTTTCCTCCAAGTCTTCAAGGCAGCTGTTTGCCACCATCTCAGATCATCATCCCCCGTCCAAATCCATGATTTTTTCTACCCCCGTTATTCCCCACCCCTCCTCAAACCCACCTCCTTCCAAATTTCTAGTTTTAATATTTTTACTTTTACATTCTTATGATGTCCCTCCTCTTCTGCAAAAGTGACTTTATAGTGTTGTAGGCTGTCACATCTACTGCCCTTCATGGTATGTTTTGTTAATTTTCCATCTGATGTTAAAATGGACCCAAGATATTTACTATTTTAGTTTTTGGGCTCGATTTTCGCTGAATCAGTTTCTGCTAATTTTTTTTGTAAGCTTTTTTGTCGATTGTTGTTCATGTTGTGTGCTCATTGCTGTCTTTTGTGTGTCCCTTTCGTTATTTTTATATTGTGTGTCTGCCTAGGCTAGTTGGGCCTACACATTTCCCCCTCTTCCCCCTCCCAACTCGCACACTCACTGGTTCTGCCTCTTCCAACTGTTCCACTATCCCATTTCCCACCCTCGCTCTAAATTATTCTTTATATTTTCAATTACAAATTACAGACCCCATACCTAATGTCTTGGGGAAGGGTTAGGGTTCGAGTTTATTTCTGGCTATTAAGGCTTGGGTTGGGTTTGTAAATCTCTTTATCTGCAACATATTACATGCCTACAAGAGCTTTGTGTGACTGTTGTTGTTGTTGTTGTTGTTGTCGTCGTCGTCGTCGTCGTCGTCGTCGGAGTTTTTGTTGGCGGTCAGTGTTTAACTCAACTGGACTATGTCCAGCTGTGTTTTTGTCGACACCCAGTGTCCGTCGTCCGTCGTCTGTCTGTCTGTCTGTCGTCTGTAAACAATTCGACGTCTACGCTCTAAAAGTCACAAATATTGATTAAATTTGATGAAACTTGTTATGCAGCATCTTTAAGCCACAAACTAGTTTGGGATTGCATTTGGGGGTTGCACGCCCAAAAAAGGGCGTGGCAGGGCGGCCAAATTGAAAAATCAATTTTTGTCATATACTTTTAGCACATATAAACTACATAGTTTGTGGTTCTATTATGCATATTCTAACCATTTTGATATAGACCAGTTGAGTTCAGGTTCCCTGGAACCTCTGTAGTTGTAATGTGCACTCATTAGTCGGACAGCTGCCGGACCACACCGACATATGTCGCATGACTCCACCGACCATAGCACTGAGAGGAAATGATATGGCCACCATCTTGGTTTTCTGGTCGGCCTAACCCCTGCTGATTATACACTGCCCTTGTTTGGTGCGTCAGATTTCCATTGGCTTTGTTTGGATTGAGTTTTACTCATGATGAGCAACCCTGAAAAATCTAATCATATTGTTGCGGATCTGGGGGTCGGCGCTCCTCTTACCATGGGGGGGTTAATCCCCTTGTCTTTTAAACTGGCCGATCCCCCAGCCCTGGAAATTATAACGCTCCTCCACGGTCGAGATTGGCCAGGGTGATTGGTCAAGATGGATTCCCAAATACCTGCGTGCCAATCCCTCCGCGAAGCAGGGAAATAACCCCCGCTCGAACCACGGACAGGTGGAAATTGCCGAGCGGTTTAGCAATCCGTGATTCGAGCCATTAGCAAAGAGACTAACCCGATTCTGAGCGGTTCTAATCGTGCCACGTATACTCAATAGAGAAATCACTAAAACGATCGGATGGAGAGGAAACCAAAAGGTAGGAAGAACAGAGATTTATTAATTACGTACAAAACTTTATTGTTTATTAATTTAATGAAAAATATTAAATTAAAAATTAAATGTATTAATTAATTACGACTTTCTGCTCACCTTCACTCCTTCATTCCTCTTTTCTCCCGCCTCTGGAATAAACTCCCTCACTCTCTTCAATCCCACTCCACCCTCCAGGTCTTTAAAACAGCTGTTCACCACCATCTCTTATCCTCCCCCATCCAAAACCTTGATCTTTTCTACCCCCGCTAATTTCGGTCCCCTTGTGTTTTATACCTCCCCCCCCCCCCCTCCCCTTCCCACGCCTCCTGCCCCCAAGCCCTCTCCCTCCCACACTTCTCCCTGCTCTCAAATGTTGTGGTTGTGTGCTTCCACTTCTCTCCCCATCTTGTCTTCCGCTCCCTCTTTTTGTATATTTTGTTTGTCTGGTTGATTTGTTTGTGAAATAAATGTTAGCTCTTTCACGAGCCTCGATTCAGTATCCAAAAAAAAAAAAAAAAAAAAAACCCGAAGAGGAAACGAAAGAAGGGCATGTACAAGGGAAGAAGAAGAAGCAGACACAGGGCAACCTTATACAGTCTTAATTAACATGCCCAGGACAACACAAACAGACTTACACGAAAGGGGAATAGCAGGAAGGAAGGTCCAAGCAGATGGGCCAGCGTTGGCTCCGGCCCCGGTTCACGCTCCACTCTGGTCCACGCTCCACCTCGGTTCAGGCTCCGGTTCCGCGGCGAAACCCGGCAGGCAGCGCGGTTGGTATTGTCGGTGCGAGCGGACCTTACATGCGGGGGGGTTCATATATCAGGGAGGAATTGCGTCCGTGAATCGGAGGAATCGTGTCTCGTGCCTCGTGACTCTTCAATGGTGCCACTCTCCCCGGCAGACTCTCTGACTCAGACTCGGCAGACTCACAGACTCCGACTCTCAGACTCCGACGCTGACTCTGTAAGTAGTCCCACGCGAGTGCTTATATTACGCGCTCGCGTATCAAGCCGCATGCTTATAGGACACACCCACCGGTGAGCTCGCCTCGGCCCTGGTTGGTCGCGAGGGCTCACCGACTCCGCCCTTAACAGGGCTACGCCTCGCTCCGATAACTCCTCCCCCTTTTTCTCTGCTCTGACTGCATGGTTAATGGCGTTTGAGCCAGGCAGCAAACGCTGCTGGGCGAGCAGAGGCGCGTAACCCAATTTGGAGAGGGCTAAGCTGCAAAATGAACGGGATTTGAAAAGGGGCCTATGTTATTTGATTAATGCAACGCAGAGTCAAACTATTGGAAACAGAGCCTTACCTGAAACACATACTAATGAAATAACTGAAGAAGTTCCTATGGTGTCCTACGTTTTGCAATATGGACTAACTAGGGTGTGACCTTTGACCTTTACCAAATGGGAATATTTACGGGGAGTTATTTACAAGGGATTATTATTTACAAGTGACGGTTCTGAAAACTGTAACAATATGTTGGACTAGCAGAGTTACCCGGCGTTGCCCGGAAAATAAATAGTCACGTGTGTGTAGTGGGCTTTTTATAGTCGGAGGAAGCCACGCCCCTTGGGCACGCCCCGCTGCCATGCCCCTTGGTCACGCCCCTAGTCTTGATCTGATGTACCCATGTTTTTTGTCGTGAAAAGTTACCCCCCATGGACCCCCCTCTTCCCTCTCTAAGTCACTTCCTTAGGCTGTCGGTTTGTCTTTCTGTGTGATTAATGTTTGCTCTTTCACGAGCCTCGATCTTGTATACAAAAAAACAACAAAAAAAAAAAATCCATGAGGCACAACCGAAGAAACAGACGGTCACAAATAGGGTTATATATAGATAATAGTAAGGTTTAATCAAGCGTTACGTTACGCAACTTACTAAAAAAATAGCATTGCGTAATTTTTGAATGGCGCCATATTAGGCAATCTGTGACCTGTCTGTGACCAATCTGGGTTAAGCGATCTTTGACCGTGTGACGAATCGGCTTGTTCTGATGTAACGACGGAAAGGGTGACAATGTTAAGAGGTGTTGAGTTAATATTTTAATAGCACATTAAATGTGTGTTTCCAGTCGCGCTGTTCATCTTCTAATAATGCTTTAAATGTGCGTTTCCCAATTGGCCCGTTACCAGATTTTGGCGCAGGTTGTGACCGCAGTGCGGTCATTGTTGTTTAATTGTTGGATTTAACATTGTTGGGCTTTCTAAAGATTTGTCTTGTTTTCTCTCTTAAACTATGCAAGTCTTTATACCTATAAATTAATAACAATTAATATTAAATTACAATTGAATTAAATTACATATTTAATTACATATTATTCATTTATATTTAATGACGAGGAGGGGAGTGTTGTTGAAGCTGAAGGGAAAGGTGTATGCTGCATGTGTGAGAAGTGTTATGATTTATGGGAGCGAGACATGGGTAATGAACGTAGAGCAGCAACGAAGGCTGGAAAGGGTGGAAATGCGAATGGTTCGGTGGATGTGTGGAGTATCGTTGAGAGAGAGGAAGACAAATGATGAATTGCGAAAGATGATGGGAATAGAGCCTGTGATGGATGCTGTGAAGAGAAACAGTTTGAGATGGTTTGGTCATGTGTTGAGGAAGGATGAAAGTGACTGGTTGAGAAGAGTGATGGAAATGAATGTAGCAGGAAGTAGAGGACGGGGAAGACCGAGAAAGACTTGGCTAAAGATGGTGGAAGAAGAAATGCGGGCAAGGGGGTTAACAAGGGGAGATGCAGAAAATAGGGCAAAATGGAGAAGATTGTCATGGGGACCGCAAGGCTAACCCCCGCTCTAGCAGGGAAAATGGCCTTAAAATGCATGTTGTTGTTTTGTTGTATTACCAAAAAATACATGTATATTGTTACAGACGCGGTTGTGAATGTTGGTTTACCGAGCGGTTTGGTATGACCACGTCTGCACAGTTTACCCGATTCCACTCGAACGTTGCCGAGTCGCGCTACGCTGAATCAATGAAGGAAAAGGACACAACGGCTGGGATTAAAATGACACGACACCAAGGGTTCAGTTCTCAAGACCTCCGGAGGAGGTTATATTAGGGCGGAAGGTCAGATTACAACTACAAGAGGGACAGCATAGAAAGACAGGCACTTAAACACACTTATCTTATTCCCTGACAGACGACAGATAAACAGGACAAAAACTGACTCACACGGGGATTGATGGCAAGGAAAGCGGGCAGTCGATGGCTCAAGGTGCACCGTTCTCGGAGGGGGTGCACCGTTCTCGGAGGTACTGCAATACCGGGTCGATGCGTGGAGCTCGCTCAGCGCTTGGAGGTGGTGACTGGCTCTTCTTCAAGCTGGGGGCGCATCTCACATCACGTCCGGTAAGTCGCCGCGTATATCCGGCGGGGAGTGACACGCCCTCGGCTCGTTAGCTCCGCCCCAGATGGAATCGGCCCGTTGCTTCTCATTGGGTGCGTGCGGGGGGGTTACCGGCTCCGCCCTTGACGAGGGGCTGACAAGGAGCCCCTTCGTGGTAACCCCGTCGGAGCGCATGGTCAATGGCGGCTAACCGAGCCGGTGTGAGGACGCACACTCCCCCGCGCCGCGCCGTTGTTGTAGTTGTTGTAGTTGTTGTTGTAGTTGTTGTTGTAGTTGTTGTTTGGGGAAGAAGATGGGAGGAGGTATGGGAAGGTCCTAAACTCACTACTGGTGCCATATAATCACATTCTGGTGCAACGAAGAGTCAGAATTAATGGAAACGAGTCCTTAACTGACATAGACTAAGAATAACTAGCAAGATGTCCGAAAGTTGTCTACGTGAGATGCGGTGGACCTGGGCACGACATTTAATGGGGGAAAAAGGGGAAGGTCGGTTCTACAGAGTGTTATTTACAGGCAATGGGACTAGGGAATGGGGGATTGGGGATAGTTGGGGAGTATTGGGGAAATAGGGGAATATTTACAAGCGGATATTGAGGCCAAGTCCCATATCCGCAACAATATATATATATGTATATATATATGTTAGGTCGTTGAAATATTTTCTGGCAGAAAAGAACATTTTTTTTGTGAAAACAGTCCTTGTAATTCATGTGTTACTTCAAAAAGCTCCTCCATGAGCCTGAGATAACTAAAGTCGAACCTCTTTATCTCTGTTTTATAACTCTGTGAAATATGATTATTGGTTGCAATATGGCATCGAGCTAACATCAAATTTTCCTGTGTCGATTTTGTTATTGTCTGTCATCACTGCAAAAAAAATCCACTTTGTCAAATCCTTGCTAACCACCCCTCCCTCCTCTTCCCCCCCCCCCCCCCCCCCCTCACCTCAATCCCCTATTCGCTCTGCTTTTCACAAGTGACATATTTTGAGTGTCTTTCCCCTGTCTGCTTGTATTGCACTTTGCTGACCTCATGCATTATTGATTCCCTAATTATCCAAATGGGACCATCTGGTTACTCAACATCTTTCCTCGGCTCCCATTGTCTTCATACTTACATTTATGGTATCTTATTACTGGTTTTTATTTTTTAGACAGGAGATGCGTCTCATGGAAGAGCAGTAAATATAATATATAGCGGAATATCAACATAACTATAAAATGAGCATCAAGGAGGTCTGAAATGAAATTTTGAGTGTTGCTGGTTTTGCTGTATTTTGCAGGTGAGAAATACCTAAAATGGGGAGACTGAACATAAAAAGTGCTATTGTTTTATAATGGTAAACATCTATCCATAGAAAAAAAACCTGACCTTCTGTATTTTTACCTCATATTCATCTTGAGATCAAAAATCAAAATTTCTTGAGTATTTAGCAATAATAAAAAATTTGACTTTACTGTTCCAATACTAATGGAGGGCACTGTATATACATACTGTATATGTTGTTACAGTCACCAGATCGTCCTGGTTGCCCAGGTAGAATCCGGTGAGTTGCGTCAAAGCGAACATGACAATCCCACGTCCCAAAGACCTTCTGTTGGATCCTCCGTCCAGAGCCACGTTACCATGCAGATGGAGGTCCCTGGCACGAGCGGGTGCCGTGTGGATAGGCAGTCACCTGACAGATCTATCTTCGACCGAGCAACCGAGTCACGTGATGCGATTTTGTCTACTCAATCTAATCTGGCTTTAACAGGATAGAGCCTTAGATGGAACTGTCAGATCCAACAGAATCAACTGAAGACCACAACAAGTCTAGAAAGTGTATTAAAAAACAAGCACAGGGTCGGCAATATATAACATTATTTAAACAATAATCAAATGGATTCAATTCATAAAACTATTCCCTGATTTAACCCTTACCGGTATACGCACCCATGAACCACCTTTAGAGGCCATTTTCCCCCGCAAAGCAGGGGTTGGCCTTTTTCGGGCACCGTGGTCCCCTTTTTGAAGCAATGTTTTACGGCCGGATGCCCTTCCTGCCGCCAACCTGTTCGTCGCCTCTTGCGACAAACATGGAATTACCAGTGAGCTGGTACTCAATTTGCCGACCTCGGAAGGATGACAGGCTGAGTCAACTCCCCTGGCATTAATTCAGCGATCGACCGGGATTCGAGCCCAGGATCCTAGGATCCCAAGCCGGCACCCTAACCCCTCACCATGCTGGTATACGCTCCCATGGGACAAACTATATAACCATAAGTATGTTTTGCCATTGTAAGTACGATATGTTTTTCCACCGATTTACTTTTCAATGAGGTGATTAACTTTTCAGAAGGCTTGTGAATAATTTGATTAACTTTTCAGAATGAAAGTGTTAAAAATGACAATCTCCACCACTTCCTGCCATCCTTGCCCACGTGGGCACTGGAGGCAGTGAAATCTGCGATCAGGCAGCCAAACGTGCACCAAGGTCTAATTTTGGGCCTGTCAGAACTCTCTAATCTAATTAGGAATAACGTCAACAAAAAATGGAAATTTCAGTGGAAGACCTCCACCAAGAGGAGATGGTGATGTAAAGTGCATCCACTGGTTGAATACTGTCTCATTTCCTCGACTCTCCTGAAGAGACCAGGCAATCCTTTATGGGGCTCAGGCTCGGACAGTGTGCTCTAAACTCCTATTTATCTCGGATACGGGGATCACCTGATGGAGTTCTGCGAGCGGTGTAAGGTTCCCGAAGATTTGATACACATCTTCTTCACACAACGCCCTCGGTTCGGGGGAAGTAGGGCTAGTAGTTGTGGTTAAGGTAGGAATTTGGAATTTGGTCAGGGTGCCAACGATAACTCAACTGCATTGTTGAATCGATGCTCGAAAGCAGGTCCGCAGCTTCAATAACCGTGCAATGGGCGGCACACGCATCGATACAACTTTGTGCTTGCAGAGCTACACAGCTCTGAGGCAAATGCACTACTACCTCCATGTTATCCTGCAGGAGCTGGCTTCATAAAGGTGAATATAAACAAGATTTGCTAACTACCTCGGTTCATCTTGCTCATTAATGGGAACAATGCACAGTGTGAGTCAATCGGCAATATCCCCTGGCAGCAGCAGTACCACTGCACCTACCTCTTAATATTTAAATGTATTTATTGATTTTCACCAAGCCGGTGGATGCAAGGTTTGTCACTCATGTTGCTCTGAGTTCGATTAATGGATGGCTCAGTAGTTCACTCCTGCTGTTTCTTTCAGGCGTCCAAGCAGGTTGCATGATGGCCAGATTCAGTTGCGAGTATTGTCTGAAGAGAACGGATGTGGCCAAACAAGCATGCTGGAAAAATTTGCTTTTTCGAATGCGCTGTGTTTGTCGGGTGAGTATGGACGAGCGAGATAAATGAAAGCGCAGTTAAGATAAGTCAATAATTAATTGATGTCATTTTGGGGTAGAATTGTTTATCTATAGCGATTTCTATATGATTTTGACCCGCTGGATCCGAGTACTAAGTCCTGACAAAACACAGTCGTGACAGAGTCCTGAATGAATGAATGAATGAATGATCGGTTTAAGGCCATTTTCCCCGCTAGAGCAGGGGTTAGCCTTGCGGGCCCCATGACAATCATGGTTCCCTGTGTGAGGCAATGTTTTTATGGCCGGATGCCCTTCCTGACGCCAACCATTGGTCACGCTCTTACGATGCGCAGGGATACGGTGTACCTATTCTAAATCGGGGTACACACCGTGATCATTCATCCCAGCAAGCTGGTGCTCAATTTGCCGACCTCGGAAGGATGACAGGCTGAGTCAACCCACCTGGCGTTAATTCAGCGATCGACCAGGATTCGAACCCAGGACCCTAGGATCCCAAGCCGGCACCCTAACCGCTAAGCCCCAGGATCCTAGGATCCCAAGCCGGCACCCTAACCGCTAAGCCCCAGGATCCTAGGATCCCAAGCCGGCACCCTAACCGCTAAGCCCCAGGATCCTAGGATCCCAAGCCGGCACCCTAACCGCTAAGCCCCAGGATCCTAGGATCGCAAGCGGGCACCCTAACCGCTAAGCCCCAGGATCCTAGGATCCCAAGCCAGCACCCTAACCGCTAAGCACCAGGATCCTAGGATCCCAAGTCGGCACCCTAACCACTAAGCCCCAGGATCCTAGGATCCCAAGCCGGCACCCTAACCGCTAAGCCCCAGTATCCTAGGATCCCATGCCGGCACCCAAACCGCTAAGCCACAGGATCCTAGGATCCCAAGCCGGCACCCAAACCGCTAAGCCCCAGGATCCTAGGATCCCAAGCCGGCACCCTAACCGCTAAGCCAACACCAGGCTAGCGGCTGAATGTGGCTCAATATATTGTATTTGGTGTAAGTGGGGTGAATAGATGCACACCAAATCATGTAGGTATTAGGTGCTCCTTGTATCACCCTTGTGGATTAAGGCAGGGACATTAAAGAAGCCAACGTTCATGATTGTGAGAGATATTGGTGTACACAAATCGGATCTTTCGTTCATCCAGCTTTTCTGACCATTCCATTCTCTTACTGGATGTGACACCACATTTCCATCAGAACACACCAAGAAAAGTGCTCCACGTGTTTTCAGACACAAGCAGCTGCTGGACGGTCTCGGTAGAGAACTTCTGACGGAAGAACCAATGTCACGTGCATAGAAATTTATCGGCAAAATATACAACAGACATGGTAATATCTTTGTTGTTCAAGAAAGCAGTCCGCCAATAACTTTTCCCTCCGAGTGACGCTGTGATACAACATATGTTGAGATTTCACTACCAAGCTTTCATATGGATGGAGGAAGCTACCTGTCGACGAAATACCCCAGCTGTTAGCACACGAGATGGAAAATTATAGATGACAAACTGAAACCATAGTAAGGGAAACATATGAAAATCTGTTAACTAAATTGTTACCAAAAAATTTCTTCACCAACATGTTTGTAAAGGTGTGTAATAACATGTGTTAAAATGTTGAAGGTCAACTCCCGTGGGAAACCCAGAAAAAAAGCTGTTGAATTCGGGCACCGAAAAATTATTTTCGAGAATTTTTATTTTTTTTAATCGGCCCTTAAGTAACTTATGAGGGGTCAAATAAGGGTTTTTCATGATTCTGAGTTGATTGTTAACATTTATATTTCACCACAGACACTCCTTTGTGGAAAAATAATTTCTAAATATATCTCATTTTCTACTTTGCAGGACATGGAGTCTAGCAATATGGATGAAGACCTTACTCCACCTGTGCTCAATTGCTTCATCTGTGCATGCTCGGATACACCAGCTGAAAGGCTCATACAGGCAACTCCAAAGGGATGCTCAACTTTATTGAAACAAGCAGAAACTGTCGAAAATGTTACTGTTGTGGAACGTATGAAGGAGGCTCAAAAGGAAGGAAAACTGAGGTACCACCAGAAGTGTAAAAATGATCTGTACAACAACTTTGTTGCAACCACCAAGAAGTCAGCTCAAGCATCAAAGGCAGAGAAAGAGTCATCAAAGTTGAAGAGAAGACGCACTACTTGTGAGTTCAGTTCATCAACTGGCTGCAGTTCTAGAAGATCACAGTCAGTTGACCTCCTGTATAAGGATGTATGCATTCTTTGCAACCAACCAGCCCAGCTCTACAAAAATAATCCAGCACAAGCTAGAAAGAAATACAGAGTGCCAGATAATTTGACTGCAGATACACTGAAGGAAAGCTTGCTAAAGACAGCACGGAGTCGCGGGGATGACTGGGGCACTGAAGTCACTGGACGCCTGGAAGGGATCAACGACTTGGTAGCAGAAGAAACACTGTACCATTTGCGATGCAAACTTATGTTTGCGAGAGGTGACAGTTTGTCCAAGACTGATGAGGAAGGAAAAAGGAAGAGAGGACAGAGGAGTATTGATGAGGAGCGAGAGGCAGTTTTTATTGAATTCTGCGAATGGTTAGACTCAGAATTAGAGCATGGGGTAATGAACATGGACCAAGTCCATGAAAAGCTGCAGGAGTTTGATCAGTCACCAGAGAAGAGCCTTTCTTATTCAAAGCATTGGCTAAAGATAAAACTTCTAGAGAAATACGAAGACACCTTGTATTTCACAACACAGGAAAGAAGGGCAGATGTACTCTGTCTCAAAGATGGCACCGACAATATTCTGTGAGAGCATCATGCTAATCTTGACCATGGAGATGAGAAGACTCAGATCATAAAGACGGCACTCAAGTTCATATCCAATGATATTGCCTTGATTGATTTAGGTCCAAAGTCATACCCCACCACACACAATATGACTGACATCGATAGTCAGCTGACACTTGTTCCTGCAAGCCTTCAGATGTTCTTGAGACCGATTGTCAAGACAGACGAAAGAGTTGCCGTTTGGGGGCAGAATTTTATTAAGGCCTGTCGACCTCGGTCTGGAGTATTGCTACACCAAATGGGGCTTGCCATACAACTTGATCATAGATTTGGGTCAAAATGGATGCTCAACAAGTTCCACCGGCTGGGATACACTGAGTCTTACACGGAGACACAAAACTACAAATACTGCTTCCTTAATAGTAGGAGTGGAGATGATGTTCCAGATACTTCTGGCACTCTTGACACCATTGTGGAGGAAACCGATGAACAGATCAATGATGAGGTTGCGGTTGATGCTGCGCTTGAGGATCAATCAGTGATGACAGCCAAAGTGCCAGCCAGTGAAAGTGAATTGTCAAGTAATGATCAGGTGGTCTTTATGGAGGTTGGGGAAACAAACAATGCAGTCACTCAGTTTGTTGGAGACAATATAGATTTAAACATTGTCTCTATTCACGGAAACACTCCCTTTCACTCAATGGGTTGGATCGAAGTCACCTCTCCGGCACCACCTTTGCCAGATCCACAGACAACAGTAGCTTTCCCCCGGGTGAAGTTGAAGGCACTCGACAAAGCTAAGATCCTGAGAGGAACTGAAGTAAAGATTATTCCATTTACGAACAGGAAACAGATAGGAACGAACGCGATCATGTTTCTCCCCCTCGCTGAGCTTTACTCCTCCCTGGCTCATGATCAGCCACTCCTCACTCCAGGTGACACACTCTGGGCAGCGGGGTGGGTGATCAAAGCCAACGATCCTGAGTTCCCACACTCCAACTGGAATGGCTGGATGAAGAGAATCCATGCTAATGATGCAAAGCAGAGCACACAGATCGAGTTCCTCCCAGTTATTGAAGGAGACCCTAATGACCTCAACACCATCTTCACCACTCTGAAAGAGTGCATACGGTGCGCTGGGGTCGCTATAGTGACCTTTGATCTTCCGATTTGGCTGAAGGCTGTGAATATAATAAAGCAGGCAAATCTACCCGTCATTCCAAGGTTGGGTGGTTTTCACCTGCTGAAGTCTTATCTTGGATCAATGGGTAACATCATGGAAGATTCTGGACTACTAGATGTGATCCAGTTGATCTATCCTGGAAGTACGACAGCCAACCACATCATGGATGGAGGATGTTTTGACAAGGCAATCCGTGTTCACCTCCTCATCGATGCAGCCATCTATCAACACATCATGAAACTTGCCTTCACTGAGGAGGAGCGTGGTGACATGAAGACCTTCATGGAGAAGGTGGCTGATGGGAAGATGGGAGCCAGACACTCAGACCCAGTAGTGCCAGTGTTTGAGCAAAGGTTTGAAGAAACCTTCAAACGACTCGCAAAAGGAGGAAGAACACCTGCACTCTGGGTGGAGTACCACCACATGGTAGATGTGATCAAGGTCTTTATCAGAACCGAGCGACTTGCAGACCACAATGGGCATCTGTCCTGCATTGTTACCAAGATGCTTCACATCTTTGCCACTGCAGGCCATCATCAGTATGCCAAGGGCGCACGGCTGTACTGTCAACTCATGAAGGAACTAGAAACTTTGCCTGCTTACAAAGACACCTTAGAACGTCTCACTGCCCATGGGAACCACGTTGTCCGTTACTCAAGTCATGAGTGGTCCGGCACATGGTGTGACATTTGCATTGAGCAGACATAAATGAAGGCAGCCAAGTCACAAGGTGGACTGAGCAGAGGAAGAATGAGAAACAGTTTTTCTGGCCACAAATGCTGGGTGCTCACCCTCAGTCACCTGTCTGATGTCAACCGGCGGATGGAGGAGGACGTCAGTAAACATCTACAGAGCATGTCTCTGAATCCCAGTGACTATGGATGGACAATAGGTGTGCATGGGTATGAGCCAGTTCCAACACTGGACCCCACGGCTCCTGAGGAGCTATTGCAGTTCACGAGCTGTAATTGTCATGGAGATTGCAGCAACCGGCGATGCAGCTGCAAGAAGAATGGGGTCACGTGCATCTCGGCCTGTGGAGTCTGTAATGGCATTACATGCAGAAACTGCAGTCATGATGTTGTTGAGTCTGAAGAAGACATAGACAATGACTGTTGAAACTTCTGACATTGTGAATGAGATATAACTCTTGAGTATTATATATGTATGTGAAATAAAAGCTACTTTGTGTGTAAATGTAAAAGTGAAATATATAAATGTTAACAATCAACTCAGAATCATGAAAAACCCTTATTTGACCCCTCATAAGTTACTTAAGGGCCGATTAAAAAAAATAAAAATTCTCGAAAATAATTTTTCGGTACCCGAATTCAACAGCTTTTTTTCTGGGTTTCCCACGGGAGTTGAACTTCAACATTTTAACACATGTTATTACACACCTTTACAAACATATTGGTGAAGAAATGTTTTGGTAACAATTTAGTTAACAGATTTGTGAAATATCTCATAAAATGCCCTTACTACCAGTGCTGATAACTCTACCACCTGTGCCTGAATCATGTTTACAACGTATTACATGTGGCTGTAACGCGAGATGCTCTTCCAAGAAGTGCAAGTGTAGAAGGTCAAGATTGCTGTTCACTGGGAGCTACAGATGTGCTGGGGACTGTATGAACGTTGATGCAGATTAGCAATCATTTCACATCGTTGTAATTTATATCATGGCCGTGGCCAGTATAGTGGGCTCGTTACTCCCGCTAGGGAGTAATGCACTCGATCGTGTCCGTGTGTGTGCGTGTGTGTGTGCATGTGTGTGTTTGTGTGTCTGTGAACAAGATATCTGGAAAAGTTCTGAACGGATTTGGATGAAAGTTGGTGGGATGATTGCACTTGGGATAAGGAAGAATTGATTAGTTTTTGGTGAAGCTCAGGAAATTATTCCGGATCCAGGAAGTTTTTTGGGGATTTTTTTTTTCTGTTTTCCTTTAAAAAACATTTTCTCTTCAATAAATGGACCGATTGAGAGCAACTTTTTACCAAAGGAGGGACTCGGTCTGTAGAATATTTTAATGGTAGTTATGACGTCATAGGTCACGTGGTTCGGCCGCCATATTGTTTTGAGTGAAAAACACTAAAATACAATTTTCTCCAAAACGCCTGAACAGATCGAGGCCAAACTTTGCAGGCAGAATTGCATACCCATGACAAACAAAAAAGTCACCGAGCATGACATCATGCATCACATGGTTTCAGAGTTATGACGTTTTTAAGCACAAACATTTAAAACCTAGCTCCTCCCTTATTTGTGATCCAATCGAGGGGAAACTTGACAAATCTGTTCAGCATATCAGTCTACTAAAATGACCTTTTTGAATTTGCGATAGGTCACGTGGTTTGGCAGATATCGTTAATTAAACGCAAATAATAAAAACATTTATATCTCTTGAACCACTTCATTGATCGACGTGAAACTTCATACTGTAGTAGAAGTCATGAAGAGTAACAAGTGTGCACAATTTGAAGATGATTGGATGTACGGTCTGGAAGATAGAAGTTGTTATTGCGTGAAGAAGAAGAGTCTTCGACTGGACGATTAATTTATTTATCACATGTACAGACTTGCAGGCATCGTTTCACACAATAGTCAGGTTCATTATGTTCAGATTTATAATTTCGTTCTTTTTTTGTGGAGATTAGCAAACCTATACATTTTTGGAAAGCTTATAGCACCAGGAATCCGAAAAACCATGTTTCCATTTGCGCAAATTTTTCTTTGGCGGCCATATTGGATTTTCAAAATGGCCACCATCGGAAACCTATTTTTCGCGATATCTCAACATCCGAACCACCTAGAGTGCTGATTCCAACACCTATACCCACATTTTTGGGGATGAGGAATCACATGAAGCCATCTAAAATAATCTACACCTACCCTGGGATACCAGGTGGCAGCCTACAGCGGATTTTCAAGATGGCCATTTTCAGGAAACATGTTTTCTTCTGAATATGTATACCACATTGAGTGATGTTTCGCCTCAGTACAGTCATAGTCATAAATGGGATCATTTCAACATGTTCAGTTCATGTACATGGAAAGTCATTATATCAGACCTAATAGTTCATTTAAAATAAACCTCATGAAGCTCACAATTACTTACCTGTTGTCGTTTTATATATTTGCAGGTCTTGAGAGAAGATGAGTGAAGTTACGACTCAGCCCACACAGTGGCAGCACTGCATAATTTGTCAAACCGCTTCAGCAAAATATGGAACGCTTGTCCAGCAGCCCAAACCGGACTCGTTTGAACACTTGCTACAAACCCTTAATGATAGAGCAGCCTACCATGATGGAAAATATGTTAAAATTCACAGTCACTTAAAGGATGAAACAAGTGAAAGTCTGCAATTCAATAATGCAGTTTGGCATCGTATCTGTTATTCAAATGCAACCAACAAAGAGAAGGTACAACGTGCCAAAGACCGCCATCAATATCACATTTCAGCCGGCTCCTACACAGAGAAAAAACGTGGACAAAAGCGAAAAAGCACAGAACTGGACGAACCATCAACTTCCACCACCAGTCCGTTTACACGTTCTGCAACAGCTCCATTCATTAAGGAACATTGCTTTTTCTGCCAGGAAGATAACGAGCAAAAATTGTACACATTGAGAACAGAAAACGGTGGGAAAGCATTACACGATGCTGTGGAGCTGTCTGGAAATCTCACCCTGCAAACTAGGTTAAACACATCCATCTCACCCACTGATGCACATGCAATCGATGTTCAATACCACAAGTCATGTTGGACAACAAATGTATTCCATGTGTTACGTACCAAGGATAACAAGGGAACAACAGAGAGAGGTCATCCGTTTCAAACATCATGTTTGATTGAGTTGATTAGCCTTGTCGACTGTCAAACTCAGAATAAACAATACTTATCCATGGCACATATTGAAACAACATACATCAACTTGCTTGGTGGCACAGATGCATTGGCGCACCACTTCCCTGCATATAGTAGACACTGGCTCAAGGAGAGAATTCTTCTAGAACTACCACACGTAACGTCTGTTAGGCAAAAGGACAGGAGAAAACCTTCTGTTCTTTACTCCCCAGATGCATGCGAATCCGATATGGTTCAGTCTGCCATGATAGAAAGTGAAGTAGACGATCTGAATATTATCTATAAAGCAGCAAAGGCATTGCGCAGAATTATCAAGAACTTCCACCAACAGGAAAACTCATCCGATGCTATACAGGTCACTAGCAGCACAGATGATGTTCCAGCAGCACTCCACGCAATGATCAGATGGGTTATGGTGGGGCCAACAGAAACACTAGAAACTGAAAAACGAACCACTCACGTTAACAGAGAAGTACTCACTGTTAGTCAGATGCTATTGGGTGGATTCAAATCTGACAAGCAAGTGAACTATAGGCCCAAAACTGATTCTGCGACCTTCCGATCAACCAAATCACAAGAAACTCCACAGTCTCTAGGATTAGCCTTGGCAGTTCACCATGACACAAGAAACAAGAAACTCCTGGAAAGTCTCTGCTCTCAAGGTTACTGTGTCTCGTACAGTCGTGTTATGCACCTCGAAACAGCCCTAGCAAATGCCATTGTGGAAAACACCCTGAAGTTCCAAGGACTTTATGTTCCTCCATTTTTGAAGAAGGGAACTTTTGTGTTTTTTGCAGCTGATAACACAGACTTTGCTGAAGACAGCGTGGATGGCAAAGGGACAACCCATGGAACAATCATTGCTGTTTATCAAAAACGTGACACTCAAGGAGAAACATTGGCGCCACAACTGAGCATAGCTGACACTACCAGTTTGTCAGTGACCCCGTACCAGATTCCTATGCTTCATTGTGACAAGCCGGTGCCGAAAACCATAAAGAGAACAGACACATTCCACATCAGCAAGGATGGTATATCACCAGCGTATCACCTTACACATCTAGGATGGTTGGTTGCTTCTATGATCACCAGAATGCAGAAATCAAACAGCACATATATACCTGGTTGGGCAGGATACCACTCATTGCTGTCGGGTAGTCACAGTTTGACACAAGTAGGAGTCTTACCCCTTCTACCTGAAGTAGCACACGAGTGGTCGACTCTTCTGACCGTCATCTCTCAGACAACTCAGCTAAAGAACTTAGTTGTTGGTACAAGCCACCCTACAGTCATTTCCTGGGATATGGCCCTCTATGAAAAGGTGATAAGGCTGCTGGATGCAAGGCCAGACCTGAAAGGTACCGTTGTACCTCGGCTTGGCGAGCTGCATGTGGTCATGGCTGCTTTGAGAGCCCTGGGTACTTCCATTGAGAACTCAGGTATTGATGACGCGTGGATAGAGGCCGACCTCTACAGACCTTCAACAACAAGGCAGATCCTGAGATGTTCGCATTACAAACGCACTCTCCGTGCTCATATTTATTCATATATAGCACTTTATGAAATGGCGCTGGACCTGTTCTTCAAAGATTATCCACAGTTGAAAGCCGTTTGCTCAGATATGTCAGAAGAAATAGACGAGGCATGTTCAGAAAAGGACAAGTTCACCAAAGCCACAAGTGTGAAAGAAGCCAACACAAAACTGTTGAATGTCATCACTACAGCTGATGTTGTGAACATATTCAAGACTTGGGAAACAGAACAATCCAAAAAAGCCATGTTCAAGTCCTTGATGAATTACCTGCATCGAGTGGAGACAATTCTGTTCTTTGTGGAAGCTTCTCGGGACGCAGATCTCAAACTCCACCTCGAATCTGGTGAGGCACTCAGCAAGCTATTTTTCTCCATGGATCGTATCAAATACAAACGTCTTTGGCTGCGATACATAGCAGATATGTATGACCTGAGGAAGACGCATCCGGCCACATACAGGGAACTCGAGAATGGAAATATCTCAGTAACGAAATCTAGCATCCCCTTTGTATCAATCGGTGCAGACCACGCTTGTGAACAGGAAAACAGAGCAATGAAGGTTCATTCTGGACTTCCAGGCATCTCCAATAATGCCAATGCAAGGCAGAGATTCTTTATGGCCTCTCCAGAATTGTCATGGCTGACCAGAGAATTCAAAGATCAGTTCGACACCAAAACAGACAAAGTGACAGAACACCACGAACTTAGTCCGAGGGCAGTGAATCTGAACAATACAGCGGTTGAAAAGATCAAGGCTGCTATCATGAGTCATGGCAATCCATTTACCACAGAAGGAAATAGCATATACAACTTGATCACACATGCCTATGTCCCAGAGGAGCACACGTCACAAATCCTGAATATCGACAACATTGGTCAACACTTGTACGAAGAGTATGTTGACGAAAGAATCAACGGAACAGTCAGCTTATTTGCACCCGTGAAAAAAGAAAACAACACGATGTACTTGTCTGGTGTGAAGAAGACCAAGATCATGCTCAGGGACAAGTCAGTCGACTTGAAGGAAACAAAAGACTTGTATGGAAGGCTGATGATATTGACAAAATCAAGCCGTGATGTTGACCAGAAAGACGCAATAGGCAACTACGAATTCACCCTTACACCTCGCGCCTTGTTCGCACCAAACGGTGACCTGCTTCCTTGCCTTGACAAGTCAAAGTTAATCCATCTCCTTGTGAAACATGGAGACTTAGCTCCGGGTGACTTAGCTCCGACCTCAAGTCCTCAAGCTCAAGTCCATAACTCTGCAGCTATGAAAATAGCAGTAGTCGACGCCATGGTTCTTGTACAGAAATTGTCGACAAAACCAGCTGCAACAGTAACCGTTGAAGATCTCAGTGTCAGCTTTAATACCAGATTGATGTCACTGACAAGACATTTTGACGAAGTTATCCTCGTGTTTGATACTTACAAGGCCGATTCGTTGAAGCAAAGCACAAGACAAAAAAGACGAGGGGGGCACAATCCAGTCCAGTACCAAGTGAAGGACAATACCAAGATCCAACACATCACCATGAAGCGGTTCTTGTCACACGCTCAGACAAAGTCAGATTTGGCAGAATATCTGGCTGAGAAAACGTTGGAGTACAACAGAGATGCCTCCAAGCTGATAATTATATGTGCAGCAGGAAAGGCCAAGAGTAACAAAGGCGTGCATTTTGAAGACAATAATCATGAGGAGGCAGACACTCTGATGATTCACCAAGCAGTGCTGGCAACTCGCCGCAATCCCAACGCAGAACAGCTTACCTTCTTCTCTCCTGATACGGATGTCCTGGTCTTGGTCATAGCTAACTATGATGTTCTGCTCAAAAACACTGCTGTCTCCCTTGTGTCGGGCCTTGTGCAAGTACAACCAATCTGGAACAATCTTGGCGTCGAAAAGGCCAAGGCATTGCCAGCATTCCACACATTCACAGGAGCAGACAATACTGGACGGTTTTCGCGAATAGGCAAAACAACATGGTTTGAAGCTTTCGTCAGAGCTGATAGTGACGTGATACAGGCCATGAGAATGCTCGGTGATGCTGCAGATGTGACCGCAGATCAGATGTCCAACTTGGCAAGATTTGTATGTGCAGTGTACGTACCAAAGGGAATATGTATCAACAGCATTCCGGAGTTGCGCTGGTACCTCTTCTGTAAACACATGACTGAAAGTCACAAGTTACCTCCAACGCTAGGGGCTCTAAATCAGCATGTTGATCGTTTACATCTTCAGGCAAGGGTATGGGCTCAGGCTACTATCGCACATCAAGTGTTCCTGGATCCACAGCAACATGGCTACTTCAAGGACAACGATGGGGAATTGAAACCACTAATGACAGATGTACCACCAGCACCGAAAGCAATACTTGAGATGGTCAGATGTCAGTGCAAAGGAGACTGCTCATCGAGACGGTGTTCGTGCCGTGCCAATGACTTGGCATGCACAGACTTGTGTTTGTGCAGCTCCGAATGTGAAAACGACGATGACTGTCAACCTGTTCTCTGCTCTGACGACAGTGATGAGGACATTTGAAAACCTATGAGGACAAAATGTTGATGAATGTTGACAAAGATAAAATTTCATCAATGGGAAATATTCTATGTTCAAATAAAAGTAATTATTACATGTATAATTATGGATTGTATAGCCTCATCTCTATATACTTACCTCTTGAATACATAAATCACCTGTTTAGGATATATGAGGGATGTGGTTTCATAATTATGATCCGTGTGCCACAATGTAGCGAAACATCACTCAATGTGGTATACATATTCAGAAAAAAACATGTTTCCTGAAAGTGGCCATCTTGAAAATCCGCTGTAGGCTGCCACCTGGTATCCCAGGGTAGGTGTAGATTATTTTAGATGGCTTCATGTGATTCCTCATCCCCAAAAATGTGGGTATAGGTGTTGGAATCAGCACTCTAGGTGGTTCGGATGTTGAGATATCGCGAAAAATAGGTTTCCGATGGTGGCCATTTTGAAAATCCAATATGGCCGCCAAAGAAAAATTTGCGCAAATGGAAACATGGTTTTTCGGATTCCTGGTGCTATCAGCTTTCCAAAAATGTATAGTTTTGCTAATCTCCACAAAAAAAGAACGAAATTACATAACAAACCTGACTACAATGTCCTGGGTTAATTTGAACCTCAAATAAAATTATAATTCCAGATTTGTCAATGGTTGAGGTATATTAACAAACGCATAAAGCAGATTTGGCAAAATTTGAACTTTTAAAAAAAAGATCGCATATTCACCCAGTGTTGTGAGAGGCTGAAGAAGAAGAAACCTCGTATGTGCTTCTCAGACCAAAAAATAATTCTGGCTCTGCGATTTTCAAGTTTATTTATCTATATATCTACATATCTGGGCAGTGTCTGTTGTCACTGAACTACTCCCTCAAACTTTTGTGAAATCGTACTATTCCAACTTGACCCACGGCGGGAGTACGTGCTCTACTGAGTGGCGTTCTAGTTTATGCTGTTAGGAGTTTGCAACACACGTCGTGGAATGACTTATTTCATATTTATGCTCAAAATGGGATTAGACTAGTAGGGGATGGGATTAGAATTGGATTAGACATAAGAACTGATTGCAAGGGAGTGGGGATGGGAGAGCATGGTGATGGATATACAAATAAGGGCGGAAGGGGAGGGGGAGCTTGAAAATAGAATGAGCGGTATAAAGTGTGTATGTGTGCTGAGGCCGTATGCAAAAACAAATTCTTACCTCAGTTACCGAAAATGGACTGGGGTTATGTTTTCACCCCTGTCTGTTTGTCTGTGTTTGTTTGTTTGGTCGTCTGTGAGCAGGATGTATCCAAAAGTTATGGACGAATTCAAACGAAACTTGGTGGACAGGTTGGGTCTGTGACGAGGACGAATTGGTCCGATTTTGGTGAAGATCCGGATCAGAATACTAGAAGTTTTAATTTTTTTAAAGTGATCAGTGGGACGCAAAACGTAAACTGTTCAGCCTGGCGGAGGTATGCGTTCTACCGAGTGCTGTTCTGGTTTAAGGAAGCCGTGAGGGATAAAAAAAAATTATGGTGGAGATGGATTTAGAGGGAGACTGATACAACTGGCATAGATCAATGATTGAACAGACAGGGAAGTTGGAAACAATTTGCCATGGAGAGATACCGATATATTTAGGGAAAACTGGTGCATGGATGGACTGGCAAATGAAGAGGATGACTGAGGGCACTGGACATATTGAGGATTGAATGAAGAGTGTGCTGACAATGGGACAGGTTGTTGAAGGAGGTTGAGGAGAAACAACTTGTAATTCTTCTTCTTCTCTCGTTGGCAGTGAAGTTGGCGATCTGGGAGTCAGAACTTGAACATTTCATCCTTTCTATTCAGTCAGTACCAGAGGTTGGTTCGGAGGTTGAAGAAAAATATCCTTTTCCGAATAATTCTAAGTCATTTTCATTGCAACTTGTGACATGAATATAAGTGTCAGAATCCTGATTTTTTAACGGGGCGATAACGAGGTAGCTCAATTTTTATTTCGTCTTCGAAGAAGAGATAACCCATTAGTACGAACATCGCTCCAGCACTTTCACTGTAAATACTGTATGCTTGTCCTGATAGAGCTCTATTCTCTGTAAGATGAGTTAAAATACAAATAAATTGCTTCACAAAAGTAGCGCGTTGATAAGGAAGTGTCACAGATTGCAGACATTCTATTCTTTTGCTGTAGCAATACCGATAGTAACCGAAGCTGTGGTGTGAAGTGGTAGCTTTTCTATGAAAAGTGCATTGAAATAATTTTTAAAATTCAACTTTTTTGCTGATGCGTATTGCTTAGAATTCACCATTTTTTCTGGGTTTCTTTCCTCCACCTGACTGGGCACTTGTCACTTTTTTAAAATTTCAACAAAGCGAGATATTTTCATTGTTGAATTGTCAAGACAAAGGCTTGATGATAAAAAAAACACCTTTAGAGGCCATTTTTCCCCGCAGAGCAGGGGTTGGCCTTTTTCGGGCACCGTGGTCCCATTTTTGAAGCGATGTTTTATGGCCGGATGCCCTTCCTGCCACCAACCCTGTTAGTCGCCTCTTGCCACACACAGGGAATTACCAGTGAAGTGGTACTCAATTTGCCGACCTCAGGAAGGATGACAGGCTGAGTCAACCCCTTGGTGTTAATTCAGCGATCAACCGGGATTCGAACCCAGGATCCTAAGCCGGCACCCTAACCGCTAAGCCAACACCAGGCTCAAAGGCTTGATGATAATTGGGTGTAATTGATTGAGCATCCATACTTTTTAAACGAAGATAGTTTATGCGCTCATGCTTGCTTGCGGATGTTAAAGATCCCATGGCATTACTAAAAATAAGAAGAGCTGCTACCTTGGCTAAATAAAGAATGTGTGTGTGTGATGATGCCTGGAAGGAAGAGATGAAAAAGAGAGAATGACTTTGGGAGGGTGACAGGTAATACAGGAAGAGAGGTTGGCCCTTATAGGATCATACAGAGTAGAAATGTGTTTTTGGTGCATGTCATGGTTGGCACAGGATAAATTATTAGGTTTTTAATGTTGATGTTAACTCAGGTATGAGGGTTGTTCTCAGATTAATCTCATATTTCTTACAGGAAGTACTGCAGTTTTTATAATTCAGTTTACAACCGTAATGTTTGATTGTGGACACTGGTGAAATAAGTCGATTAAAAAAACAAAACGTATGGTCATGAACACCCGGGCCGGGCATGCACGAACGCCGGTTTTCACACTCTGCAAGATGACCTGAGTGTGGAGGCTTTAATTTAAACTGGAGTGAGCCAAATGGCAGCTCAGGGAACATTACAATTCTCAATTTTGTTGAGCATGCCGAGAACGTAACTCACATGTGCCCGCTGGTAATTTGTTCGCGCAAGAAGAAGCGTTAAGGGGGCATTATTTGCAAAGTTGCAAACTTGCAAATTTGAAAAAACTTGCAAAGTGAACTCCAGATTCATGAAATAATGGAAAAACATTGTACGCAATTGTAATTTCAATGTATAGGAAACGGAATCCTGATTTCAATGGCCACTTACAGCAAATGTGTGTTTACATAATATTAGTTTACATTTTCCCCTATAACTTTGGAATTCTTAATTCTTTTCACTTCAAATTTGGCACAGATATTGATAATGACCCAACAAAGATATTAATAGAGTTTTATTGTATTATGACCTTGGGTTTTTAATTTAAAGGATGTCAATTCTCATTGGACGATTAATGGTTGCCATGGCAACACGAAATGCCAATTATACAAATGCATCAATTAAAATGTTTGTTTCCTAGTATTGTATATATGTACCAAGTTTGAACGTAAATGGACTTGTCATAGAGAAGATATAAGCTGAAAAGTGGTAATTCATCATTTGTATGCATCTGGTTACCATGGTAACCATGCATAATATAATGCTATGTAATGTATACCAATGTAATGTTCATATATCAAGCAACATGTACATATATAGTTTTGCATATTTTCAATCAAGACATTTTATCAAAAAGTGCATTACTGTGATTTTGTGTTGTTTTTACTGTGTTCAGTGTAATGCTCCCTTAAATCCCAACAACCACCAGCGGCAAAGGCATCAAACTTAAGGTTTAATAAAATGGACAAACGGAGGGGTGAGGGTAGGGAAGTGGTGTGAGCTCGTGCATTAACAATAATTACTGAAATGAATGTGAAGAAGAAGCCACCGCATTCGGAAAATAAATCACGCTTATAAACTTCAAAAAGCATCTTAGTCTGGTCTAACTTACCCTATCCTTATTAGTCCCCTACCGGTGTACACCGGAGGGGACTATAGGTTTGCACGCCGTCCCTCAGTCTGTCAGTCTGTCAGTCCGTCACGCAAAGAACAGTTTTCCGGACTTTTTTTTCTAAATTCTTCATGCTAATGATTTCAAACTTGGCACATGGTTTCCTTATGACAAGTTTCAAATCAAGTTCGAACTTCATGACGTTTCGATCATTTTTGACAGTTATGGCACTTTGAACTTTGGTAATTCTGATAATTCTGATGATCCTTAACTCAGTGCCATTTTAAGTTTTAATTTCCTTTAAAAACCAATTTCTCTGCAATAATAGGACCGATTGAGATAACATTTTCACCGTAGGGGGGACTCAGTCTGTAGAATATTTTAATGGTAATTATGACGTCACGTGGTTCGGCCGCCATATTGTTTTTCGTGAAAACACAAAAACCCCTTTTTCTCTGCAACGGCTGAACAGATCGAGGCCAAACTTTGCAGGTAGAATCGCATACCCATGACGAACAAAAAAGTCAACGAGCGTGACGTCATGCATCACATGGTTTCAGAGTTATGATGTTTTTAAGCATGAACCTTTAAAACCGAGCTCCTCCCTCATTTTTGATCCAATCGAGGGGAAACTTCACAGGTCTGTTCAGCATGTCAGTCTACTAAAATGTCCTTTTGGAATTTGCGATAGGGCACGTGGTTTGGCAGATATCGTTAATTAAACGAAATGTTTTTTTTTTTTAATGGATATCTTTTGAATCGCTCGTACCTCAGACAGTGAGTTGGTAATTATATAATTCACACAGTGCAATACATGCAGGCCGCTCCACGGAGCGACCTTGCGGGCTTATCAATGAGGCGAGGCGTGACACACGTGTCTCAGCATACCTCAGATCAAGTTTGAAAACCAGCATCAACCGTGCATAAATTTGCATATTCGATCATTTTTGACAAAGTTATGGCACTTTGAACTTTGATAGGGGACATGTATTGCAGCGCAATACTCAGAATGCTTGTTGATACAGACTCACTTGACCGGCAGTTGGACACACATGAGAAAAAAGGGTTGGAAGATGGGAGTTGGGAGGGACTGGAGGGAAGAAATAATTCAGTGGTTCAGGCCTGCTCGAACTGAGCGAAGTTTCCTCGCCTAGATCCGATGGGACGAACAGGCGACAGTTTCCCCACATATGACTTGCTGTGAGTTGGGTCTCCAGCCAGTGCAGGCAAAATCGCCATTGATGTTCACAGGACTGATGGACTGCTTCCTCCTTCACTTATGGGGGGATGGAGAGGGTCGTCGAAATAACTCCAGTGATCTGGTGAGGGCTTCCAAGGAGAAGCCCAGAGAAACCACCCACAGGCCTCACTCTCTAGATTCCTGGGTCCAACTGCCGTTTCCCCCAAAACCCGGTTAATCAAGCGCGCCCATTGATTGCCTGGCTCGATTAAAAGGGAAAATGGTGATGGTTAAATAAATAATGAGAAATAAACACATTTAATAGTGAAAAATGGTCTGACAGAATGACCGAGAGGTACGCATACTCGCCTCGAAGCTGTCTAGCTTGGGTTTGAATCCAGACTCGGCTATAAACTGTCATCCCAGTGTTTCACATGCAGGGTGATTCATCAATGTGTGCTTGGATGGACATTAGACATGCGTCCCGTCTGTCAACATGTGTTAGTGGATGTTAAAGACCCCACGGTGTCCTTCGCGAAGAGGAAGCGAGCTATCCAAAAGCCTGCCATAATCAGCAGAGGACATTGCATCGGCTGCACAGCCATGCCCTCGGCCAATGATGTTACCCTCCAGCCGTGTGCTGCATACAAACGAGGAAGTGAAATATATTAATGGATTGAAGGTGAAATTCGAGTTCTCTCACAAGGAACTTCAACATAGGAAGAAGCAATCAGGCCCATGAAATCTGCACCATGGTTGCCAACCTAAGGTTGTTTGTCCATGCTCTGTCCTTTATTTCATGCTTAGCTTCAAACAAATAATCAGCATGGACTATTTTTCAAATATTTCGTTTGACCATCCAATTAACCAACTCTTTAATTAATAAAACACCCTTTTCTTCTTTTCCTACAAAAGGATGCTTTCGTCTTGCTCACCAAATATATTCATTCCAAAAAATATATATAATACCATCTCTTACAGTTCCTCCTTTCTACATTCCCTAAACTATCCAGAACTCCACCCCTCCTTCAGTGTCCTCAAACGTATTTTTGACTCGAAGGTCTCACTCATTTTGCAAAAAATGTTCGTTTCCCATGAATCGTACACTTTTCAAAATCCAATCTCACCCCTCCCCTCCAAATCCTCCCCATCACCCATCCCTTTCAAATCTTCCCCCTTGCCCCTTCCCTCCCCTCCCTCCTAAACTCCCCCCACACCCCTCCCCTCCGAGACTCTCCCTCGCTCCTCCCCTCCTAGACTCCCCTCTCACCCCTCCTCAAAGCATCCTCCCTGCTTCTTCCCCCTTCCAACTTTCACCTTCATCTCCCCCAACCTTCTGCCTCGCTCTTCCCCCTCCTCAAATAACACCTCACTGTGCCTCACCCAATCTCCATCAAACCTTTTGTCCGCCCCATTCTTCCCTTTCTCCAAGCTATTCTGAAATCTCTGAAATCTCTGACACACCTTCAACAGCTCTCCCTACCTCTTCCTCCTCTTCCACATCTTACCCTACCCCTCCCCCCCCTGTTCTGGACCCGATGCTCCCCCTTCCTCTTCATTAACGGTATGGACCTCAAACATCCGGGGCCTTCGCTCAAACTTGACTGATCTCTCCATACAGGTTGCTTCTGAAAAATCAGATGTGATCTGCTTAACAGAAACTTTCCTCCTTCATGATGTCTCTGATGCCTTGGTATCTCTCCCAGGTTACTCCCTCCTCCGGTATGATAGACCTGAGCCTCATCCTGGAGGTGGGGTTGCTATCTTTATAAAAAACTCTCTTCCTCACTCGCCCTCCACTGCCCTCTCTCCACCTCACCCCCAGGAATACCTTTGGCTACGGCTTCCCCTTCGCTCCCACCTTTTGTTCATATGTGTGTTGTACCGTCCACCAAACAGCGATGACTCCATCTACATCTCGCTGTCTGATAATATGGACCAACTTCTATCTACCCATCCCAACTCTCTCTTCCTCATATGTGGTGATTTCAACTGTCACCATGCCAGTTGGCTGGGTGTGGGTACCTCTCTCACCAGCCATGGCTCTTCAGCAAAGGACTTCTGCGACTCACTGGGACTGACACAATCTGTCAATTTCCCGACCCGGATCTCAGTCAACGGAGCATCTTCTCTTCTGGATTTGGTTATGACAAACTTCCCTGAAAATGTCTGCTGCTCTTCTTCTGCTCCAATCGGCTCATCTGATCATGTGCTTGTCAAAGTGGACATCTCTCTGACCATTCTCAGAGAGCCTCCTCAGCGTCGGCGAGTCTGGCATTTCACTCAGGCCAACTGGCACGGTCTTCAAGCAGCCATCAATCATCTGGACTGGTCTCCCATCTCTACCGCCTCTGACATCAACTCATCGTGGGAATTCTTTCAAAGTAAATTGCTCTCTCTCATGCACAGATTTATCCCATCTCGTCTTCAGTTGTCATACCCTTCTTCCCGTCCATGGTACACGGAATCTTGTGGTGAGGCTGTTGCCCTGAAACAACTTGCTTTCGTCTCCTGGAAAGCAAATCCAACGGAAGGAAATCTCATTTCCTTTCACAAAGCCCGAAACAAGTGTGTGTCCACCCTCAGGAGAGCCAGGAAACAATATCTCACTGTTCTCAAGACCGAACTCTCTTATCTGTCTCCCTCTTCCAAATCCTGGTGGCGTCTGGTCAAATCTGTTTCTGGTGTTTGTTCCCCCTCCATCCCCTCCCTCACCTCAAACGGCTTAACGGCTGACTCTGCTCGTGAAAAAGCTGAATGCCTCAACTCTGTGTTTGCCTCTAAATCTTGTGTCCCAAACCCATCCCTCTCTGTACCCACCGTACCCAGTCGTACCCAGCTGCTCCTGGACTCTGTGTCCTTTCCTCCTGACAAGGTGGAAAAGTTTCTGTCAACCCTCGACTCTGATTCTGCAACTGGTCCTGACGGCATCAGCCCACAGGTCCTAAAATCATGTGCTTCCGCTCTTTCACTCCCTCTTTCTGTTCTCTTCACCCTCTCTTTTGCTCAAGGTCATCTGCCATCTGCTTGGAAATCAGCCAACATCACCGCTTTGCACAAAAAAGGTGCAAAAACAGATCCCAGCAACTACAGACCAATCAGCCTTCTCCCAATTATCAGCAAAGTCATGGAATCCATCATTGCTTCAGATATGAAATCTTTCCTCTTCTCCAATGGCTTGATCTCTGATCATCAATTTGATTTCAGACCTGGTCACTCTACTCTGGACATGCTGCTTCTGCTTTCTCAACAATGGATGGAGGTCCTCAACGCCAAACAGGAAATTAGAGCCGTCTCCCTTGACATTTCACATGCCTTCGATACGGTCTGGCACCCTGCTCTGCTCACCAAACTCTCCTCCTTTGGTATCCATGGAAATCTCCACGCATGGCTGGCGGACTTCCTCTCTGGTCGTAGTCAACGTGTGGCCCTGAATGGGTTTCTCCTCCTCTTCCTGTTCAGGCTGGAGTTCCCCAAGGTAGTGTTCTGGGCCCTGTGCTTTTTCTGGTCTTCATCAATGATCTCTCTGACTCTCTTGAAAATCCTCTCTATCTCTTTGCTGACGACTCTACTCTCTGTCGCTCCATTCCTCATCCCTCAGATCAGCAGTCTGCAGCCTCCTCACTCTCTGCAGACCTGGACAAAATCACAGACTGGGCAAACAAATGGAACATGTCTTTCAATCCTGATAAATCTCACACTCTTACGATGTCTCTCCGAAAAGACCGACTGGAAAACCATCCCATCCACTTTCTGAATAATCCTCTCCAAGAAGTTCTGTCACTCAAGCTTTTGGGTCTCACTATTTGCCATGATCTTTCTTGGGAAAACCACATTTCAAATCTGGCCTCCAAAGCCAGTCGCCGACTGGGCATCCTCCGTCGTGCGAAGTCCTTCCTTGGCACACCTGAGCTCCTCACCACATACAAGGCTTTCATCCGCAGCTCTATGGAATACTGCTCTCCCCTCTGGTCTGGTGCTCCTGCCTCACACCTAGCCCGTCTTCACGCTGTTGAAACCAATGCGTTCAGAATCATTGGAATCTCCCGCGATGAAGCTAACTCCAAGGGCCTTTCACTCACTCACCGCAGGCAGGTTGGTGGTCTTTCCGTCTTCTACCGACTCCTCTCTGGCCTTGCCTTGTCTGGGCTCTGTCCCCCAAATATTCCTACAGGTCGCACAAGATCTGCCTGCAACCCTCTTATGGTTAAACTGCCAAAATCAAGGCTTTCTGCTCACCTTCACTCCTTCATTCCTCTTTTCTCCCGCCTCTGGAACAAACTCCCTCACTCTCTTCAATCCCACTCCACCCTCCAGGTCTTTAAAACAGCTGTTCACCACCATCTCTTATCCTCCCCCATCCAAAACCTTGATCTTTTCTACCCCCGCTAATTTCGGTCCCCTTGTGTTTTATACCTCTCCCCCCCCCCCCCCTCCCCTTCCCACGCCTCCTGCCCCCAAGCCCTCTCCCTCCCACACTTCTCCCTGCTTTCAAATGTTGTGGTTGTGTGCTTCCCCTTCTCTCCCCATCTTGTCTTCCGCTCCCTCTTTTTGTATATTTTGTTTGTTTGGTTGATTTGTTTGTGAAATAAATGTTAGCTCTTTCACGAGCCTCGATTCAGTATACAAAAAAAGAAAAAATTACCTTTAATTTAATTAATTTAAAATTAATTTAATTAATTTAATTTAATTTATTTAATTTAATTAATTTGTGATGATAATTAATTAAGGTTTAATAATTCAGCAATTTAATTTAATTCAGTTCAATTAATTAATTAATTTAATTAAAATTAATTAAAATTTAATCTTTAATTTAAGTAATTAACATCCAATTAATTAACCAATTTTGACCATCCAATTAATCCTTTAACTCTTAAGAGTCCATTTTTGTTGCAGAATTTTGGTTTCATGTTGTTCTTCAATTCACTTACTGTCGGGCCTGTGATACATATCTCAGTGTTGGTTACTGATAATTCCCTGTACTTTTAATCTCATAACTCTTTGTGCTTTTAATCAGTATGTATTTATGTCCTAAGCTTCAGGTTTTTCTTCCAAAACTTACTTTCTAAGTAACCAAGCATATTTAATGTTATTCCCCCAAATTGCACGTTGCGTTCCTTTGCCAAGATCACACGTTAACGCCAAAAGCTAACTGCTGCTCGTATTCTCAAGTGATGCTGTCTTTAACATTTTATTTTTCTTTTATTTTTCATTTTATTTATTTTTCTATTCTACATGTCTGTGTTGTAAAAGTGTTTAAATTACTTTTTAACACCGTGTACTTCTGGCTTTTACAGCTTCTGCGGACTGGCGGGAAAGTGAAGTTGACTCGAAATGACGTCCTGCGCAAGATTGGTGAACTTTTTACCTTGAGGTGGTTTGGGTTTGTCCCTCTATATTTCCTTTTTTGGTGTACAAGTTTATATTTGATTATTTTTGGGGGGGTTGGAAGGAGGTGAGTTTCGTTTTTACGACTGTGGAAGAAGTCAGTGTTGTGGTCATTCAAAATGTACACGGTGTGGAAGTGAAACAGTGATTTCAATGCGCATCTTTATGAATCAACTAAGTCAGCATTATGAAATGGTTATTATTATGAGCACGTTCAAGTACAATCCTTCAGAAAGATTTCAAACAGTTTGGCCTGTTTAGTTCAGCAATTACATAAGGCTCAATTCTATCTTCAATTTTGACTTTTAGATGCTGCATCATATAATTGTGGTTTTTAAAATTGGCATTATTGTTCTGTTATTGTGTAGTCAAGTTTAGTTTGAATGAACTTTATTGCACTTTTTATATCAGGCTGTTGATTACTTCTTTTCCTTGGGCAACTTGGTTGCATGTCTCCAGGCGTCAAATTAACCTGACTTCCGACCTTTTGATTCCACCTGATTTTTACTGGGATCGTGCAGAGCTTGAAGCTATGTATGAAAGCACCTGCCGATATCTGTCGATTCCCCGTCGTGTCCAGGTGAGGTAATCGACGATGCTTTATTTTACCTTGAACATCATGCAGAGTTTGCTTTCAAACATTATTTGACTATGAATTGAATGAATGAATGAATGAATGATCCGTTATAAGGCCATTTTTTCCCGCTAAAGCGGGTGTTAGCCTTGCGGTGGCCCCATGACCTCATGGTTCCCTTTTTGAGGCAATGTTTTATGGCGTTAATTCAGCGGTCGACCGGGATTCAAACTCGGGATCCTCGGATCCCAAGCCTGCACCCTAACCGCTAAGCCAACACCAGGCTTATTTGACTATTAATAGGATAGGCTAATGAGAGAGGAGGATGTGATCCCTTTGATCATCAAGAAGTACCTTGATTCAGAAATAAACTTGGGAGAAAGTCTTGTCGGATCATTCAAGCCTACCTCCTATGCTGTAAAATATCACCTTGGCAGAATTCACAACATTATAAACAACTTACTGAAAATCTAAGCACCCCTTTCATCAACTGCAATTATGGTGACAAAAATCAATCCAGTAAATTTTAAATAAACCTTTGATAATCCAGCACCGTATTTTATATACCGTATTTATATATACACACAACAGGTGTATATACAACCTATTTAACCCTGGTGTTGGGTTAGCGGCTAGGGTGCCGGCTTAGGATCCTAGGATCCTGGGTTCGAATCCCGTTCGATCGCTGAATTAACGCCAGGGGGGTTGACTCAGCCTGTCATCCTTCCGAGGTCGGCTAATTGAGTACCAGTTCACTGGTAATTCCCTGTTTGTCGTTAAAGGCGGCAAAAAGGGTTGGCGTCAGGAAGGGCATCCGGCCGTAAAACATTGCTTCAAAAAGGGGACCAAAAAACAACAACAACCACGGTTCCCGAAAAAGGCCAACCCCTGCTTTGCGGGGAAAAATGGCCTCTAAACGGTGGTTTTTTATTTATATATACAACAGGCATTTTAATAGTCTACTTGCCAAGCTTATAGAGCCCTCTTGTGAACCCGGAAATGTTGAGTACCCCAACGTTTTAAGTTAGAAATGTACAGTATGGGTCCCCAGCACTTAGAAACTGCCGGATGCTAACTTGCATATGTTGGGCAATTAGCAAAATTAGCATTAATAGCATTAACCCTATCAAACATAGGCCTGGGACACTGAAATTTCTGTTTCGCTCTATTGCTCCGTTTGAATGTTACAGGAAAACTCCCATCCACTCACCATAGAGACCGTGACCCTCCACCATATCATAAATGGCCAGGTGGCAGATGAAAAGGTGAATGTGCAAGATGCATTGAAGATCGGACAGGACATGAGCACACTGTTCTCCATCACTTCCTGAGAGATTTCATGCGCCCATCTCAAATAAGGTGGTGACAATGACATTCACCAAAAAAAGAGTGAAGGTCAATGCGAAGATCATATGTGACCTTGAGGCATTGTTTGCTCGGCTGCTGGTGGTGGGGAGCAAGAGAAGAATGGAGCTCTCTGCCCTCTTTGACTACGAGCTCGGCCCGGTCCCTGCATCCATCATCGATGAGTATGGATGCCTCAGGAAGGGTAACAAGTCTGTGATCGTCCAGCGTCTTGGAATCCTTGCCCCCAATCCCCACCCACCACATGTTGTACTCGTTGATGCATCGCAGCTCATCTACCACGTGGTGTGGCCATCGTCAGGCACTGTGGCTGACCTCGCAGCCAGCATGGGGCGCCGGCTTAATCGCTCCATCACCAAAACATTTGTCATCTTTGACCGGTATGAGCAAGTCTCTGCCAAAGACCACGGGAGGCAGAGAAGAGCTGGGGAGAGCTCAACAGAGTATCGACTCTCACTGACAACCCCTCTACCTAGCCACGACAAAGTGATGAAGAACAAGACAAACAAACGGAGACTGGGTGAGCTCCTGTACACACACAGCATAGGAGATCACATCAAGATGGTCAGCAAAGCAGACAGTATTGTCACTCATGACGAGGCTGACGTCTCCCTCATCTCATACATGTTGGATGCAGCCAGTCGCGGAGCTGAAACTGTCCGCATTCTCAGCGACGACACTGATGTTTTCGTACTCATGGTCTATTGGTGCTGGAAGGTGGGTATCACATGTAACCTGCAGATGGAGAGATGGGATGGCACTATTCTCAACATCAATTCGACAGTAGAGAATCTCGGTGAGCAGTGTCGCTCCATCCTGGCTATGCATGCTCTCTCCGGATGTGACACCACCTCCTATCCCGCGGGGAAAGGGAAGGTGTCCGCACTCAAGGCCATGAGAGTAGTACCTGGTGACCTGCTTCACTTCATCGGAGAGGAGGGAGCCACTGATTTACAGATTACAGAGGCAGTGAGTGGTTTCTTCCTGGCTCTGTACAACGAGAGGGAGTCGGCATCTCTGAACGTCGCCAGATATGACATCTACCGAAAGCGCAAAACCCCCCCAGCACTGAAGACACTGCCTCCTACAGAGCGCAACACTCTCCTCCATGGACGGCGTGCCCATCTACAGGTGCTGCTTTGGAAAGCAGCAGACTGCCCTGACCCACCAGCTGTGGACATAACAGAGTTTGGATGGAATAAGAAGGAAGGCGAGAAGGGAGAGGAAGTCATCATGCCCATCCTGGATGCAAGCCCCGTTGCTCCTCCTGCCGTGTTTGAAATGATCAGCTGTAGCTGCAAAGCTGGGTTAAAGCCCTGTTTAACAGCAAAGTGCAGCTGCGTAGCTGCAGGCCTGGCCTGTACCAGCTACTGCTTCTGCAAAGGCTCTGATAGTACATGTTGCAACACACTCACACACTCACAGCAAGAAGAGCAATAAGACAAGAATGTAGAGTCAGGAGAAGAAGATGAAGACGATGAGGATGAGTTTTATGATGAGGATATGCTTTATAACAGTGCAGAGTAGTAGAAGTGCAAGACGCTCTTTCTTGATGGAAGTTTTATGTTGTGTAACTAGTGCACATATTTTTCAGCTCTGATCATTTTGGGTATACTTGTGTTTTAATTTTGAGGATATTATTTACCCATAGTCATATTATTCTAGTTTGGTATGGTACTTGCCTTTGTTACCTCTAATACCTGTGAATAAAAGTGGAGCAATAGAGCGAAACAGAAATTTCAGTGTCCCAGGCCTATGTTTGATAGGGTTAATGCTATTAATGCTAATTTTGCTAATTGCCCAACATATGCAAGTTAGCATCCGGCAGTTTCTAAGTGCTGGGGACCCATACTGTACATTTCTAACTTAAAACTTTGGGGGTACTCAACATTTCCGGGTTCACATTGCTGGCAAGTAGACTACATTGGAGAAAAGTAAGGATTTGTTGTCATCTGCGATGATGGATTCCGTTAGGTTGTTTATCATTGGAGGTAAGCCAAATGGATTTGTAATCAAGATGATCTATCTGTTTTGCACTCTTTTTGTATAAAAAGTTGTGTTTGTGTTTTTCGAATCATCTGTCTTGCTTATGCAGTCGCTATTCATTCTTCCACGAGCCAAGACTTTGTGTACAAAACAATGTTCTAAAACTAGCATCACATGCCAAGGTGTTTGTCTGCCAAATTCATGCCATCACATGCCAAATTCTTGCCATCACGTGCCAAATTCATGCCTTTTTCATGCCATCACATGCCAAATTCATGCCTTTTTCATGCCATCACATGCCAAATTCATGCCTTTTTCATGCCATCACATGCCAAATTATTGCCATCACATGCCAAATTCATGCCTTTTTCATGCCATCACATGCCAAATTCATGCCATCACATGCCAAATTCATGCCTTTTTCATGCCATCACATGCCAAATTATTGCCATCACATGCCAAATTCATGCCATCACATGCCAAATTCATGCCTTTTTCATGCCATCACATGCCAAATTCATGCCTTTTTCATGCCATCACATGCTAAATTCATGCTTTTTTCCTCTCTCAAATTGCCAACACTCACTGACCAAAAGGTCATTTTGACACGAGCAAAAGATGACTTGTGGTTCTTTGCATTTATCCATATGTAAGGTGATGAACCAGAAGCTGGCACAATGCAGCGACTTGGCTCAGCTGATGAACACGCACCTCGGGGAGAAGCATGCACTGCGCCTGGAAGCTATGATCGTTGTACTTATCTCTATCGAGGTGAGCTTTAGGTAATCCTGAATATAGGTGAAAATCTTTACCATGATGAATAATGATGAGAAAACTTTAAGCATGTGCACTTACTAAGAAATTGCATAAATAATGTTGTACAATGACAGCAATAATGGTATTGTTGCTGTGATTGTACAGCAAGGGTGGGTTTGGCCGAGCTTGTGTTTGATTCCTGGTCCACTTGTGAACTGTGGCATTGGTTCTTCACAGGTAGGACAATGCATCACAATGGGCAAACATTGCCTCAGGTGAATGTTGGGTGTCCCTTCAGCTAGTATTGGCCAATTAAAAACATTGATTTTCATTTTTTTCCTCACAATTATTTGCTATATTTAGGCTTCTTTGACTATTGCAGAATTCCACGCCTGAAGAAAAATATCCATATACTTGTTCGATGATCCATATACTTGAGATCCATATACATCCATACACTTGGGATTCAAACCCAGGATCCTGGGATCCCAAGCCGGCACCCTAACCGCTAATCCAACACCAGGCTTCATACTTGTCTCTGAGGGTGATGAGGAAATTCTGTATGTTGTATAACAGTATTTTGAGGATATGGAAATCTCTTATAGAAATATTGGAGGAATTGTTTCCGACCTAAATAGTAGGGTTTGTAAGTCGATCGCTGAATTAACGCCAGGGGGGTTGACTCAGCCTGTCATCCTTCCGAGGTCGGCAAATTGAGTACCAGTTCACTGGTAATTCCCTGTGTGTCGCAAGGGGTGACTAACAGGGTTGGTGGCAGGAAGGGCATCCGGCCATAAAACATTGCTTCAAAAAGGGGCTATGGTGCCCAAAAAAGGCCAACCCCTGCTCTGCGGGGAAAAATGGCCTCTAAAGGTGGTTCTAAATAGTAGGGTTGGTCGAGGGGGTTAGCGTGCACCCCTGAAAATCAATTTCTAAAGGACATTTTTATATTGGAAAAAATGTGTAGAAAACGGTTTTCTATGTTAAAAAGTTGTCCGGATGTCCCACGTGCCATTTTTATTCAAATTAAGCCTCCATTATGGATAAATCTGTTATTCACCATATCTCCGCCAATATTACAGATAACTGAAAAAACAAGGTGTCTAGACCCATATTTTGAGGGTCAAAGATCATTATAAGACCAGTCTTGAAGTGACCACATGTGTCCTTGGCATGTAAAATATGCAAATTAGTGCCGCCATCAAACACATAGTGTGTTTGAGGGTTATTGATGGAAACGCATGTAATTTCACAAATAGTGTTATTTTAAAATGTTTATTATTATGGTCGTCTTATTATTGGTGACTAGGCCTACTCTTTCTCATTCCAGAGTAACAGTTGTGGTGGAAGTAGACATAAGCCATCATGCCCAAACGAAAACGTGACGGGAGTGCTGATCCTGCAGTCCCCCAAAGCACCCGCAAAACACCCTCTCCACCTACATGCATGCTTCATGTGCTATCCATGTCTGATCATGGCCCTTTTACAACCCTGAGTAAAATCAAAGGAACTACAAGTGAAAAACTACAGCACCTTCATAGGATCCGGGACCGACGTCTCTGCCAGTCACATGAGTCTCCCTATCGTATGCAATGAGTGTGCGACCAGATCCCCACAACTCTCCCCGATGACCTGGAAAGTACTGGGTATCACCGTCAGTGTTATCAGCGTTTTACTGGCAACCTGCATCTTCTGGGAGATGAGATCGAACCAGAAGCATCAACCTCGCTATTGCATTCCCCCCGTAAACATTCCGATGGATCCGTCTTCCCGCCAGAGTGCATTTTCTGTGAGAAAGTAGAGATCAAAGGTGTTGATCGCAAAACTGAGCGAGCTGAAAACTTCTCATCTTGGAAGAACAAAGAAAATGCATGGGAGCAAATCTAATCACGGGCCGAGAAAATGGGTCTATTTCGACTCCATCGACTGGTGAAAAGCACAGACCTCTTTGCTGTTGAGGCCAAATACCATCCATCATGCTTGAGAGGCTTCCGCACATCATTCACTAACTACGAGCACGGGATTAACAGAGCAAAATAACCAAAGTATACTGAACACGCTCACATGTCAGCCGCCCATGAGAAGGCACTCGTCTCAGTACGGGAGCACATTCAAACTCATGTCGTCCAGCAGAATGAGGTCCTATGGCTATCTTCCTTGCGCTTGCTATACATTGAAGAACTGAAACGGAATGGGTACGAGAACGAGAACAATCGCTCTGAGAAACTACTGAAACGCCTACAGAATGACCCAATCAAGGATCATGTCTCCTTCATGAAGGTCGATCATGACAAATTTGATGCCATTTCATTCTGGCTCGTGTACAGTTCGAATATCTCTGTTATTGATGCTCTTGCACGAGCTTACATTCTCGGAAGCACAGACAAATACCAAAACGCCGCTCTCCTTCTTCGTGGTAATATTCTACAGGCTTTCAGAGAGTCCCAAAGCCTACCGTGGCCGCCAACATCCGACGACATGGAGCTCAGTTCTGATAAGCTTCTACCTTCAGACCTCGTCCGGTTCCTCAGCATGGTTATGTCCGGCAAGGAAGATATGGAGACGAGCGAAAAGATGAAGTGCCTGGTATTCTCCATCGGGCAAGACATATGCCGTGAAGTGTCAGAGGGAAAATGGATGTTACCAAAACACATGCTTCTCTGTGTGACTGTCAGGCACTTGTTCCGCAGCAAGCAGCTCACCAAGATATTGCACAGGCTTGGCCACTCCGAGACCTACGATTTTGGTTAAGAGATGGAAACCGCCCTGGCCAAGGCCCTAGATGAAGTCTCAACCTATCTGACGCCCCAAATCGTGACGGGAGAGGGCAACGTGGTATTTCATTGTGAGTGGGACAACTTGAATAAAATCATTACGAATGTGCACGGCAGCAACATTGTCAACAGTGCTGGGGGAATCATGGTGCAGGAGGTCAAGCCTGGGACCCAGAGCCCCAATATCCGAACGCTGCCTAAAATGGACAAGTCGCAACAGCGTAGCCTGAAAGTTGATACACCAGAAACTCTCCCACCCTTGCACTTCACTCGTATCGGGCCAACGTTTCCCGATGGCTCATCATTCACACCCCTGTAGAGAATGACGCAGTCTATACTACTAAGATGCAAGAGTACTATGTCTGGCTCTTCAACAGGTATATTGGAAGCAGTGGCATGCAGCCCATGCCTGAACTAGGGGAATTCATTTCTGCAACTGGAACTCCCCCACCCAGAAAATCAACAGTGGACTACTTTACACCTATCCATCAACCAATAACTGACAACACAGTCGTTCGTGAGCTATTGAAGCGCTCGGAGGTGGCCACAGCTGAGGTGGGTCAGAAGTGGGTCCTAAATACATTCGATCTGGGAGTTTGTATGAAAGCACTACCCAGTCTACCCATCATCTGGCATTGGTCAGATGAAGTTGCCAATCATGTGATCATGATCGGACCCTTTCACACGTCCATGAACTATATCGGCATGCTCACAGGCCATAAAATGAAGGGTTCTGGATACACAGAGATTCTGCTTGAGGCGCAGCTGGTGACAAGTGGATCCCTCAAAGGTGTTCTCAGTGGAAAGGCATATGCCAAGTCCCTCTTTTGCCTCAAAACCGTGCGAAGCAATGGAAAGGCTGTTGATGGAGCGCCTTCCTCCCTGCCAGTCCGCTTTGAAGCCACATGTCCAGCGTGTGAATCACCACGTCTGCTTGTACAAACGAGCTGACGTACCCATTTTGGAAAAGCCTAAACCCTACGATCATGGGCAGGGATGGATGAGGACTGACGAAGGAGTGTTGGAACCGTTGTGGTCATGTGGCCCGGTGCTACCAACGTCACTGGTTGATCTCCTGGACACCATTGATCATGAAGAGGAAGAGGATGATGATGAGGAGGGAGAAGAAGACGAATTTGACTTTGACAGTTTTGATGAAAGCGATGAGTGAAGCATGTGATAGTGGAGAACACTGAAATTTCGGTCGAGATAGAGCATCAATTCAAATTTTCGATAATTCTGGCACTCTTAATTTCCATGTTAACGTGCCAAGGACACATGTGGTCACTTCAAGACTGGTCTTATAATGATCTTTGACCCTCAAAATATGGGTCTAGACACCTTGTTTTTTCAGTTATCTGTAATATTGGCGGAGATATGGTGAATAACAGATTTATCCATAATGGCGGCTTAATTTGCATAAAAATGGCACGTGGGACATCCAGACAACTTTTTAACATAGCAAATTGTTTTCTATGCATTTTTTCCAATATAAGAACGCCAATTAGAAATCGATTTCCAGCGGTGCACGCTAACCCCCTCTACCAGCGAGATTAAAATAGACCAATTTAAAGGAAAAACTAGGACGGCACTTGTTAGAGTGCATACCTCCACCAGGCTGAATAGTTTTTTTTTGTTTACACACAGAATCCAGGCTCGTGTAAGAGCTAACACATTACACACGAAAACATGAACGGACCCATAAAACATACAATAATTAAAGGGAGCGGGAGACAAGAGTGGGGGCGAGAGAGGAAAGCATACAAGCACAACAACGTTGGAGAACAGGGACGTCGGTAGATCTGTGGAAGGGAGAGGGAAGGGGGGAGGGGTACACGGTATAAAGCAAATTAACACTACGAGAAATTTCAGGAAAGAAGTTGGGGATTGAAAGAGGTGGATCTGGGGTGAATTAGCGGGGGTAGAAAAGATCAAGGTTTTGGATGGGGGAAGATAAGAGATGGTGGTGAACAGCTGTTTTAAAGACCTGGAGGGAGGAGTGGGATTGAAGGGAGTGTGGGAGTTTGTTTCAGAGGCGGGAGAAAAGAGGAATGAAAGAGTGAAGGTGAGCAGAGAGTCTTGATTTTGGCAGTTTAACCATAAGAGGGTTGCTGTCAGATCTTGTGCGACCTGTAGGAATATTTGGGGGACAGAGCACAGAGAGAGCTGGGGGAGCTGGGCCGTGGAGGAGTCGATAGAAGACAGAAAGACCACCAACCTGCCTGCGGTGAGTAAGTGAGAGGCCCTCGGAGTTAGCTTCATCGCAGGAGATTCCAATGATTCTGAAAGCTTTGGTTTCAACAGCGTGAAGCCGAGCTAGGTGTGAGGCAGGAGCACTGGCCCAGAGGGGAGAACAGTAGTCCATTGAGCTACAGATGAAAGCCTTGTATGTGGTGAGGAGCTCAGGTGTGCCAAGGAAGGACTTTGCATGACGGAGGATGCCCAATCGGCGACTGGCTTTGGAGGTCAGATTGGAAATGTGGTTTTCCCAGGAAAGATCATGGCAGATAGTGAGACCCATTGAGCAGATGTTTTAATAACCATCATCAATCACTTCAATCCAGATGACCCATAGTTACATACATGTGGGAACCATAGGTCGGATACAGAGATTGTCTTTTCCATGATCATTGGTTGGAGGGAGGGATGGATGAGTGGGAGGAAGGATGGATTCGTGGCAGGAGGGATGGATGAGTGGCAGGAGGGATGGATGAGTGGCAAGAGGGATGGATGAGTGGCAGGAGGGATGGATGAGTGGCAGGAGGGATGGATGAGTGGCAGGAGGGATGGATGAGTGGCAGGAGGGATGGATGAGTGGCAGGAGGGATGGATGAGTGGCAGGAGGGATGGATGAGTGGCAGGAGGGATGGATGAGTATGAGGAGGGATGGATATTATCAAAGGAGGGGGTACATGGATCTCTTGAAGGAATCATTCCAATTGGATGTTGTAGATATGGGTGGTGTTCCACAGGCTAATCAGCTGTTTATACAGGCACAACTAAATGGATGTTAATCTCTCTTCGTAAGTTGCTATTTAAACGGGTAATTAAACAACTGTGCTCTACTATTTAAACAACTGTGCTGTACAAAGAGGTGTTTGGCGTGTGTTGGCAAGACGCTCACTAAACGCCTTTCATAAATTCGGCCCTTCGTTTATCGGCCTGCATTGAGCAAACAAAGACAGCACATGAAACTTGCTTCAACAGATGTTTATCAAAACAACGAAGCAACTTAAAGGTTCCAATGTTTTGTTTTTAAATCCACTTATTAAAAACATCACTGCCAGCAATGACGGGCTGTTTACAAAGGTGTGATGTTTGGACCACCCTCTATTTCCATTTTTTTTTTTACATACAGCACCATTTCCATTAACCAAATATCATTTCTTAACTTGTTTCTTCTTTTTGTTCTTTCAGATCGTCTTTGAATTCATCCGAATGTTTTTGTAGGACGACTTGGTGAAGATAAGTTGGTTTGTAATCGCAAGCCAATGCTTGGAACTCTTCAAATGTGAAACTTTTTCGGGGGTGATAAATAAATCTGTGGCATAACATGGAAGGAGAAAGGTTGACGGTGTTTGTGATTGTGTGAAAATGAGTTTTGTTTGTTTTTAATCTGTCACTGACTTGCTGAACAGCCCTTCTTGATTTCACACTTGGGTACAAGTAGCAAACATTGCTCCTGTTTCAAACAACCCCCCCCACCCCCCCCCAACCCCCAAAGGCTTCAGTTTGAGCACATCTGAAAGCAAGGCAAATGATGTTATGCCATTTTATGAATGTTGGGTTTTGTAAAGGTATTCTTTCTCCTACATACATTTGGTTCACGTGAATAGCTACTTTGTGAATTTGTTTGTGCGTCAAATTGTGTTTAAACAAATTTAATGCAGGATACCAAGTTTTTGTGTTTTGAGTCGTTCAGGTCTTGTTTAAAAAAAAAAAAAAAAAATTGGTATTCATGTCAGTATTTGCTGCTTCTTTTCTATTAATGGCCTTTTTTCTTTTCTTTTCTTTTTTTTATATACAAGATCGAGGCTCATGTAAGAGCTAATATCAATCACAAAAAAAAAGCGGACACAAAACATACAATAAAGGGAGCGGGAGACAAGATGGGGAGAGAGAGGGAAGCACACAAGTACAACAGCAGAGAACAGGGACATCAGGAGATCTGTGGGAGGGAGAGGGCTTGAGGGAAGGAGGAATGGGAATGGGACAGGGGGGTGGGAGAGGTTAAAAAAAAAAAAACACATGGACACTGCTAGAACTTCCAGGAAAGAAGTCGGTATTTCAAAAATTGGATCTGGGGTGAATTAACGGGGGTAGAAAAGATCAAGGTTTTGGATGCGTGGACGTTAAAAAAAACTACCTTATCATGGAAGATAAGGCATCCCGCCTACCACTTTATTATTTGTGTGTTAGTCTGTGATGTGTCTTATCATTTTCTATCTTGTAGTACATATTTAAGCTCGTACCATGGCTGCCAAGATAGTTTAGAGTTATGTAAGCTGTCCCATGTCCCATAAATCCCATCCCAAGTAAAAACCATCATCCCGGTGTTTCACAACCACGGCGATTCATCAATGTGAGTGCCGTCCCTCGGATGGACGTTAAATGGGTGTACCGTCTGCCGGCATTAGTTTATGGATGCTAAAGATCCCACGGTGACCTTCACGACAGTATGCGCGCTATTGCCGGCACCCTAATCAAATTCCAAATTCTTGCCCAAACCTACAGGGGCACTGCATCAGTGGCACAGCCGTTATGGAATCATATCACAAACCCCCAGCAAATTATGGAATCAGAAACAACAGGTTCCATACGAAATGTCAGGAAAGGATTGTTCGTATCATTCTTTAATACTCCTGTTCCTGATTGGTTCCTGAAAAGAACACATGGAATTTAAAGTCAACTGCACACTCAATTTGGTTTTTTAATCTATTTACTTATACCATTTTTACATTGTTGTTAACAAAATAACAAAGTCCAGACAAAAGATGGTTTTTTTTTTTGGCAAAATGGCTGTCAAGTATTTGTGTTATAACAGCCTTGCTGCAACAGCGGAGTTGTTTGATCAATGAGTTGTGGTTGATAATGTTACTCGTAAACACACTATTTACCTGGCAGGATATTACAAGAATGGTAATGCCAAATAGGATTCTGGAAATTGTATGCTTAAAGCCTGAAATCTTATTTTTCATTTACCACTGGTGGCTAAATGCGGTGCATTCACCGCCATACTAAACAAGAATGTGAGACATAAACGAGCCCACTTGACTTTAAGAAATTAATAAAATGTATATATATATATGTATATAATAACTTCAATTTGTAGCATCGACTTGGAGCATGCCCATGAATGAAATGCTTAGGGTAATATCAAAAAATTTCATTCAAAAAGTCTGATTTGCTGTACCAGCAACTTGCCATTACTTTTCTCGGATTTTGGTGGGAGGTTGGGAACAAGCAATTTTATGTCATTTTTACTTCTTTTACTTTTACCTCCATTTTTACTTTACTTTAGTTAACAAAGGAGAACATTGGAGGTGTGTAAATGAAAAAGAAGTAAACCCAACTACTTCAAACAAAAACCATCAAATAATGTGATTACACTCGATGAGATACCTCCCTTCACATACGAGGAATGAGTCTTGGAATGAAATAAAATGCATTTGGTCAAGAAGTGCAATCTTTTGTTTTTTCAATACGTAATTATGAAGAAAACAGTTCCTTACAAATTATATCTGCTTATCTACAACAATAAATGTCAGTGTGTGTGTGTGTGTGTGTGTGTGTGTGTGTGTGTGTGTGTGTGTGTGTGTGTGTGTGTGTGTGTGTGTGTGTGTGTGTGTGTGTGTGTGTGTGTGTGTGTGTGTGTGTGTGTCCATAACTCTAAAACCATGAGACCTAACAGCCCAAAACTTTGCTTGCATACTTAGGGTAGGTACCCCAAGGGAGTGCATGGATGAAAATAGGGTGTATGAGTAAATGTAAACGCCCTTTTAAAAATAATTAACAGATTAGCTTCATGAAAGACTTATCCATGGTCAGCCCAACTTCATCTCACAGGGGGTCTTAGCCGCCATTTTGATTCGGCCTCCTCAAATAGTCTTGCCTTGGAAACACGATCGAGTCTCAGACTAATTAAAGTACAGAATGAAAATCTGTATTCAGAATTGAGGATTGGATTTCTTGGACTAAATGACTGTCAAAATGTGGAGTGAAATCTGAAAATTTAAAGAAAATACCGATTCTTATAACTAAGCTTTAAGCAGGGGCTGTCCTTCCTCATTCTCCATTTTGTCAAAGCATTAAACTGAACTTTTTCTACTGTTCTGACAATTATATTGAGTGAAAACAAGACCGAAAGTCTAACAGCGGCATAGCCGGTCTTGTAAAATATTATAAACCACAAACACACATGTTTACCTTTTTAAACAGTCGCCAATGCTGTTTATAACATTAAACAAAGAAATTTGGAGGAATCCAGACATCTGTGAGGTAAGTTTTACTTGTAGAAATGAGGGAATGTCGGCCTCCTCAAATAGTCTTGCCTTGTAATCGAGATTATACCCCACAAGGGTTGGGTACGACGTAATGTCGATACTTTCGATATTTGATGGTCATTTTAACATTCGGTTTGTTTGCGTTTCACACTGACTGAAAAACGTAAAGGTGGAGCATGGCGATTGTGATAGATGATGGGTTCTACGATATGTTCGTGAAGGTCATATAAATCAAAATGGCAGAGTGTGGAGAGTCAGCCGCCATAATGACATCAGACGTAATCACATCACCCTGTCATGTGACCAGATCCTCAGCTCTGATTGGTATACGTTTCAGGGGACATACATACATACATACATACATACATACATACATATATACAGATGGACAAACACTGTTCTAGATGGCTTCGCCCTATGGGCTACGCCGTAAAAAGATGAAGGAATATGCCCAAAGTGTACCTTTTATTGAGTGCAACGAAAATAATTAACCAGCAGGATTAACCAGCAGGCCTCCGCAGTCACACCTGGGTACTCCGTGGGGAAGTCTCTGGAGTAAGGAAGTCAAACTAAATTGAATTAAGATCAAATTAAAAGAACAATTAACATAAAGGGAGCATTAGAATGAGTAAAGCAACAGAACAAGTGAACTCCAAGCACTCATCATCGAAGGCCTTATCTTCATAAGTAGGATTCGCTAATCACTTTCCAAGCCAGCCATTCATTGTCAACCGTTTTGCTTTAGAACTTGCTTGAGTGCTTAAACTGCTTGGCGAGCCCTCTACAAGCTGCTTGGTAATGAAACACTGTTGTTTCACTATTATCTTACCTTTCCATGTAATTTATTTGTCTTTTTGCTCAAATATTTGAAAATACTTTGGTGCTCAACTTTGTGTGCTATTCTTTGATGTTTGTTCGTTTGCAAGAAGAGGCAGCTAGTTGACAGTGGTGGGTGGGACAAGGAGGGAGGGGGAGGGTTGGAATGAGTGAAGGGGTTGGGTCGGGGGAGGGGTGGGAGTCCGGAGGGAGGGGAAGGGGAGGTGTGTGATTCCAGGAGGAGGCAGGGCTGGGGTGGGATGAGGGAGGGAAAGGGCTGGGAGGAGGGGCAGGTACCTTTGCTAGTATATACATTTTTTTAAACATTACCATTCCTTGGGATTTTGTGAAATATCATCCCAATAACTCATTAAATGCGAGCACCTATGTTCTACCAGGGAAAGTGTCAGTGAAGGAAGCCAGTTTCTCGTGATCGCTGAATACTCGTCATACGAGATTGTGTAAAGCACTTTATCAAATTTAACACATTAAAAGCCCTTATTATTATTAAAAGCCCTTCACCCTGAAAAACGGCTGATATTATAATCGTCTCCATCTGTCTGTCTGCCTGTCTGTCACTATTTCCTCCTAAACGGTTGTGCAGATATTAAAACTTCGTAGTTATGATCAGCACATGGTAGGAACGTGCAAGAGCAGTGCCATTTTTGCCCTCACCCCCCTGTGGTGAGGTCAAAAGGTGAAATACCAAAAAATGCAACAACAAGCATATTTTAAAACATTTTGAATGAACCTTTGTACAGTATATGCAATCAACTTTATGGTTGGCGCATTAAATATGTATGATTTTCTGGATTTGACCCCCGGTCCATGTCCCATGGGGTGGGGACTTTGAATGTTACAGGGGTCAAAACGCGATAAAAAATTTAATGTCAAAATTTGATATTGGGTCACTCCTGGTGAAACCTTTTGCCATGTTTCAACATTGCTTGAGGTGGGAAGAATGGGGATACATCATGGAGGTACATCTGATGACTGGTCATTTAGCTCTCGTGTCTCATGTTAATTAATTTTTAATGGAGTAAAACTTCATTTTCACAAATTCATATTGAAGTGCATGTGAATCTTTATTGCAACAATAATGTGTAATTATTTGACTTTAATTTGCACCAATGATATCATGGTCGTTGGATTACTTATTGTGATCGAGACAAACTGTTTTAAATATACATATGGTAAAAATTTTCATTGCTTCTTCTTTAAAAAAAATATTTTTATTTGTTGTATAATCTATATTTTGAAACATACTCACTGCTTTTGCAATAAGAATACTTGTTGAAATGTTTCCTAACTCACTACATAATGCTGTTTGGAAAACAACATTGTTTTGGAGAGTTTCCTAAAAAGTTGATAACATTATAGGGGATGGGTGAGAAGAGGATGGGCGAGGGATAAGGGGGACATTTAAACTTGTTTTTTTTATCTATTATACAGTGGCCTGCAAAAGTATTCACCTTCTCCCAATAATGCCACATTTAGATGAATTGTATAGAAACAATTTTTCCAAATAAACTTTTTCTTCATAACTGAAGATATCAAATTAAACACTTATTGTTGAAGGAGGTTACATGTCAGGAATACCTGCAAAAAAAAATGTACAAATCAAAATTTACTTGTTATAAAAGTATTCAGCCCCTTAGGTCAGTACTTGGAAGCACCTTTTGCAGCAATACTGCTACGAGTTGTTTATGTTGGGTTTCTACCAGGTTTTGGGGAATGTCTCTACCAGCTTTGCCCAGTTAGATGGTGAAATATTTGCCCATTCTTCACATGAAAATTGCTCTGGTTCTGCCAAGTTTGATGGGGATCATCGATGGACCGCAATCTTCAAGTCTTGCCATAAATGTTAAATTGGGTTAAAGTCAGGACTTTGACTGGGCCACTCAAGAACATTTATTTTATTTTTATTCGGCCACTCCAGTATGGCGTTAGCTTTGTGCTTTGGATCATTGTCCTGTTGAAATGTGAATCTCCTACCCAGTTTCAGATTCATGGCTGACTCAATTTTCATGAAGCAGGTTTTCATCAAGGATTATCCTGTACTTTGCACCATCCATAGTCCCTTCTATCCTGACAAGCTTGCCAGTACCTGCTGCTGAAAGGCAGCTCCATAACATGATGCTGCCACCACCATGCTTGACAGTAGGGATGGTTTTGACTGGGTGATGTGCAATGTTAGGCTTGTGCCACACGTAAAGCTTTGAATTCAGACCAAAAAGGGCAACTTTTGTCTCGTCTAACCACACAACTTTAATCCACATGCATGCAGTATCATTAAGATGTGTTTTCACAAACTCCATACGAGCTTGTAGATGCGGCTCTTTCAATAATGGCTTCTTTCTTGCCACCTGTCCATAGAGGGCAGCTTTGTGAAGGGAATGGGATATTGTTGATTGATGAACACTGACCCCCATCTCAGACATAGAGCCTTACAGATCTGTTCGATCGACAGTGACATCCCGAATCGGTTTCCTGCTTGCCCAGCTGCTGAGTTTGGATGGGTGACCTGATCTGGGTAGAGTCTGGGTGGTATGATACGCCTTTCACTTCTTAATGATGGATTTCTCCATACTCAAAGGGATAGTGAATGACTTTGAGATCTTATAACCCTCTCCTGAACAGTGCTTCTCCACCACTTTATGTCTGACTTCTTTGGAAAGCTTCTTGCTTTATTGGTCTTCATGTTTTCCTTGTTGGTTGACCGAGTGAGTTGCACCTTAAAATTCCTTAGATAAGTGGCGGAATTAATTTTTAAGTTAAACCACTGATTATATGCAGGTGAAACCTATTAAACTTCTTTTGTAACTTTTTTAAACAAATAATTTGCTCCTGAAGTGATTTAGGTTAATTAGACAAAGGGTTTGAATACTTATGCAACTTAGAATCATCAGATTTTCTTTGTTAATCCAACTTATTCACGTTTTATCTGCATTTTTTAAAAAGCTTTATCCCTTTGGAGTAGTTTGTGAAGACTCTTTTTATTAATTAGGTTTGATTTGAAAACATTATGAAACTAGAAAGCATCTGAAAATGCAAGGCCCGTCCACATCCGTTTGTATTGATCCATCTTCTCCCGTATTGTCAAAATAACGAAAACAGTTTTAACGCCCACCCCAGGGATGGCGCACCCATTGATGCCTTGTCCTGCCTGCGACTCACCAGGGTGATGGTTTATAGCTTGGTCGAGATTCAAACCCAGGTGAGATAACTCAGAGGCGAGTGTGCATACCCGCAAAGTGTACATACCATCCTGCCAGCAAAAACTGAACTGATGAATGGACACAATATGATTGTCCAATATGTCCATCATGATTTATTGATTTTCACTGAGGCTTTTGACGGGAATAATGACTCGTTGACCCAAGTGCAACTATTACAACAAAGAAACATGTCTACTAGTAGAAGACCTCATAAGATGGGTTTGAGTCACTATTTATCTAGGTCCAAGTATATCGCTTGTATGTAATGAAGGGAGCAAACCTAAAAAAAAAAATCAGCTTATAGCTTTCGATTGCTGAACCAATTCAGTGACCTTTTGACAAAATTATTAATTTGCATTCTCTGTATTTAAATAAAACTTTGGTGAAAATTTGATGGCAATAGCTCAAATGCTAAAAAAAAAGTTATGGCCCAGCCAGACACACAGACAGACACCGAAGTGATTACAAAACCCCGGGCTAATAAGCTCAGGTGGCATCAAAATGTGAAAACTTTGGAGTGGGGTGAATACATTTGCAGGCCACTGTATATTGTTAGTTTCTGGGTTGGCTCCACAGTTAGCTGATGTGTAATGGCAGTTTCCGCTTGGCTGCATCTAATTAAGATTTAAGAGACAAGTCTGTGTGGTGTGATACGTCTTCCACTTCTTAATGATGGATTTCTCCGTACTCAAAGGGATAGTGAATGACTTTGAGATCTTATAACCCTCTCCTGAACAGTGCTTCTCCACCACTTTATGTCTGACTTCTTTGGAAAGCTTCCTGATTTATTGGTCTTCATGTTTTCCTTGTTGGTTGACCAAGTGAGTTGCACCTTAAAATTCCTTAGATAAGTGGGGAATTAATTTTTAAGTTAAACCACTGATTACTGATTACATTACATTTAGAGTGTGCGAAACCCGGTTTGAAAGCCCCACCAACCCAGGTAAACGGTAATTAGACGGAGGACCTTGGGAGATTTGGTTGACTAATTGGCGTTGCAGTTGCTTTGCAGCCCACCCGGGTCGTGGAGTTATCCCTGGGTTCACTCACTACAGAAGAAATAATTCTGGGTTCACTCACTATGGAAGGACTAACACTGGGTTCACTCACCACAGAAGGATTAGATGTCCAGATTAATGTTGAACAGACATGCAAGGTACAGTATCTATCTATAATTCCAGTAATCTCTGTGTGTCTGTGTGTCTGTGTGTCTGTGTGTCTGTGTGTCTGTGACCGCTGTTTCTCGACAACCACGGGTCCGATATACTTGAAACTTGCCAGGTATATTGCTGGGGACCCGAGGATGTGCCTTTTCAAGGTTTTAAATTAATCGGACAAGTACTTACCGAGCTATGTCCAAAAAACGCTTCAACCAATCAGAGAGCAGCGAGCTATCACGTGTGCCGAACGTGGCGATCAGACTCTGCCTCGGACGGCACATTTGACAGCGTATTCATTTATTTCACGTTGGAAAACTATGTTGCCGTTAAACTATGTTTTAAAACGAATTCAAACTGCGATTAAATTAAAACGATTCATCGTAACTGCGATTTGCGAACTTCCGGACAGTGACGACTTCACTTCCGGCAGCCAATCACAGAACGCTTTGTTGCGTAGGCGTGGCCGATGTGAGACGAGCGGAGCTGAGCGCGTTACGAGCTGACCGCCATTACGGTACGTAATTCGATTTCTTATGCGCATTATTTCTCCCAATTCAGTCAGAGCGAAGGGCGGAAGCGAAGAGCGTTGTTTTTTTTGTTTACGGGCGTACGGGCGGGGTAGAGCGTACGGGTAGCGTTTTTTTTTTTTTTTGGCAAGGAACGGGCACCCACGTACGGGCAATGCCCTAGTTTTATAAATAAGCCAAGTAGGAATGGAAATATAAATTATAATAAATAAAACATTCGGTCTTTGTAAACAGTAAAAGTAGGCCTACATGTAAACGACATGACTAGTGGTAAATCATCTTGGTGTATCACGTGGTTGCTCTAGCAGCATCATTTTGATGGATCGTTCACCTGTTCATGATTCATTCTCAGTTCACACAAACGTTCCTTACTGAAAGTCTCAAAAGGGACCTAAACCACGATGCCCAATGTTCTTTAATGGGGTTTAAACACTTTTCAGGGGATGATGCAGTGTCCGAAGCATTGGCGAGTCGTGATTGGTCCAAACGGCACCACGTGCTTTCGCAGTCACCTTGATGATCGGATTTGAACGGCTCAAAATGGTTCGTGGATATTTTGGTCCCACCTGAGATGTTGAGCGATCCCGGACGGACGATGTGCTGCAAGTTTATGATTCTATCCTAATTTTTATTGGAGGTTTTAAATCAAACTTTTATTATGTCTTATGGAGAGGGTGAAAAGGTCAGATTGGACAGCCGGCTTATGAAGGTGCCCTCAGTGATGCAACGTGCAACCTGCGAATCACCGGAATGGTAGTCGTGTCGGGAATCGAACCCAGACTAGACAGCATTATCTGTGAACAATCATGTGAACCCCTCCAGGTAGGCCTGTTTGCTCCTCGACTGATTCGATCAAACATACCCAGGCCTAGTACAAGCCGAATTATTAAGAAGAAGAAGAACATTGCAGATTAATTCGTGGATTTTAAATACAAGAATCAAGATAAGCCAATTTAGACCCGGTGGGGCAGACACCTTTAACAGGTACAGGTGAAGGTGTCAGTGGGGCAGAAGCTGAAGGTGTCCTGAATGGTCCAGGAAGGAGTCTGGGGTAGAAACCTTTGAGCAGGTACATCCTGAATGGTCCAGGAAGGAGTCTGGGGTGGAAACCTTTGAGCAGGTACATCCTGAATGGTACAGGAAGGAGTCTGGGGTAGAAACCTTTGAGCAGGTACATCCTGAATGGTACAGGAAGGAGTCTGGGGTAGACACCCTTGAGCAGATACATCCTGAATGGTCCAGGAAGGAGTCTGGGATAGACACCCTTGAGCAGATACATCCTGAATGGTCCAGGAAGGAGTCTGGGATAGACACCCTTGAGCAGGTACATCCTGAATGGTACAGGAAGGAGTCTGGGGTAGACGACCTTGAGCATGTACATCCTGAATGGTCCAGGAAGGAGTCTGGGGTAGACACCCTTGAGCAGGTACATCCTGAATGGTCCAGGAAGAAGTCTGGGGTAGACAACCTTGAGCAGGTACATCCTGAATGGTCCAGGAAGGAGTCTGGGATAGACACCCTTGAGCAGGTACATCCTGAATGGTCCAGGAAGGAGTCTGGGGTAGACGACCTTGAGCAGGTACATCCTGAATGGTCCAGGAAGGAGTCTGGGATAGACACCCTTGAGCAGCTACATCCTGAATGGTCCAGGAAGGAGTCTGGGGTAGACACCCTTGAGCAGGTACATCCTGAATGGTCCAGGAAGGAGTCTGGGATAGACACCTTCTGGGTACACTCCAGGAAGGAGTCTGGGTACATCCTGAATGGTCCAGGAAGGAGTCTGGGGTAGACACCCTTGAGCAGGTACATCCTGAATGGTCTAGGAAGGAGTCTGGGGTAGACACCCTTGAGCAGGTACATCCTGAATGGTCCAGGAAGGAGTCTGGGATAGACACCCTTGAGCAGCTACATCCTGAATGGTCCAGGAAGGAGTCTGGGGTAGACACCCTTGAGCAGGTACATCCTCAATGGTCCAGGAAGGAGTCTGGGGTACTGGGGTAGACACCCTTGAGCAGGTACATGGTGAAGGTGTCAGTGGGGCAGACACCCTTGAGCAGGTACATCCTGAATGGTCCAGGCAAGTGTCAATGGTGGGATCATGGATGATTTTCCAGGTGTGTGTATTTTTATAGAGCGACCCCTAGAGGGATTGCTTCACACTTCTCCTTATTGGAGTAAATTCCAAGAACAGACTCGGTTGGTTCATCTGATCGTCCCGTTAGTTAAACGCTAAATGAGGAAGTTTACAGGTAATTGGTACCATTTGATGAGTGCGAGTTCGGTTAAAGGACTTTTCCTTTGTTCATTCGAATTGGGTGTTTATTTCCTTATTTTTGTTTTTTTCCCAGTTTGTCCCGTTATTAAAACAAATCCCTTTAACCCCACACCACTCCCCCAATTCCCTCTCCCCTGTTTCTCTGTCCTCCTTTGTTAAGGGCAGAGAGATTTGAGGCACGAAACGGATCAAACGGCCATACTCGCCAAAAAATCTCTACCATCATGTTTAATAGGATCACGGACCCTATATATGGCGGTTCGAGGCCGGTATAGACCCTAAAACCCCCCTAACATTACTATTCGAAAGTAAATGTTTTTCGAGTTTAAAGGTCAAACATTTCTCAGTTTGGTGCTCTCTCCGTCTCCCTCTCCCCCGCCCCTCCCTCTCCCTCTCCCCCTCCCCCTCTCCCTCTCCCTCCCCCTCCCCCTCTCCCTCTCCCTCGGCCGTTACACGTGGCGCTGCGAGGAGGAGCGGCTTGCACATGCGTTCAAAATCTGGGGGTCGAGGTGGGAGGAGCAGAACAGAAGGGGTGGGTTGGGGGTGGGGGTTAGTGAAAAGCGAGTCGGTCGTCCGAGAGGGAGAGCTTGGGTGGACGTGAACAGCTCGCTCGCTATGCCGCTGTAAGTTGGTGCACAGACAGCCGAGTTGTAATGGCGTGGCGGGTCGGGTCATGCAGAGGCTGCACGTTTGTCTCACTTCGGTTTTCGGTCTGGTTCTTCTTCTTCGACTTGTTCTTGGTCTGAGTCAGGGTCTGGTTCTTGTCCTGGGTCTGGTTGTTGTTGTTGTTGTTGTTATTGGTCTGGTTCTGGGTCTGGGTCTGGTTCTTCTTCTTGTTATTGGTCTGGGTCTGGTTCTTCTTCTTGTTATTGGTCTGGGTCTGGGTCTGGTTCTTCTTCTTGTTATTGGTCTGGTTCTTGATCTGGGTCTGGTTCTTCTTGTTATTGGTCTGGGTCTGGGTCTGGTTCTTCTTCTTGTTATTGGTCTGGTTCTTGTTCTGGGTCTGGTTCTTGTTCTGGGTCTGGTTCTTGTTCTGGGTCTGGTTCTTGTTCTGGGTCTGGTTCTTGTTCTGGGTCTGGTTCTTGTTCTGGGTCTGGTTCTTGTTCTGGGTCTGGTTCTTGTTCTGGGTCTGGTTCTTCTTCTTGTTATTGGTCTGGGTCTGGGTCTGGGTCTGGTTCTTCTTCTTGTTATTGGTCTGGTTCTTGATCTGGGTCTGGTTCTTCTTGTTATTGGTCTGGGTCTGGGTCTGGTTCTTCTTCTTGTTATTGGTCTGGTTCTTGTTCTGGGTCTGGTTCTTGTTCTGGGTCTGGTTCTTGTTCTGGGTCTGGTTCTTGTTCTGGGTCTGGTTCTTGTTCTGGGTCTGGTTCTTGTTCTGGATCTGGTTCTTGTTCTGGGTCTGGTTCTTGGTCTGGTTCTTGGTCTGGGTCTGGGTCTGGTTCTTCTTCTTGTTATTGGTCTGGGTCTGGTTCTTGGTCTGGGTCTGGTTCTTGGTCTGGGTCTGGTTCTTCTTCTTGTTATTGGTCTGGTTCTTGATCTGGGTCTGGTTCTTCATGTTATTGGTCTGGGTCTGGGTCTGGTTCTTCTTCTTGTTATTGGTCTGGTTCTTGTTCTGGGTCTGGTTCTTGTTCTCGGTCTGGTTCTTGTTCTGGGTCTGGTTCTTGTTCTGGGTCTGGTTCTTGTTCTTGTTCTGGGTCTGGTTCTTGTTCTGGGTCTGGTTCTTCTTGTTATTGGTCTGGTTCTTGGTCTGGTTCTGGATCTGGTTCTTGGGCTGGTTCTGGTTCTTGTTCTGGCTCTG